>NC_080046.1:3736990-4091990 GCF_012489685.1 Lotus japonicus
CCAATAGGTAGTACCCAAGCTCTATAAATAGGAGGTAGTTATCAAGTGTAAGGGACTTTTGGCTCATTTTGAGAAATCACGCATGAAATTCAGCACTCTCTCTCTCATTCTCATTCTCTCTTAGCACAATCCTCTACCTCTAGTACTATACCTCTCTTCAATGTTCATTCCAAGAACATTTGGCGCCGTCTGTGGGGACTGTAAACTTTCTACTCCCATTCACGTGGATTGATTGTGCATGAAGTTACCTCTGATTGTGATTAGGCAATTTCCTTGGTTTTCTGATTTTGATTCTGTGACCAGTGTTCGTTTTCCGATCGAGTTTGCATCATTTCTGGTTTGGATGGAGACTCGACGCAGGAGGCAGCATCATTCACCAATGCGACAGCGGATTTCGCCGCCTCGGCGACCTCATCGTGTGGTCCTGGATTCTCCGGTACGAACGGCAGGAGTACAGTCGCCTTCTCCTCCTCCATCACCACCACCTCCTCCATCGCCTTCACAGGTGGGATCTCTGGAGCGGCTCACCAGAGAATTCACCTGCTCCGGAACAACAACCGGCGGTAACACAGGAGCAATGGCGCCATTTGATGCGCAACATTGGCAACATCCAGCAGCGGAATGAGCATCTACAGGCTCAGTTAGATTTCTACCGTCGCGAGCAGCGAGATGATGGAAGCAGAGAAGCAGATTCCGTGGCTGAGTTCCGTCCGTTCTCGGAAGATGTTGAGAGTGTGGCGATTCCGGATAACATGAAAACGTTAGTTCTGGATTCTTACAGCGGAGATTCCGATCCGAAGGATCATCTTCTGTATTTTAATACGAAGATGGTGATAATTGCGGCATCAGATGCGGTGAAGTGCAGGATGTTTCCATCGACGTTCAAATCGACGGCGATGGCGTGGTTCACAACTTTGCCGCAAGGATCGATTTCAAATTTCAGAGACTTCTCATCCAAGTTTCTAGTGCAATTCTCGGCAAATAAGAATCAGCCGGTGACGATCAATGACCTATACAATATTCGCCAGCAAGAAGGGGAGTCATTGAAAGAGTACATGGCAAGGTACAGCGCGGCGTCGGTCAAGGTAGAGGACGAGGAGCCTCGAGCTTGTGCTTTAGCATTTAAAAACGGTTTGCTGCCGGGAGGGTTGAACAGCAAATTGACACGTAAGCCGGCGCGCTCGATGGAAGAGATGCGTGCTCGTGCCAGCACTTATATTCTCGACGAGGAGGACGACGCTTTCAAAAGAAAGCGCGCGAAGTTGGAAAAGGGCGACACGTCGCCCAAGCGCGCGAAAAAAGATAGGAGCGGCGAAGATAAGGGGGATGGCAAGCAGCAGAGACCAGATAAGGGGAAGGCGGTATTCAAACCGACCAAGGAACAGTTGTATCCACGGCGCGATGATTATGAACAACGTCGGCCTTGGCAATCTAAGTCTCATCGCCAGCGGGAGGAAACTGATATGGTGATGAACACAGATTTATCGGATATGCTCCGAGGGGCGAGGGACGCAAATCTAGTGGATGAACCGGAGGCCCCAAAGTATCAGCCACGGGACGCCAATCCCAAGAAGTGGTGTGAGTTCCACCGGTCCGCCGGGCATGATACGGATGACTGTTGGACTTTGCAGCGGGAGATTGATAAGTTGATTCGGGCGGGATATCAAGGAAATCGTCAAGGTCTGTGGCGCAACGGTGGCGATCAAAACAAAGCGCACAAGCGGGAGGAGGAGCGAGCGGACACTAAGGGCAAGAAAAAGCAAGAATCAGCGGCTATCGCCACAAGAGGGGCTGATGACACGTTCGCTCAACACTCAGGACCGCCCGTCGGGACCATCAACACCATCGCTGGGGATTTGGCGGCGGTGGCGACACTCATGCGGCGCGTAAACGCCATGTTCGTGCCGTTAATTCCGTTCATGAGGTCGCTTTTGGATTCGTACACCCTGACATAACAATCTCGATGGCGGACTTTGAGGGGATAAAGCCTCATAAGGACGACCCGATTGTGGTGCAGTTAAGGATGAACAGTTTCAACGTTAGAAGGGTACTCCTGGATCAGGGTAGTTCGGCTGATATTATCTATGGTGATGCATTTGACAAGTTGGGACTAACTGACAATGATCTGACTCCATATGCGGGAACCTTGGTAGGTTTCGCGGGGGAGCAAGTAATGGTGCGGGGATACATTGATTTAGACACAATATTTGGGGAAGATGAGTGTGCCAGGGTTTTGAAGGTAAGGTATCTGGTTCTCCAGGTGGTGGCATCTTACAATGTCATCATTGGGCGAAATACATTGAATCGCCTTTGTGCTGTAATTTCAACAGCCCACTTGGCGGTCAAGTATCCGCTAAGCAGTGGAAAGGTGGGAAAGCTGAAGGTGGACCAGAAGATGGCGAGGGAGTGTTACAATAATTGCCTTAACTTGTATGGCAAGAAGAGTGCGTTGGTTGGTCATAGATGTTATGAAATCGAAGTTTCGGATGAAAATCTTGATCCCCGGGGCGAGGGGCGAGTAAATAGGCCCACGCCAATTGAGGAAACGAAGGCGCTAAAGTTTGGCGATCGCACTTTGAAGATTGGGACCAGACTGACGGAAGAGCAGGAGACGCGCCTGACAAAACTGCTTGGGGAGAACTTAGACTTGTTTGCTTGGAGCTGCAAAGACATGCCTGGAATTGATCCAAACTTCATATGCCATCGATTAGCATTGAATCCAAGTGTCAAGCCAGTTTCACAACTCAGGAGGCGCTTGGGTGGCGACAACGGGAAGGCGGTGCAACAGGAAGTCGACAAGTTGCTGGCGGCAGAGTTCATCAGGGAAGTGAAGTATCCGACGTGGTTGGCGAACGTCGTAATGGTGAAGAAGGCGAACGGGAAATGGCGAATGTGTGTAGATTACACAGACTTAAACAAAGCATGTCCAAAAGATTCGTATCCCCTTCCCAGCATCGATAGCCTTGTTGATGGTGCCTCGGGCAACGAACTGCTTAACTTGATGGATGCTTATTCTGGCTATCATCAAATCCGCATGCACCCGGCAGACGAGGACAAAACGGCTTTTATGACCGCCAGAGTCAATTATTGCTATCGCACCATGCCGTTTGGACTAAAGAACGCTGGGGCGACCTACCAAAGATTGATGGATAGGGTTTTTGCTGGGCAGGTGGGAAGAAACATGGAGGTTTACGTTGATGACATGATTGTTAAATCAGTACGTGGTTTAGACCATCATCAAGATCTGGAGGAAGCATTTGGCGAGATAAGGAAGCACAATATGCGCCTCAACCCGGAGAAATGCTCTTTTGGTGTTCATGGTGGCAAGTTTTTGGGATTCATGATCACATCCAGAGGAAACGAGATAAACCCAGAAAAATGCAAGGCGATTCAGCAGATGAAAAGCCCTTCTAATGTGAAAGAGGTCCAACGTTTAACAGGACGAATAGCAGCATTATCTCGGTTTCTTCCCAAGTCTGGTGACAGATCTTTCCCTTTTTTCAAGTGTCTTCGCAAGAATGTCGCATTTGAGTGGACGGCGGAGTGTGAGGAAGCTTTTGTTCGCCTCAAGGAACTCCTATCGTCACCGCCAATCTTGTCGAAACCAATACAGGGACACCCGCTGCATTTGTATTTTGCTGTGAGCGATAGTGCTCTGAGTTCTGTGATGTTGCAGGAGGTAGATGGCGAGCATCGAATTGTTTATTTTGTTAGTCACACACTCCAGGGTGCAGAGGTCAGATATCAGAAAATTGAGAAGGCGGCGCTGGCGGTCCTCGTCACCGCCCGGCGGTTGAGACCTTATTTTCAGAGTTTTCCCGTGAAGGTGCGGACGGATTTGCCGTTGAGACAAGTATTACAAAAACCGGATTTATCAGGTAGATTGGTCGCCTGGTCGGTTGAATTGTCAGAGTATGGTTTGCAATATGATAAGCGGGGCACGGTTGGTGCGCAGTCACTAGCTGACTTTGTGGTCGAGTTGACTCCAGATCGGTTTGAAAGAGTGGACACTCAGTGGACTCTCTTCGTGGATGGATCCTCCAATAGTAGTGGCAGCGGCGCGGGAGTAACGTTAGAAGGGCCGGGGGAACTAGTGTTGGAGCAATCCCTGAAATTCGAGTTCAAAGCAACGAACAACCAGGCAGAATATGAAGCTCTCATCGCCGGATTGAAGTTGGCGCGGGAAGTGAAGATCGGGAGTTTGTTGATAAGAACGGACTCACAATTGGTGGAGAATCAAGTGAAGGGAACTTTCCAGGTCAAAGATCCCAATCTGATCAAGTACCTTGAGCGGGTACGGTATTTGATGACACTTTTTCAAGAGGTCGTGGTGGAGTACGTTCCTCGGGCAGAAAATCAGCGGGCGGACGCGCTGGCCAAATTGGCGAGCACGCGGAAGCCCGGCAATAACAAAAGTGTGATTCAGGAAACGCTGGCGTACCCAAGCATCGAAGGCGAGCTCATGGCCTGCGTGAACAGAGGGGGGACATGGATGGGTCCCATAATATCTATCTTGGCGGGGGACCCGGCAGAAGTGGAGCAATGCACGAAGGAACAACGGCGGGAGGCGAACCACTATACTCTCATTGACGGACACTTGTATCGCCGTGGTTTCTCAAACGCCATTGTTGAAATGCGTACCGCCAGAGAAGTACGAAGCGATAATGTCTGAGGTACATGAAGGAGTGTGCGCGAGCCACATCGGGGGAAGGTTTTTGGCTTGCAAGGTGTTGAGGGCGGGTTTTTACTGGCCCACCCTCAGGAAAGATTGTATGGACTTCGTGAAGCAGTGCAAGAAATGTCAAGTGTTCGCGGATTTGTCTAAGGCACCGCCAAAAGAGTTGGTAACGATGAGCGCCCCGTGGCCTTTCGCCATGTGGGGTGTGGACTTAGTCGGACCTTTTCCGACCGCCAGGGCACAAATGAAGTTTATATTAGTGGCGGTGGACTACTTCACTAAGTGGATTGAGGCTGAACCCCTGGCCAAGATTACTTCTGCAAAGATAGTCAATTTCTACTGGAAGCGTATTGTTTGCAGGTTCGGGATCCCAAGGGCGATCGTATCTGACAACGGGACCCAGTTTTCAAGCAGCCAAACAAGGGAGTTCTGCAGGGAAATGGGCATACAGATGAGGTTCGCCTCTGTTGAGCATCCGCAGACGAACGGGCAGGTGGAATCTGCAAACAGGGTAATCCTACGAGGACTAAGACGACGGCTTGCGGATGCTAAGGGAGCTTGGTTGGATGAACTTCCGGCGGTGCTGTGGTCGTACAACACCACCGAGCAATCTACTACAAGGGAAACCCCTTTAGAATGACCTATGGGGTAGATGCCATGTTGCCGGTGGAGATTGACAACTTTACATGGCGGACTCAACCAGGTTTTGAAGGGGAAAATCAGGCCAACATGGCGATGGAGCTGGACCTTTTGTCGGAAACGCGCGACGAGGCGCACATTCGGGAAACAGCGATGAAGCAGCGCGTGGCGGCAAAGTTCAACAGCAGGGTTCGCGTTCGAGATATGCAGGTCGGCGACCTGGTCCTCAAGTGGCGATCGGGAGCCCCGGGGAACAAGCTTACTCCCAACTGGGAAGGGCCCTACCGCATTATTAAAGTTCTTGGTAATGGGGCCTATCACTTAGAAGAGCTTGATGGAAGGCGGTTACCTCGATCGTTCAATGGTTTGAGCTTGCGCTACTATTATAGTTGATTGCAGGCGAGAAAGTGAACAAGGCGGAGCCGCCGGAGCCAGATATCTTTAAAATTTTCCGAAGTGTTTTCAAATTCTCCAATGTATTGCAATAACAAAGCGTGCTCTTTTTCTCCGAAAGGAGTTTTTTAATGAGGCGCTCCATCAATAAGATAAAACGAAAATTCACGAAATTCGTGTTCAAAAATTCCAGGGATTCCCTGACGATCGGAATTGCCGATCGACATAAAGAATTACGGCGATCACTAAGTGGGACAAGCTTGATCCTCAAAGGGGCTTGCTGGAACCCTGAAGGTTGCGGCGATTCCACAAATGGCCTTTGACGCCTGGGAATCACCCTCCGGAAAGTCTGACGTGATCGCCGGTCCCGTAAACGATGTGCTGGGTAAGTCTCGCCAGAATACGACGAGCGCCGTTAACTAGGCAAAAGTCTTGGGACCCCCAAATGGCCATTGGGATCCAAGCATTGTAAGCCCCGAGCGGGCAAAGCCCCGGGCGAAGTCCTCGAGAATGGAGGTCGTTTCTTCCTTTGGGGAAAACGTCTAAAGTCTTGGTGGTGGAATACCAAGCAACAAGTCCTAGTTAAAATTAAGGCACGAAATCGTTAGGCGTAATTCAATCATATGACGCGTGAAAAATAGCGCAAGATATAAGGTCGGCGAATGAATAAGGTGGAAGGCGAGTGCTTGGTCACTCAGGATGTTGAGTATTTTACTACTCTGGCGTGTTGAGGGGTTAAACTATGAAACTTATTCTTAAATTTTTTAAGCCATAAGAAGGCGGCGACTAAAAAATGTACGGCGGAAGCATTCCAACATGATTTACAAAATATCCAACGGCGATATAAAAAGCTATGGCGAAGGGTTGCTTAAACATAGACGAATGGCGGAAAAGTACACTACAAGGTGACAGTAAAAGCTAAAGTAATGTTAAAATTACATTATTCATTATTTTCTTTCTCCTGTTCTTCTTCTTCCTCTTCTTCTTCAGTCGCTGTCCAGAGGTGTTGGTCAATCAGGGGAGGGTCGTCGGGACCAACCAGTCCTTCGGCGGTTATCTCTTTCATTACTCCCATGGCGCTAAAGTCAAAGTTCGGGTACAAATGTTGGGCCTGATCTTTGGCGAGGTAGAAACCGCGCTCGCGGTTGTCAAGGGCGATGTCAGCGGCTTGTTCCCTCGCCTCAGTGGCTTTGGCCTTCTCCGTCGCCAGCTCGTCCTCTAGCCTTTTGATCTTTGCCAGTTGGGAAGCAATCTCAGCATCTTTCGTGGCGAGGGCCTCGGCATGAGTTTCGGTCGCTTTCTTGATCTCCTCGGACGTAGCCTGCATCACCGCCTCCATGTCAGACTTCGCCAAGGCCAAGGACTCCGCAGACTTTTTCTCTTGCTCCGCCAACGCCTTCTTCACTAACTCCAGCTCAGCGCGCAGTATGGCGAGCTCTGACTCCTTAGCAACCAGCGCCTCGCCTCGGGCGATCAAGTTCTTCTCAGCTTGCTCTTTTTCCTTTTTGCAAGCTTGAAGGCTTGCATCAAGCTCATCTGCTTCTTCCTTCATCAGCGCCAGCTGATCCTCCAGCTCGCCGATTTTAATCCCCGCCGTGCCAATCATCTTGTCGGCATAGACTTTGTCTTTTCCTGCCTGCGTCGCCAGTTTGTCGAAACGCTTTTCCCAAGCAGCGGCGGCTTCTTGATGCTTAGCACTTTCGGCCTTCAACCGCTCAGCTTCAACGGTGGCGGCATTGAACTTCTCAAACGCGTGGGCAAAGATGCACCCAGCGCGTAGGAGACAAGCAAGAGTCTCCTCCTTGGTTTCATTAAGGCTCCGACTCAAAACTTCTTTTTCTATGGTGTCACGGTTAAGACCAGTAAGTAAGAATTCTGAGGGTTCAATGGCGTTGGGGAGCATATTATAATAGCTTGAAGAACCGACCTCGGGAGCAGGGGCTTGTTCAATTCGAGCCGCTTCAGAGGTAGTGGCAGCGCCAGGACAGGATTTTTCCCCTTGATGAGGCGGGGAAGGCATGGAGCCCGCATCATGTGTTGAGGGCGGGCTAGGAGGCGCATCTTGGCGAGAGGGAGACTTCGGGGTTTCATTTTCTTTTTCCTTCTCTCCAACAGGAGTGTCGGAAGACGCAGCAGCTTTTGTGGCGTTGACGCCGGCGAGTTTCTCGGCAGCTGAGGATTGAGAAATGTTGGTGGTTTTGGCACCGACGGAGGCGGCTGTGGCGCCAGCAGTGGACTCAGCGGCAACAGCAGCGGTCGCACCGGCGGTGGCAGGAGTAGAGGCTGGTACGGTGGTTGGCTCGGTAGCCGCGGCGACGGAGGCTTCAGTGACATTTTTGCCTTTAGGCGCAGCAGCAGTGGTGGGCTGAGCGCCAGGGTTGGATGTGCCGGCGCCGGAGGAGGCTTTGACCAATTTTCTCCTCTTGGGAGCTTTGGTGCTCTCGGCTTGGTTCTCAGCACCGCCCCGCTTTTTCACGTCGCCCTCAGCGTTGAATTTTGGGGAAAAGCGAGCCATTCTCCTCTCGCGGGCCTTCAGGAGCTCGGCGTTCGTGAAATTCATATCTTCTGTAACAATAAAAAAATACGATCAGTGACAACATAGGAGACGAGAAAGGAAATGTCAATAATAAAAGTGAGCTATGGACAACCTAAGTATTTGGGAGTTCTTGAGAGGTCAGCGCCCTCAAGGACTGTTGTGCAGTCAAGGATGGGAAGTGGGGCAAGGAGATTAAGAAAGGCTTTGTCGTTGGCGGACAAAGATTCCTCTAAAGGATCGGTGATCCCATTGGGCTTCTCCGTCCAGTAAAGTGGAAAAAGGGCGGTCCCGTCTCTAAGGGTGAATGCCTCTGGGTAGGCGGGATGAACCGCCACACGGAAGTACTTCCGCGCGAAGGAAGACTTCGCGTTACTTTTGTGGGGATGCAAGCACTTCCGGCCGGCTCGGGCCTTCAAGGAAATCCATCCTTTGTTTTTGATGGACTTGGGGTCGACGTCGTAGAGGTAGAAGAAACTGGTGGGGGATGGGGCGATGCCGACAGCGGCGCTTAAGATTTCAAAACATCGAATGAAGGCCCAGGCGTTGGGGTGGAGTTGGCAGGGAGCCGCGTTGATGTCGCGGAGGACGGTTTGGACAAAGGGCGAGAAAGGAAGCCTGATTCCAAGCTCGCTAAACATGTATTCATACGCAAAGAAAAAATGGGATCTCTTTACGTCGCCGTCTGGCTTATGAAGCCAGGGGCGATCCCCAGGACTGCAAATCCAGATCCTGAGTTTGGCGTTAAACTCATCGTCATTAGACAAACCACCCAGGGAGTTCACGAACTGCACGATGAGATCGCTATTCTGGAAAATAGAAGGTTGGTCTATAGCCTCGTGAGTGGGGGCTATTTGGACTGGAAGGGGCAGAGTGGCGTAGGTTTTTAGTCGGTAAGGTGGGATCTCCGGGACCTCTAAACGGAGGCCGCCGGCGGCGGTGGCATCAGGGTCGCTTCCGGAGGAAGAAGAGGAGTGGTTAGGGGAGGTAGGGTTTGAAGCCATTTTTAGAAGACAGTGAAGTGAAAGAAAGGAAAAGATGAGTATGTGTATGATGCAAAGATAAGGAAAATGGGACTCACCGGAGTAGGATGTGAAGAGTGGGTAGCGGAAAGGGTGATAAGCGACGGCTCCGGAACGGAAGTGGGCAGAGGGAGTTTGGTAAGCGATTAGGGAAGTAAAGAGAGGTCTCGGAAAGGGATGACTGTGGAGAAGAAGGGTTTTTATAGGAGAAGGGGGGAAGCTGGAAGGGTGACGCGTGTTGGACGTGTGTGGAAGGTTGGAAGTCATGATGGTTTTGGGGAGGTGGGTCGCGTGCAATGGGGAGTTACTGCGCACGATGGGACGGTTATGAAAAGTGAAGTGACGGTTCCGGAGAAAGAGGGAAATTGATGTAACTGACACATCACGTGGGGCAGTCACGTGGGGCAGTTAGGGATTTGAAAGGGTTTTAAAATAAGGGAAAGCGCGAAAAGCCTCGCCACTATAAAGATCAAACACCATCGCCTGACAGGTGACACCAACAACAAAGTTCAGTCGCTCGCCGGGGTTACCGCCAGTCAATGATTGAATGATCAGCACGTGACCCATGCCTGCCACCTTTCCCGCCGGCGAACAATCATACACCTGCTCCAACTTATCGCCAATACGAAGTAATCGCTCTCGCCGCTCGTGGACTTGTGGACTTGCCAGCTTGGGTTGCTCGTCAAGTCAGTGGACTGGGTAACTGAAAATGCTAGTTTCCTTTTGCTCACGCCATGTTGGCGATATAGTTTACTTCTCTTTTCTCAAGCCATGTTGGCAGTGCAGATTCTGGTGTACTGTAAGACATATGTAAAAGCATTTAAAAGACACACTTAGCTCTCATACTTCGAGCTCGGTGTCTTGTGGACTAGTGGACTGGGCGAGCCCCTAGAGGGGCAACGCCCAGCATGTATCCCGCCCTGAGGCGGGGCCCTGGCCTTCAGTTGGGCCTTGACCTCGGAGGCCCAATTGGCCCAATAGGTAGTACCCAAGCTCTATAAATAGGAGGTAGTTATCAAGTGTAATGGACTTTTTGGCTCATTTGAGGAAATCACGCATGAAATTCAGCACTCTCTCTCTCATTCTCATTCTCTCTTAGCACAATCCTCTACCTCTAGGTACTATACCTCTCTTCAATGTTCATTCCAAGAACATCTTGATTTTCTATAATTTTAAATTACTAAAATTTGGATTTTTATTATTTTTCATATCATGCTCTACTCAAATATACATTAAAATTTGTGCTCAATTGATAATATAATAAATATTATAAGATCTTAAATTTAATGGAATATCAATATAAGTTGATGGATTTTATAAAATATTAAAATAAATTACAAAATCATGTGCATTACTCACACGTGCTGACTTTTATATGTTCTTTTTTGATTAATCAGGATGAAAATGAAGAGTCATAAGAAAGGAGTGTTACTACAAGACTGGTCAAAGATGCCAACAGAGATATTGGAACAGGTTTGCAAGCTTCTGACGATACCAAACCAAGCTCAATTCATTACTGTGTGTAAGAGATGGCTTTCTTCTAATACCTCAAAGAAAGCATACCATTGGATCCCTGACGCACCATGGCTTGTCAGTAATGACGGTACCAGCACTCAATTTAAGGTAATGAATCTTGATTTTAAAACATCAGAACTATAAATACACACCATATACATCATATTTTTTTCTCTATGCCTCTTATGATTATATCATATCATATATGAATAATGTTCCCTTCACACCTCTTTTGGAGGTAGAATGAAGAGAGAGATATGAAGAAAAGGAAAAGTAAGAGAGAGAAAGTATGAGATGTGATAGATGATAAGAAGAGAGAAATGGAAATAAAAAATGGTGGAAATGATGAAGTGTTTTGAAAATGAGGTGTGTATATATCATTGTTGATCATATATCACAAATGTATTAATGTACGTTTATAATTGTATAATCCATACACACCAGGTATATTTATTAACTATGCAATATTTAATTGGTACGATGGTTCAGAAAATATATTATTTATATCCATCACTTATCTTTCTTCTCTGTTTTTCTCTATCATTTAATTTTTATATAGTTGGGGGTCTATTAACTATTTTCATTTAGGTCATAAGCACCACAGACAAGCAATCCTACAATATTTACAAGCCCTTCAACAATTTGGAAAACACCTCAATTGTAGGGTCCTCAAAAGGGTGGTTGATCCTCAGATCTGATCAAAATCTCTTCATCCTCAACCTCTTCTCGAAGCTTCACCTTGACCTCCCTCCTATTACAATGATGTCGTGTTTGCTCTGCTCCAAGGGTGATAATTGCTTTGGCATGCACACTCCCTTAGCTTTCACAATTTCCATGTGTCCCAACATGAACCCCACTTTGGTCGCAGTGGTCACTTACAAGGGCAAACTTGGGTGGTACAAGGTTGGAGACACTACATGGAAAGGTGATCACACAAGTGATAAGTTCTACTCCAACGTGGTTTTTCATGATAATAAGCTTTATGCTGTGGAACGAGGTGGTTTGAAGGTGAATATATTCAAATATGATGATGGAGTGCTAGTTCAGGTTGGTCGAGAATTCGTATATTTCACTTAAATATAATATTTTTTGAAAGGAATTTAAATATAATATTAAGACACTAATGTATGAGTCTAAAACTATTTTATTTAAGAATGGCATATTTACAATACATTTCAATTATGGGTTAGTAATAAATTAATTTGATTAGAATTTAATTGTTTGATAAATAATTTTATAGTTAATAGCTTATAGCTTATTAAATTTTATTTCTTTTAACATTCAACCGATAGAAATATTTTATTACCTCTTTTTTCTTAAGATTTTGTTGCCGAGACACTTACCCGCATATAGTATATTTTACTATTGTGTAATTTAGTTTAACTATTACACTACTCATAACGATTTATTTCAAATTTAAAGAAAACATATGATCTTTAAACAAAATTTCATAGAACTCAAACTACCTAAAAAAAATTAATAATCATTTCAAAATATTTATATAGAAATAATATTCTTTCTAAAAATTTATATAAATATGTCATGTTGTTTTATTTGCCATTTAATAAGTATATCAAAGGCATATTTAAATATTGTATTCACCCTCTTAAATTTTTTTACATTTCGCCCTCCAATTACCTTTGTAGATTATTTTTAACATGTGTTAATTTGTCATTCCGTTTATTAGTTTTGTTGGTTCCTCTTTGCAGGTTGGTAGTGTGGTATCCACTAACCCACTTGAACATATTCCTAATCTACCAAGTACCATTAGATCCTATTGCATGACCATTTACTTGGTGGAGTGTGGAGGGAAGGTTTTTGTTGTGAAGAGATTCTATGATGACACCAAATTTCACACACCAACTATAGACTTTATTTTTTTTGCAGTTGAAGAAAACTGCACCACGCCACAATTGGTGAAGGTCGAGAATTTGGATGATTATGTTTTTTTTGTGGCTAACCTCAACATTGAATGTCTTGATGCGAAGCATTGTCCAAAGTTTCAACGTGGCAGCGTGTACTTCACTTGCTACTTTGAAAACTCCTTCACTACTGAAGTAGGAGTGTTTTCAATTTCAGATAAAACTATACATACTATTCCTCTCACTAATCCTCAGATGCACTCTCCATCTACAATTTGGATGATGCCCAGGTTTTCATTTGAATGTAATTGTGAGGTGTGCGCCTCAGCACCGTGGTTTAGGCCAAGGGAATTGAGGAAAAGACACGTGTTGTGTAAAACTAGAGTTGCTTGAGTAGTGTTTGGATCTTATGGCAGAGTGAACTTCACAAAATAATAATATATTTTTTCTTGCATGTTCTAATTTACTAGCCAACAATTTTATAATGTATGTTTTTTAACTTATACATTATTTTAGAATGAAAGCTGGGCATTGTGCTAAAGGTTAGAACAGCTTGCGGTTTAGTGTACTCCTGCTGAAGCCACTGTTTGAGAAGGATAATTTTGGTTGCTGTATGCTGGAAGTGTGTGCCTCTGTTCTATTCTTTGTTGTCTTGAAAAATTGGCTTTCCTATCTTGGCTTTTTTCGTTGCTGGTGTGTTTCAAAGGTTTGAAAGGGGCGTGAATCAACTAGTTATTGGCTGAATCAATTTGAGGATATGGGGGTTTATTTTATTTTATTGGATTTTGCAGTGGCTTAGAAAGATATAGGCTGGTAGATTCAGATTTAGATGATTATTAGCTTTGTATTTTGCAGCCTGTTGCTGCCTTTCTCTCATGGGTTGAGGTACCGTGTCCACCGGACCCCTTTTTCTTTTTCTAGTTCTGTTCCTTGTATATATCATGGGTTGAGGTACCCCTAATACCGATCTTTAATACAATTTTGCTTACTAAAAAAATGGACAAATAATGACTCATCCACTTAATTTATTGGATGCATACTTTTTCATAATTTATTGAAATTCTTCATTAGGCCCTTTAACGTTAAACAAATAGGTTAAATAAATTAAACTTATCTCTTAGCTTAGTGGTAAGGCACTGATGTTGCAAGCATTTTGTTGGGGTTCAAATGTTCAATCCCCACCCAAATGTTAGTTTTTTTTTCTTAAAAAATTCATAGGATGATTATGTGTTCGCTAGATAAAATGCTAAATGTGCAATTAAGTGTCGTGCATACATGACATATCTTAATCATCACATACCATGTCACTCCTTCGGTGAAACATAATCATTTTTTGGCGCAGAAGTGACGAAAGGACCAAACGTGCAACGTCAAACACATAAGAAGGACCAAAATCGCTCGTTTTAAAATACGAAGACCGAATTCACACAATCATGATACTAGGGAAATCAAATGTGAAATTAACCCAAGTTAAAAATAATATCTAAGTATATTTTTAGAAATTTTATTATTAAAAAATTACCTCTCCTCTCTCCCTCATTAGATCCAAGTTGCATCTAGCACAATGATTGCACGGAATATATTGTTAGTCAATGGAAGAAAATCATCACGATGATTGGTTGAGAGAAAAAAGGAAAGTTAAAAAATATTCAATTAATAATGAAATTGAAGTGTAATTTTTTGTATTCTTTTATCCTAAAAATAATTTTTTTCTTTTTATTAATATTCTTTCAAATGTTAGGGAATTGGAAAAATCCTCGCATTTCTCTCATTATTATTAAAATTTATCCTATTTTATTTAGATATTTTTAACTTGTGACTAAATTATTCTACTGATAAATACAATGATATATTTTTTTATGGATTTTTCATTGACTTTTTCATGCAACCAATTTTTGTGAATTTTCCTATAGATATTTTTTGCAAATTTTTTTGTTGAAAAAAGTTCCAAAGATAATTTAGCGTTCCTTGTGATTTTTCCTACATATTTTAAATTTACATGGAAAACTTCGAATCTGCAAGAAAATTGAAAAGGAATTTCCGCAAAAAACACTCGTATGAAAAATCTGTAGGAAATAAGCATACTTTTAGTATTGTTTGTTCCCTCCAACTCTTTACATCACTTTCCGTTTTGGAGAACTTAGTTATGATAGTAGAAAAAGAAAGCTTCTATAGTCTTTTTCTAAGGTACTTTTAATTTGATCAGTTTCACACACTTATGTTCAATGTATATAAATGACTGAAGGAACTTTTATTTATAGGTTCGGTGTTTGTGTTAGGAGTCTCTTCCAGTGTAAGATAAGTCTTTTATGTGAAGCTTCTGAATGTACGGTTAGCTTGGAGTCGTGGTGCTTAAGTATGAATCTCGACCCTTTGCCAAGTCGGTCGACACTTTCCATGTCATGCTAGGGTGGTCCATTCCTAGACCATGTCATTATGTCCGACCGCAAAGTGTCTTCTTAAAAGCATAAACCAGCGAGTTGGCTATGACGGCGTCAGATCATATGACTTTTAGAGCCAGCCGGATTAGGAATCCCCCATCTTGGCATGTCATTGTTGACATGTCAAGCTTATGGCCTTTTCCGAGATCCCTTTGGGCTGTCTAAGGTATCTTTTTCAGGCATTTCCTGCTAATTTTCAAAGCTACTGTTAATTTTGCTTTTGTTCGTGCATGGAGCCTCTTGGGAAACTTAGCGTCTGATGTTCAACCTTATTTTATCTTTCTAGCTTCTGTTCTAATGTCACTTGATAAATTTCATTTTAAAAAGGACTTTAGTGAAATCTTTCTCTTTTTCCAATCCTTTGAAGAAGATATTTCCATACTAGGATTACACACACTTGCCACCTGATTTCGCGCCTCACTTCCTAACCGCTTCCCATGTTTCCTCTTTTTAAGCCAAGTTTGACCAATTTCAAACTTTTGCTTCAGTTTTTGAATTTCGAAAAATGGTTCTCCTGTAACTTTCAAAATTGAAAGGTTTTGAGGAGGAATATATTTTGTTCCCATCTTCCCTTTCTTGATTCCTTACTTCAAATTATTTCAGATCCATGAAAGATTCCTTCCCCTGCAAAGGATTATGACCTAATTTCCTCTTTATATAGCTTGAACTCTTTTTCGAGTTATCAGTCTAGATCCTACTTGATGCAATTAAGACAATATGTCCCAAGAATGTCTCTTCTCCTCTTTTCTTTATTTTCAATCCTACAATTTATTCTCAAATGACGTACAATGGCAAGCTAGTTACCCCAACCTCAGAGTTGGGATGGGTAGACAAAGAGATTCGATCTACATGTTTTCGATACAACTCGTTAAAGGATATTAGTAACCTTTCAAATGCAAACCTTTGCAACTTCATCTTGTTTCTTGGGGCATAGTGAGGGGATTCTTACCTATCATGTAACCGTTTTATGCTTTTTACCTCGGTACTAGTACAGTAAAGAATATATGTAAACATTGTCATATAGTATGTTTGTATAGGTATGTGTATGCGTGTGATACATGTATATATTGTTAAGTTCAAACGATGAATACATTGTCTATCATATTTTGAATGATAACAATTTTCAAGAGCATAAGTGAATTGGTTAAACATTTCATGTAAACTTCATTTCAGGAATTAACCTCTACGCTTCACATCCCCATCCTCTGATGACAACAAGCCAATACCAGAAGATGCCAGCAAAGCATAAGTTGAAGACGTTCAAGGCATTGTATGAACAAGAGAAGATAAGACTAATCAAGATAGAAGACAGTCGAGACAAGATAAGAAAGGTCAAAGCTGTAAAGACGACTCAAGCAAATAAAAAGTCAAATATGAAATGTTGTCTAATGAAGAAAAGAGAAGAACATTTGAAGAAAGAAGAAGAGTCAGAGCTTCAGAACCATAACTATGCATGTAACGCCCCGATTTCTCGAGTGTCACACAGTAACCAAAATGCCACAATTTTCGTAAAGAGTTTTCGTCGTTCAGTTAATTAGTCTTTAATTAGTTACAAACGTTCATTTTACGTAAAACTCTTGAAACCTTAATTTTCCAAAACGCGCGGAAATAATTAATATCACAAACCTTTGAAACAAATAACTCTTTTAATAAAGATAACCCGTGCGGAAATAAATATCCAACAATGGTCTGAAAACTCAAATACCGATTACATCAAATAACCTCCAACTGAAAGTAAGTAAAGAGGAAAGTTCGAAACCCAAATTGCTCTCTAGCCCAAATACAAAATAGTCTCACAACCCAAACCCTAGTCATCCATAAACCTCCTTTTACACTTCAGGCGCTTGTGGCTCCTTTTTGCACCGCTGGTGGCACCTCCTGGTCGACCTCCATGTCCTCCGAAGGATCTAGCTCGGATACGTCCTCATGCACAACCAACGCCTCTGACTCCACAGCTGGCAAGGTCTGAAAACGAGGTGGCGAATAAGGTATCTTCACCCTCCCGTCAAGATCCTGAATCTCTACAATTTCTCCTCTGTCGTTGTAACCTGAAAGTGTAGCAAACCCGACATAGATACGACGTACATGGTGTGAGTCGGTCACCCATGCCTCGTCTTTCTCCTCATCTTCAAGAGTCAGCTTCTAGGACGTCACTATGGTCGTCGTGTGATCCTTCTGCCCTCCCCAGAATAACGAGTAAACACATATAGAGGGTCAGTTCTCATGTAAGACTCACAGTTAAGTCACACTTCACAAAAGTATAGAATAATAGAAGTCTCATATAACTGATCTCATTCTCATAGTGTCATATATCAAGATAGTAACTCTAAGGTTTAGTTAGACTAACGTCCTCACCATTTCCCACAACCACCACAACACCTTGGCCAATCTCGAACATCCGCAGATGAACAATCACAAGGGGACACTCAGTCAACCCAAGTCACATGGAGACACTCAGTCAATCCATAAATCCAGAATCTCCAAGACTGATCTCCCATCGCGGTGCAGAGCAGTCTTTCCCCCATCGCGGGCACAAACATCATGATGCTGGACTCTTCAACACTGTTTCCCCCATCGCGACGCATAAACAATACTTCCCCCATCTCGGGCGTAAATACCATGATGCAGGATCGTCCAAGATTAGAATAACTCCCTCGCGTGCAAGCACATCGTATGTCTCTAACGGCACCATCGCTCTCATGGTCTATAGCCTACTCTTAGAACTATTACCATAATCACATCACACTACTTGCAAGCGACTAAGTATCAATCTCAAGGCTCTACTCCTATTCTCATAATATAGAAGTAACCATTAATCAATCTTATATCACATCAGAGCCACAAATTCAGCAACTTTACTAAAGCATATTTATCAAAATTACTCGCCTAACACCAACCATTTTAGGGTTTTGGCCATGCTCACCATAGATCATCAAGATGACCAAATCATCATGCTTTTCATGTCATACAATCAAAAATCCAGCAACTAAACCAATTCATGTTGATCACAAAAACATATTTTCGCCTAAGCCCTTTGATCTAGGGTTCGGCCAAGACTTATACAAAGCACCAAAGGACATATTTTTCATGCTATAACAGTATATCATACTAAATTCCAGCATACTATTCATCAACATATCAACATAAAAATCCATCTCCAACATAATCTCATAGATCTACTACCTACATCTTTTCATGCTTTTGTTTAAGGTTCAATATGAGATCATGGTATATGAGTTTAATTCGTTCAAAAACAGAAGCTTTAGGTCTTGTTCATGCAGCAAAGGGACTCAATACATTCATTCAAGCATCATACATTCAAGACTGCCATAGATCACAACCTTCACATGAAAATCTCATCACTTAGAGCATGTTATCACCTAGACTCTACCCTTTACTAGAACCACCCTCACCTTAGACTTAATCCTTGAAATGAGAGATGAAAGATGAATGTTTTGATGTAGATGATGATCACCCTCTCTTCTCCTTGCTCCTCTCACAAATCTGCTCCTCCCTTGCTCTTCTTCTATGGGTGGCGGCTTCTCTCCCTTTCTCTCTCAACTTTCTTTTCTTTCTCTCTTCTTTTCTTTTCTAAATGAAGTATGTGAGTATGTGTGTGTTGTGTGGCTTCTATTTATGATCCTTGACTTGAAGAGAAAATAAAATCGCCCTTTTGCCCTCACACCCACGGCCAAAACAAAGCCCAACAAGGGTTTTTACAAAACTTTTCCTCATCTCACTAATTTGAAAAAAAAAACATAAAATAAATGCTCAAGCTCATTGAATGCTCATCATTTCCTCTAAGAAACCTGAAATGGCATTGACTAAGGAAGCATAACTCCCCCTCTATCACCTGAAATCATGCACAACAAAGTCAAGCAAAATCTTCTCTTGTTCCTTTATCACAAATTCGGCCAAAACTCCTTTCTTGGCCACCAAGAAACACAAAATCACTTATCTTGAAGTCCTTGACCAAACAAATAATTATTTTCCTATCATACAATTATTATTATTTTCCAAAATAATAATTTCACAAGCATAGATCATCAAATAAAACTCATTCTTCACACACAAAATTCCACACTTATTATCATCCAAAATAATAATAATAATAATAATAATAATAATAATAATAATATTTAGGGTCTACAATGCAAGATATATTCAAGCTGACAGATCGTCTTAGAAGACCGTGATTAAAGAAGATTTACATCTTGTATCTCAAAGGATGAATCAATGTCTAAAGAAAGAGCGGCACATTCAAATTGAAAGCTCTCTGACATTGTTGAAAGAGAAAGTCAAGTGCAATAGATCACGCGATATCTCATAAATCTCTTTATCAAGGAAACAAGTACAACGTTGTCACCATCAGAGTTTGCTCTTTCTCTCACTAAAAGGCTGGATCGCAGCTGTTGATGCTACCAACCAACTGATAAGATACATTTTGTAGGAATTGGGTTCAGCAAAGGACACAGTGCATTTAATGCACCTGACAAGAAGACTACTTGATCCAACGACTAGTACTCAAGAGGCTCTACACGCTCCAACAGCTCTCAACATATCCAAGAAGCACTTGCAGTATAAAATGAGATCTTGAAGATTTTCAGAGACAAGAAACTGAGCTAGAACTTTCAACCAAGTCAAAAATCTTCTTCGACCAAGAAAGAAGCAACCTCAAAGAAAAAGCTTAAGAGTCAAACCTTTTAGCCATCATCTGCTTCAAAGAGACATCTCATTAAATGTCAAATTTTCATATCCAACTTTCTCTAGATCAAAGAACACAAAGTATACCCAAAGTCAAATCCTCAAACACTTTGTAGTTCCAAAGATTTATAATTTCTACAATCCCTCTTGTGATAAGAGGCCCCTGTAGAGCCAAACGATCTTGAAGAAGATCTTAGGAGAAGTCCTGAAGAATACTTGTTGAGTGAGGAGTCTTGTTTAATACTCGTTAGGAGAAGTCCTATAGAATACATGTTGGGAGAAGTTATGTCTAATACTTGTTGTAAGAGAAGTCCTTGATACTTGATAGTGGAAATCTTGATGAAGCCAAGGAATGGACGTAGCATCATCACTTGTGGGTGAATCAGGATATATTGCTGCGTGCTTATCGTCTACTCTTTCTCTTTTTATATCCGTTGCACTAAATGATTGCGAAAACCTTTTCAAAAACTTATAATTGTTTAGAAAAACTCTGATTTTAACTGAACACAATTCAAACCCCCCTTTCTTGTGTTCCTTTTCTGATATCATATATATATATATATATATATATATATATAGAATAGAAATTGATTCACAAGCAATGAAGTTGACTATAACCTTGAGGGGAACAATTATGATAACAAGTACCAAAGACTTGGTTATGACAAAAAAATAATAGGAACCATAATGTTTTGAAGAGTAATCTCATTAACACTCATAATAATGGAAAACATTGTCTTAGAATAATTGTAACCTGATACAAGTCAATGGACAAGACCTATGACAACTCATGTCACACAACTCATAAGTCCCAGAGATGGATACACTTTTCATTTCCTTGCACTTTGTCAATTAATAAAAAACAACACGAGATAGCACCTCGATCCCGCGTTTGCCTTTTGTGTGTACACCGACACTGCCATCTTCTAGTACCGCGTCCCCGATTCTGAACACTTTAATTTCCTAGTACCTATACCGATGGTCTTTTCCTTTTATTTACCTCAATTGTGCACATCATGTCCATATGACTTCCCACATGCACGGCCTCCACTGGCACCCTCACCTGGTCTTGGACCTGAGTCTGAGCCTATTCCTGTGATACCCATGAGGGAATTGAGCCCATAACACATAAACTCTTACCACTTGAACTAATGTTATACAAGTTTCGCAAATAATTATATCGATTAACGTGCCACGTTACCATTTAATTGTTGATAGTGTAAAAGAAACTATATATAGTACCTCTTTTCTCATGAAATTATCCTCAACAAATTATAATTAGGGTTTACTCTTTTGATCCTTAAAATTGTAAAGGGAATCAAATCTGATCCCTGTAAAATTTTCACATCAAATTGGGTCCCTAAAATTGTTTTTTTAATCTAATTAAATCCTTTTGCTCAATTTTGACTAGTCAACGGTCCAGTGGAAAGCCTAGTCAGCTAAGGATGGCCACGTGGATTTTTTTCACATCAATTTTAGTCCTTTAAAAAATATTTTAATCAATTTTAGTCCTTGTTCTTCCACCTTCCTCTTCCACCTTCTTCCTCTTCCTCCATAACTCAAATCCTTAAATCTAGAAATTCAAAACCCTAAAAAAACTATATGTTCATCACATTCACCTTGTTCTTCCTTTTGAATTTATGGGATTTGAGTTATAGAGGAAGAAGATGAAGGTGGAAGAACAGGGACTAAAATTGATTAAAATACTTTTCAAGGGACTAAAATTGATGTGAAAAAGTCCACGTGACCGTCCTTAGCTGACTAAGCTTGCCACTGGACCGTTGACCGGTCAAAATTGAGCAAAAGGAGTTAATTAGATTAAAAAAACAAATTTTGGGACCCAATTTGATGCGAAAATTTTACAAGGACCAGATTTGATTCCCTTTACAATTTCAAGGACCAAAGCGTTATTTAAGCCTAAAAACTATAACCGTCCCTGAACTTTGGGCGAGTTTTGAAAACTGTCCATCGCCGGAAAATTATCTAAGAACCATCCTCATACTTTCAAAAATAAAATTGACCCGTCCCTCCGGCATGCTTGCCTCCGGTTAACGCTGACATGTCCTTCCACGTCAATTAATGAGATCTGACGTGGATTTTTTTTGAATAATTTATATTTCCTAATTATTATTACTAATTAATCATTTAACCCTAATATAAACTTAAATCCCTAACTATTCTCTAACCTTTAATCCCCAAATCCGACCCCTTTTTCCCCAATTGATAAGTTAGGGTTCTTCTTCCTCTTATTCTCAGATCTTCCTTCTCTTCTTCTTCGTTCTTCCCCTTCTTCTCCATTCTTCCCTTTCTTCTTATCGAGCAACACAATGAGAAGGCCAGCCTTGTCTTCCACTTCTGCCTCTCGTGCCTCTGGTTCTCATGCCTCTGATTCTCGTGCTTCTCCTCTGCAATTGTTGCCTCCTGGAGGGATTTGCGAGTGTGGTGAGTTGATTTTGTACTTGACTTCACACATTTCAATTAACCCAGGTCGCAAGTTCTGGAGATGCAGGAATTTCACGGTAACTCAAACTCCTCTCCACCACCTTAATCTATGAATCTCTCCGCGTAAATTGATTTGAGTTGTGAATCTGTGATTTTGTACTTGACTTCACACACTTCAATTGATTTGTAGACACCAAAAGATTGTGGTTTTTTTTTTGTGGGATGATAATCTGGACGGGCAAGGACAATGTGATCAAAGACAACAAGAGATTGAATTACTGAAAACAATGCTTGAATTTGAGGATTTGTAGAGGAAACATGATGAACATGATGAACTGAGCAGGAAATTTGAGGAAAGCAAGAAGAAGAACAACAAACTGCAAAGGAAGCTTGATTGTGAAACCATGAAGAATAATGTGGCATTTTTCAGTGTTGGCTTTGCTTTGCTGTTGTGGGTGGTGGGATTAGCATACTGCTTCATTAATGGGAAATTCAAGTAGGGTAGAATTGAATTGATAGTTAGGTTGATGGTTATGTTGGTTGTTGGTTGTGCCTGCAATAGCACTATGTAATGTCTAAGACTGAAATGAATGACAAACTATGGCTGCAATAGCACTATGTTTAAGTTAGGGCCTTTAAGTTATTTATTTCTATTGTAACAACTTAAAGATTGAAAAGTAATGACAAAGTATGGTTGTTGATGTCTTTAAGAAGTTGTTGTTTTGTCCCTTTAATGATTCTGATTTCTTTACTCACCTAGAAAGCACAAATAACTTAAACAAATCATTCTAACCTTTAACCAATGCAAACAGCAAATAGTGAAGAGAATCTCATTGACTCATTTGATTCAAATAGGAAGAAGTGGTCCATCCCACTAGCAATAAAAAACAGAACATGACAACTTGTGGTCCACATTAAATGTCATCTACATCACAAAACCCACCCATATGGTGTCCAAAGTATACCAAAATGAGCACACATGTGCTATCCAAAGTATATCAAAATGAGCACCCATGAGCTATCAAAAAACAACACAACAACACAATAATTAACCCTAACTACATCATTCATTTCTCATCAAACAGCTCCAGATGCAGCTCCTTCAACTCCAGATGCTGCCAGATCTTCCCCACCATGAACATGAGATGCAGCTCCAGATGCTGACAGATTTCCCACACCTTCTTCCTGAGTTGGTCCTCCAGCTCCAACCTGAAATAGCACAGTGACGAACGCACTGTCGCGGGTGCGTGTCAAAGTATTTTTGCTTTGAATGCAGTACAAGGTGTTAACACCAGGATCGTTCTCACAAGGACTTGATAAATTATTAATTGATATTAGAGTAAAACAAAAAAAACCTAAAAGGGGGTTGATTTATTGGATTGAAAAGTAACAAAGCAATAACTAAATAGATTAGACAGAAGAGAGAAAGCGTTAGTCATCGGATTATAACATTCAAGTGCAACAAACCTTCATTGGTTACAAAAGATTAATTCTTCCTTATTGTTTCCCTAATTCGTGAGAGTTGATTAACTAAGCGAAAATCAATTCACAGTTTCCTAAACTAAGCGATTAAGAAACAGTTACGAACTAACATGAACTAAGCGAACATGCATCAACTCTTATTTCTAAAACTACGGAATTAAGCAAACCCTAGATCAGAAATAGAGATGAAAAGAATTAATAAAGAAAGAATTTGCATTAAGAACAGAACCTCAAGTTTGCAAACACAAGAATATTAAAAATCCTAAGACTAACTATGGAGTTTAGCAACTCATACTAGAAAAGATGGAGAGAGATATTAGGAGAAGGTGGAGGAGGTGATGGTGAGATGTGGTGAGGTGGTGAGGTCTAACAAAAGCCTAAACTCACTTATTTATACTAATAAATAAACTTTTTCATCAAGTAACAATCTTTGTTATCTAAATCTTTTCTAAATCTTCACAAAATCGGGCTCACATAAAGGAGTAAGCTGCTGAACAATCAGGCATTCGCGGGTCCCACAAGAAGACTGAATCTTCAATTGAGGTAAACATGAGAGTTGTAGTTCTTTAAGTCAGCTTCGCGGGCCTTCAATCGGATCCTAATTCGGAGTTCTGTAGCCCAAGATATGATCATTTTAGTGCAGACTGTTCCAGACTCGCAGGATTAGCGACAACAACTTTGCAAGGACATTCTGACCAAGTTTGAGGCTGATTCTTGAATTATGCTAAACATGAAAGTTGTAGGGCTTCGCGCTAGCTTTCCAACGACATATTATTCGCCCAATTTAGATATTTGTAGCTCCAGGTTCAACCTGTTCTAGCAAAACAGTCACAGAAACTAAAAATGTAGAATTAAGCACTTTTCCATGAATAATCCAAATAAGCACTAATGGTCAAAACATGACTAAGTCATAACAATTAAGCACAAAAATGTATATAATGAAGCTTAGAAAGACACATGTAAAGTGCATCAATTATGCGCTTATAACACAGCTTGAGAGGACCCTCCAACATGTGCAATTTCAGAAATTAATTCAGATACATGATTTGTTGTATTTGAAGGCAGATCTATGTAGTATACTTACATCAACAACTTGAGAACTAGCAGCTTGAGTTGTATTTGGGTCTTGTGTTATGACAGGAAGACTGCATCTCCTTGAATTATGACCAACCTGCTTACATCTGCTGCACTTGCGCCTAGCAACTGGACGTGGCTGAGATGGCCCAGCCTGAGATGGCTCATAAACAGCTTGAGAGGTTCCTCCATCCTGCAATTGAATTTCAATGCATATGCAATTCAATTCACCAGTTGAATAATTTAATTTCATAGAACAGAACTAGCATAGAACTAACATATATGTATATGAAATCCATAGATCTAGCCATAGAACCAACAAATATACTTAGAATGGGAACTTCATTTTGTGCTTGAGTTTCATTGATAACCTGAATTTCATTTTGTGCTTGAGAACTTTCTGGTTCTTCATCTACAGGTGGAGGAAGACTGCACCTCCTTGTGTTATGGCCATGCTGGTCACTCTGCTGCACCTATGCCTTGCAACTCCTTTGTTTAGATGTTCCTGCTTTGTATCTTCATAAGGGTCTCTTCTTCTCAGTTTCTTAGGCCTTCCAGGCCTCCTTTTAAACAGTGGTGGTAGTATGTCAGGGTCATTGGTAGCTTCCCACATTTTCTGGCAATTAATAGGACTGATCTCATGACCATAGGTTGCTTCATATGCTGCTATTTTGTAGTAATCATGCACAAAAGACTGTGGGTTTAGACCATTGTATGATATGCATGCAACATCATGCCTGCATGGTATTCCTACCAACTCCCACACATTACAAGTGCAAGTATGTGCCCTCAAGTCTACAATGAAGCTATCACCATTAGTACCCATGAACTTAACCTCAAACTTATCCTCTGAACTGCATGTAGGAAACCGGTATGAACTTTTCTGTATCTCCACTTCTAACCTCTTCATGGGTTTGGGAATCACCTATCCTCTATATCTCTGAAACCTTTCCCTTAGAGTTGTAAATCTGCCTATTAGGTAAGTTCGGATCCAATCCATCATAGCCAAGATTGGCTTGTCCCTTGCCAGAAGGATGGTTGCATTGAAGGACTCACTCAGATTGTTCAGGAGCACATCACACTTGGGGTAGAAGGTGAAGTCATGCTTGCACCAAGACCTTGTAGGTATTGCAATTAGGTACTCCCATGCTGCATGATTTTGAGCCCTCAGCTCATTCATCTTCTTTTCCCATAACTGTCTATATGTTCCCTTGGCTGCCCCCATCATGAGATCTCTAATCACTACCCCACCTCCAAACTTCTTCTTGAAGTTGGCATAAAGGTGCCTCAAGCAGAATCTGTGCTCATATCCTTCCAAACATGCCATGAGGCCCTGCAAACATAAAGATGGTAAGTATTCAATGACAACCATTGTGTGTATGCAAATGAACTAGCAGTTTAAATGACTTACCTTCTGCTGATCATATATGAAGATCCACCTTCTGTCAGGACCAATGTCAGGCAAAATTAAATCTAGAAACCACTCCCAGCTATCCTTGCATTCAGACTCAATAACAACAAATGCCAATGGAAAATATTGGTCATTTTGATCTCTAGCTACATCACATAACAGAATCCCACCAAATTGTGTCTTCAAATGACACCCATCTAAGCCAATGAAAGGCCTGCACCCCTGTATAAATCCTCTTTTGCAGCCTTCTAGACACATATAGAATATCGAAAATCTTGGTTGAATAGCCCCAGTAGGGCTTTCCAGTTGCATCTTACATGTGTTCCCTGGGGATACCCTCCTCAGCTCTGCACTGAATCTGTAAAGCAAGGAGTATTGCTTGGTAGCATCTCCCTCCACCATCTCCAAGGTCATTTTTCTTGCTCTCCATGTTTTGTACCTTGTTATTCTAGTTGAGAAACCTATCCTGATCTCCTCAACCACATTATTCAACTTCATCTTCCTTGATCCCCTCATCCTATCAACCACCTTCTTTGCAACCCATTTTGATGTTGCACTTTTGTTGCTAAAAACTCTGCCACATGTATGAGGAGCAATCAGAGTCTTGATTGCAAATGTTTGTTTTCCACCAACCTTGCTACACGGCATCACAAATGGACATTGATCTTTCTTCTTACAAACTACCCTAGCTCTGTCATGGTCATTCTTTGGGAAAGTAATCTGCCTACCAATAAGGAAAGCATGGTCTTTAGCAGCTTCTTTAAACTGGTCCAGTGATGTGAATTTCATTCCCACCCTGAATTTGAACTCTGCCCTCATATCTTCAGGTCTAAACTGCAAATGTCTCCTCACTGGTTTATTGGAATCATCACTATCACCTTCTGACATACTATCTAAATCTTCACTCTCCCAACCAGCTTCCATTTCATGATCACCATGAAATCCACCAACTTTCTCATCCACATTCTGTCCAGCATGCACATTAGCCCCAACTTCATCAGTCATTTGCCTCAACTGCTCATTTAAAAGAGCTTCAGCCACACCAACAGTGTTTGACTCAAATCCATCATGAATACCTTGTGTCCTCTCCTCTTCACTGTCACTGAAGTGCACATCAAGTACTGAATCATCACTATCATCAAAATCTGCAGTGTAATCTCCATCATTTGGAACCTCTGCTTCAACCACAGGTTCAACCTCTACATCCATCTCTGGTTGATTTTGTACTTGTGCTTCCATATCTAGTTCAACCTCTAGCACTGGGACATTTACATTTGCTGGAACATCTGGTTCAACTTCAGGTTCAACCTCAGGTTCAAACTCTGGCTCTAGGACATTTACATCTGCTGGAACCTCTGGTTCAACCTCAAGTTCAACCTCAGGTTCCACCTCTGGCTCTGGGACATTAGCATTTACTTCTACCTCTGGAATATCCAGTTGCCTCATCTCCATCATTGACGACTTCTCCAGCTCGTCTTCTTCTTCATCACTAGATAATTCTAGTAAAACAGGAAGCCTCTTCTGCCTCTGATTTGAAACAATAGACATAACTCTATTTGACCTCCTACTAGGCTTGGTTGGAGCAAGCCTCTTTCCAGGTGAAGCAGCCTTCAGCCTCTTTGCAGGTGAAGCAGCCTTTGAATGAGCAGGAGCAGGCCTCTTTTCAGCTGAAATCACTGAAGGAGTAGCCTTGGATGGAGCAGACCTCTTTCCAGATGAGGCCACTGAAGGAGTGGGCTTAGATGAAGCCCTCACTAAAGGAGTGGGCTTGGATGGAGTCCTCAATGAAGGAGTGGGCTTGGATGGAGCCCATAATGATGGAGTAGGTTTGGATGGAGCCTTGTTGTAAATCCGCAAGTGTACGAACCCACCCGGTTTTAATTATCGAACCACATGGATTGTGAGTGACTAAATTCGGTTTAAGCCTTGAGTATGAAGGTTTGTTTTATTGAAAAAGAGATATGTCGAAGTAGCAAAGATAAAATAAACAAAAACTCAAAAAAGAACATGCTTTGGGTTCTTGCTCAACTAGTCAATTCAAGCACACCATTCTAAGCACATGAACTCATGAAACTCTCCTTGATGATATAGCCTAGTTACTCACTTATTGATTCCTCACTTAAGCAATTCTCTCATACTAAAAGCTAAGCCCAATTTCTTGTGTACTTAGTCATTTATATGAGGTTTTAGATCATGCAAATTCAGGCCATCAAACCCCACCTCTTCCTCTATTCCTAGTAGCCAAGATAGAAGGGGTAATCCTAAATCGGTTCCCTAATCTATAACAAACTTCTGTTCTGATTATAGAAAAGCATAAAGCAAGCATGCATACAAGCTTAGATTGAAATTCAGAAAATAGGATTCAAGAAAAGAAGAAGATCATGTGGGAAAGAACTTAAGATTATAACTTAAAGATGAAAAGTCTTACAAGAAAACCAAAGCAGTAGAAGAGATTACCAAGCATGGCTCTTGCTTGGCTAAGAACCTGAATTACAAGCTTTGAAGCCCTCTCTCACTCTCCTAGATGATCCTCTACCTCTGAATTTTACAAAGTATCAAAGATACAAGAGAAAATGACTAGAATCCTATTTATAGGCAAATTTAGCGTTTTTCTGCTGTGCCGAGCGCTCAAGCGCCAGTGCCGGGCGCTCCAGCGCCAGGCCTAATTTTCCAACTTTTTTGCTTCTGTTGAATTGGCGCTCGGGCGCCAATCAGGGGTGCCTGAGCGCCCTTTGCACGCATGAAGGCCTCTTGAACTTCATTTTTACTCCAATTTAGTGCTCCCATCAAACCTTTAAGCCCCTAGACCTTCCTTCTTCAGCTGTTTCAACCTGAATACTCTCATCAAAGCTCAAGGAAAATATCAAGAATAGCAAAGGTTTATTGACACAAGAGACCCTAGACCAAAGACAAATGCTAAAAGACACAATTCTATGCTTAAATATAAAAAAGGTCCCTAAAGAACCACAAAATTACTAAACACATGCAAATGAAAAAGAAAATGTAAAAATGCATGAGAATGCATGAAACACTACATGAGACTCAACAAAAAGACTCAAAACCTACAAAAAAATGACCCTAAAAACACTACTAAACCTGGGTCATCAAGCCTTAGAAGGAGGCTTAAATGGCCTAGTTGATATTGTTGCCTTGGCCGGTGCAGCACCCTTAGAAGGAGGCTTAAAAGCCTTACTTGCACACTTAGTTGTTTGTGTTGCCTTGGCAGATGCAGCAGCTTGATTGTTCAGTTTGTTGATCTTTTTTGCTACAGGGTGCTTACCATCAAGGAACCTTAGCAAATCCACTAGACTAGAGGGCAGTTCATCAACATCATGCTCCACAAACAAATGCACAGAACCACCCAGACTGTTGAGAGAAAATGTTCCAAGGGCCATGTCATCTTCATCAGTCAGTACATGCCTAAAGTGGTGAGCAATAATATCATGGGAATTGTTATTCAGACCCCCCCGAAACCTATTCAGACCGAAGGAATTTTCCGAAACCCGAAATTACCCCTTTTGAACGCACCTTTAGATTGTGTTACAGTTGCAGTCTGAACCTCATGTTACGAGTGCGACACGAACGCACACTGGGAGAGCGTTGGTGACGCACTTTGAGAGTGCGTTAAAAACGCACCGACCATGACCATGAGTCAACAACTGGTAAAACTCATTAAATGAGTCATTAAGTGCGTCGTTACAACCTAGGTCTTGCCATATCTGAACCGGGGGCAAATTCAAATTCTTTGTTCTTGTCATATCTGAACCAACATTGGAAACATAAGACTCAAAACAGAACAAAATCATAAAGGCATTGAAGCTTTGACAGATAAGGGTCTATGACGCACTCTCAGGGTGCGTCTGTGTCGCACCTTCAAGGTGCGTATCAAGCGCACCCTTAAGGTGCGTGCATTCTGAACACGCACCTTCAAGCTGCGACACAGACACATCTACAAAGTGCGATCAAAACCATAACATAATGGGTCGGGTCGTGTAACGAACCTGGGTTTCGGGAAGAATGTTGGGTGGTTGGCAGCAGAAGGTGGCGATGGGGGTGGCGGCGACTCCACTCGGTTGCGGTGTCGCTGGCGGATCCGATGGCGATGGCAGTGGAGGAGGATGCGTGAGAGAGGGGGGGGATTTTGAATGAGTGAAATGTGTTTGGGGGAGGGGGTTTCAGAAGTTTGAAGAAGTGGGAGAAGTGGGATGGGGGGGAGTTAGTGGGGAAAGTGTGAAGTTTTTTTTAAACAGGGGCATTTTGGACAATTCACCAATTTTGAGGGGTTTGAATTGCTATCGGAGGGGTCTGAATAACGATTCCCTAATATCACCACGTGTCCTCCACCAAACTTTGAACTTCCCTCTTGTGTACCCCAAATCCTTCACAGTATCCAGACACTCAAAGTAACCCCCCCACCTATCAATTTCAACAGGAATCTTAGTGATTTTGACATCTTTGTAATGCCAGTGTGGCTCCCTCGAGAATATCCCATGGTAATGGATAAGTACATCAAAGCTACCCATCCTGCATAATGCATAACAACACATATTCGTCAACAAATATGAATAATTTCAAGTTTCAAGCCAAATCGCACAGTGTAATGTCAAACAAATGAAACCCTAAAATAGAAACAATCTGATTCAACTCCAAAATAGAAACCAACAACAACACAACTCGCATTCCGTACTCAAGACAAACCTCTCAACAACAAACACCCTAACCTAACCTCAACGGTAAGACGAGAAGCACGAGTACAAACCTCACAAATGTTCTCCAGCCTCAGAGTTCTTCGCCGCCTAAGAGCTTCCTTCGCCACCACCTAATAGCTTCCTTCGTCGCCTTCAAGCTAGCTTCCTCTGTGTTCTTCGCAAGAGTGAAGGATGTGTTTCGAACGAAACAAGAAAGAGAAGGGAGATAAGGTTTGGTGTTGGGTGATTAGAGTTAATTAGAGAATTAGGATCAATCTGGGGATTTAGGGTTTAATTTGGACATTTAGGGTTAATTTAGGGATTTAGGTTTACATTAGAGTTAAATGATTAATTAGTAATAATAATTAGGAAATATAAATTATTCAAAAAAAAAAATCCACGTCAGATCTCATTAATTGACGTGGGAGGACATGTCAGCGTTGGCAGGAGGCAAGGCTGCCGGAGGGACGGGCCAATTTTGTTTTTGAAAGTATGAGGATGATTCTCAGGTAATTTTTCGGCGAGAGACGGTTTTTAAAACTCACCCAAAGTTCAGGGACGATTATAGTTTTTAACCCTGATAATTATAATTGTAATTTTTCATTGATGTTTTGAATTATCTTAATAACTATATATATACACCCCAAGCATTTTGAGGATCCAGACACATCACCCAATACCCATTCTCATAAAAAGTGAAAAAACCCTAATCAAATCCACCCATGGCCGCCGCAGCACCGCCACCCGCACCAACTCCGGCAGCCACATCATTGCCGGAAACCGCCACACACCGTCACCCTGTGTTCACCCGCATCCGCCTCGCCGTCCCTTCCGACGTCCCCCACATCCACAAGATGACATACCAAATGGCCGTCTTCGAACGCCTCACCCACCTCTTCGCCACCACCGAATCCTCCCTCACCTCCACGCTCTTCTCTCCGGACAACAAACCCTTCCACTCCTTCACCGTCTTCATCCTCGAAGTCTCCTCGAACCCCTTCACCGACACCCACTTCGACAACGACCCTTTCTACAAGCCCGTAACGAAAACCGTGCACTTGGAGCTCCCACTCGATGACCCAGAGAAGGAAACGTTCAGAAATCAGCTCGGGAATGAGGTTTTCGTTGCTGGGTTTGTGCTGTTTTTCCCAAACTATTCCACTTTTCTGGCGAAGCCTGGGTTCTATGTGGAGGATCTGTTCGTGAGGGAGTGTTATAGGAGGAAGGGGTTTGGGAGAATGCTTCTTTCTGCGGTGGCGAAACAGGCTGTGAAGATGGGGTATGGGAGAGTGGAGTGGGTTGTGCTTGATTGGAATGTTAATGCTATCAGGTTTTATGAGGATATGGGTGCTAAAATCTTGCAGGAATGGAGGCTTTGCAGGCTCACTGGTGATGATTTGCAGGCTTATGGAGGTTCTGAGTGAGAAACAAAATAGGAAGTTGTGTTTTAATTTCTGTGTTTCTCTGAATCTGGGTTTGTTGTAATTTAGCAACTTTGTTGTAATTTGAGTTTCCAATTTTCTAGATGGATATGTTTCTGTTTTCCTGCTGCAGAACTAGCACTTGTACTGTTTGGATGAGTAGTCTATAATCTAAAATAAAATTTCTGTTCATGTAGCAATTTGGATCATAGCCATCCAAATTTTTCTTCATCCAGAATCTGAGTGGTTAGTTTTGTTTGTGACTGTCTAAAAAATTAAATTTTAGAACTTGAAGCAAGAGTTTGTAGAATATGGATTGGTTTTAGATTGTTGGATTGGATATATAATCAGCTGTTTGAATCTCAGAATTTCAGATGGAGAGATTGAGAGTAATTCACACATTTTGTAACACATGCTGAACTAAGCCCAAAAAGAGTCAAGTCTAGTCCTTGTATTATATTCTGCATTCATTTCTCATTGAGGACTTTGATAATAACATCATCTTACTCTGTTGTGAAGTTTCAGTTTTTTTTTCTTTCTTTGTTTCATATTTTAGTTGTGGTTTTCTTTGATGTTCTTCGTGATGATGCTGGAAACTTGTAGCAGCACTGGTTAAAGTGGTTGGCAATTGGCATCTTGAGGCTTCTTTTTGGTTTATCAAGAAGAAAGAATATGTTTGTTTAAAGTAACCGCTTCCAGGTGTCTCTCTTGGCTTCTCATTTGATGGATAATGGATCATTCAGTGTCAAACTGGGGTTCATTATTATGACATCACGGCTTTACCCAAACAAATTCTCTTGCTGGATTAAATAAGTTTTTAGTCTCTCATTTTATATTCAGAATTTGATTTTGGTCTACCATCTAATTTCTATTTTATACATTTTGATTTTGATTTTAGTTCTTATTTTATAATATTTCCTATTAATTGGTGATGCAGCTGATATAGTGAGTTTACAATTGTCACGTGTACAGCGTAATTTTGTATGACCTATGCTCTTGCCAAGTCAAATCTAATAGTTATAATTTTAGTGAATGGGAAACGATTTAAGTAAAAAAAAAAAGTAATCACAATTTATAAATAGATAGCACAAGGGGTGTCCAACCCATTATAAGAGAATGATTTGGAGTAAACATATGTTCCATAAGATTATTCTGAACAGCTGGTCATTGGCATCTTAGGAGGAAAAGGAGGCTAGTAGTCTTAAAGACAACTTAGAAGTGTAGATTGCAGATTTTGGACTTGGGGTAACTGACACCTTAGCAATTTCAGAAAATTTAAAATTCATAGGTTAGTCATAATCCTATGTAAAATAGATTGATATCACAAAACTTGTTTAAACACTTTCAATTAGAGTTAGGCTTCGTCCAAGTTTGAGTTGATTTCTTTCGAGCTGGGCCTAGTTTATTTGAGACTGTTTTTTTTTGGTCATTCAGAAAGAGTAGAACCTTATCAACACGGTAGGAATGCATGCTAGGAGCGTTGTTGAGATTGTTTCAGAGGGATGACTGGATGAGTTATACTTTTGATAGCTTGATCTTTGGATCAAGAAAATTGAGTGCCTTAAGTGGTTTTTAGTCGCATTTTCAAATAAATGCTGCTAATTATTAGTTCAGGAGGTTGAGACTTATCAATCGTATTGTAGGTACAACTAAATGAATCTTAGTTAATTTTAGTATGAAACTCCTTGAGGAACAAAAGTTTGGTGGAGACAGAAAAGGGGATACTTTGGACTAGGAAATTGAATAAAGGAATGATGTATAACTAACAAAACAAACAACGATTGGGAAGTTCTGTCAGATCAATCCCTAAGTGGATTTCCAATGGGCATCTTATGGGTTAGTTTTTAAGACAAGTTCTTTTTTTTTTTTTTTGATAAGCAAGACAAGTTCTTAAATTTAGAACTCATTGGAGCTTGCTGATGTGGAATGCTTAAATGCTTAAATTTAAGATCTGTTCAACCTTTAAAATTTGTTGCTGGTGGAAAGTGATTAAAAAAGGATGGATAATAATATGAAGATTATAATTGCACATGCTTTGATATGCCCCGGGATGTACTAAGTTGTGTTGTATGATTCACTTCGACAATATTGGAAGTGACAAGGAACTATATCCGTATTCCATTTCTATAAAAAAACTTTATATGCTATATGCTCAACTCAAACAATCGAGTTAAACATACATCCAACAATAGCTTTCCAAAAAAAAAGGCTTTCATCAAATTATGAACAATTGACTGATTATGGTGATCAAATAACTAGGCCAAAAAATCGAAGTAAACAGTTTAAACAATATGGATAACTAACTACAGTTTAGAGTCACAATTTAATTGGAAAGAACACTGCGCACTCCATCTTCCAAAAGATTAAAACTTTTTTTCCCCAAAGATTATGACGAGGATGAAGACCAATCAAGATATTCAACCACTGCAATATAGAAATTGAATAGCTTGATAACCTCTAGTGAAAATTTGTCATTCAAGTATTCAACTGATTCAAGTACTTTGAAACGCTATGTAACCTACCCTAATTGGAAGCTGAAATGTGAACAAGAAAAGATTTGTAAATTTTTAATGCATTTGCTAACTTTTTATGTCTAATGGGCAAGGTAACATCTGTATTTATCTGATTAATTTGTCAATTTAATGTTTGTAATCACAGCAAAACCGAAGTGTTGCTCACTAGTAGATTTATTTGCTAACTAATAGTCAGGCCAATGGACAGAAAGAAAACCATGCTTATGGATAATAATCCTATGTTTTAATTCAACCATTCCCAAAACTATTTCACTGCCACATATGAAGTCTAATTTTCAAGCTCGAAAGATATTTTTTCCTTCTTTCGCCATTCACTCTCTACGTCTTTTAAAACATCTAGGACGCCAAGAACACCCAAAAGAGTGAGACCACCTGAAAACTTATCGCCACCTCCTCCATTATCACCATTGCCATGGTTGTCACGAGGTGGAAACGTGGGCCCATTGTCATCAATTTTAGGGTCATGTTTGCCTGTCATTTCAGATAAAGGGATAGCAAGTTATATTTGTATAGTGACTACGAACATAAAATCATTAATAACAAAATCAAATGATACAAGATAATCAAGGGAAAAATAACATCTATATAGACATTTGTTTAGAGTAGATCCTCAACATTCCATAATTTACTGTTGTTTCTAATCTTTGAAGTTCCTTTTGCTCTTCTTCCTCTCTTCAGAAAGTTTATCTACTTACTGAACAGATTAACCGACATTGAATCAAGAATAGCGGATCATACCAATCCCTTGCATAATGAATATAATGGGAAGGGATTCAAGAAAACCATTATCTATCCATTTCAAATGACTGCTTTAAGAAAAAAATGAAGCATTTGAGCGTGCATAACTTCATTACTAAATATTCTTACTTCTTTCCCTTATTAAAGATCAACTAGCTAACATTCCCACAAAGTCCCTTAGGGGGGTCCCGTATTGAATTCATTTGTAACAAGCTGGTGCTTATGACCTATATGCTTCAGCTTGAGGGGCAGTGTGAATGTATAGTAGTTAGTTTGTGCTTTTGGGCCCTTAAAGGGCTCACTTCTAACATGTAAATAGGTTAGAACTTATCATGCAAAGATAGATTAATAAAATATTTGGTTTTGGGCTCTCTTCAAACATGCATATATAAATAGGTTAGAATTTATCATGTAAAGATAGATTAATTGAAATATGTTCAGATTATCTCATCTCTTCCAAATCAACAATTTTAAAGAAGCCACACAAATGTGTATGGGAGAAGAAAGAGAGATGAATGAAAAGGCCTATACATTGAGGTGAAACCTTGTTCCAATGTAAAACAAATTATAGAATTTAGTAAATATAAGTGCATCAAATGTTTGGCGTAAGTTCATAGAGGAGTCATACAGGAGAGAACTTATTACCCGGAACAATAACTTTTTGATCATTGCGTTTTAGGACTTGGGTTGCACTTGCACTAGCAGCACATTTAGCATTCTGTGGAGAGAAGCACAATACAAGACATCAGAACGTTGTAGATCAACAAAAAAATTAGATAAGCATTTGTCAATGATTCACCAACAAAAGATTGTGACTGAAAGTAAGGGAATGATAAAAACACAACATTTACTTCCATCATCAATCTATAAAATATCAGCCATGCCAGTAAAAATATATCAGAAGTTTCATCAGGGAATCACTCAACACAAAATAACAAATGTCCACTACTTTACTTAAAAAGAATTATTGCACCGGATGGAACACTGAACAATGTCTATATGAGAAAGGAAAGAGGGAGAGGCAGTGGAGTATGGTCCTGAGCTCCCTTTGTTGGATAAATAATGTTTAGTGATTACGAGTTTACTTTCACAGAACCTAATTTTGTAATGCAATAATACTAAGTGCCCTTACACATGATCAAGTCAGTTTACCATACACCATCAAGAGAGCAAACAAATAACAAACACCAAAGAAAATTACCAAAGCAGAAGCACTTACAATACCACGGGATGAACTTTTAAACGTAGAAGTCCGAAGTTCTTCTTTCCTGATGTTAAATGGTAAGTGTGGCATCCCGACTATGTTTGGTCCAGTACCCTTAACATGTACTTGAGACTGAATTTTACCAGTAACTGCATACAAAAAGAACAAAACATGTTCCATTATTTATGTAACTTCTCACACACATCTCTCACAGCAATATGTTAGTAAGATTAAATCAATTACGGAGATGTATAAATTATTATACCTGGTAGTAGTCGAGGTGATGAAGCAACACAGCTTTCCATTGATGTCAGCTTCTAATTTCCGACCAAATGCTAATAATGCTAGCAGTTAGCATAAAATGAAAAATGACAAATTATTATTTTCAAATACAAAATATACGATGAGCTAAGATCCATGGCGGAGCCAGGATTTTTGTGAAGCCTGGGCAAAGTTCAATGTTTAATTTAAAAACTATAATCGCATATTCGGATACATATCATGTAAAATGGCACATGCCAATAGTGTTATGAATATATTAAAAATGACACATCCATGTAAAACCCTAAAACAAGAGCAATCTCAGACCTTATACCAATATATTAAAAATTCACCAAACAGAGGTGGGAATTGAATCTTTAATATCAGAAATATGGAACCGGTAATTGTAAAATACTCTTGTTCCTGAAAATTAGTCTCTTCTGATCACAATATCATACAGAGGAATTGAACCAATTGATTATATCGATAACAACGAAGAAAACAAATTCACAGAGCAAAGTGCATAGCGAAACCTACATAGAACAACGTGATCACAAGTAAATGACAAAGCAGTGAAGGGGGCGATTACCTGAAAGCTGGTGGTGGTGGCGGTGGCGGTGGCGGTGGCGGCTTGAAACGGTGTCTGGCCTCGGACACGCTTCTAACGGAGAAGGCGGTGTTAGGCAATGTTTCGCAATTAGAGTTGTGCTAGATATATAATCGCTGCCTAATCTGCTTTATTTCATTTTTATTTTATCTTCTTCTTTTTTCATTATCTTCTAAGGAGGTAAATAAATTAAGTAATAAATTATTGTGATAAATAACTATTTTAATGTCATAAATAAATGTGTATGAATAAATATTCTCCTTAAACAAATATTTTCATGTTCATGTCCCGTTCCGTTTTGTTCTGTTATGTTATCAAACACTACATTTGATTCAAGTCTTACACAGAAAAATAAACTGAGACTTTTACAAGTATTATAAGAGAAATTAATATGAAAAAGCTCAAGAACAACGTTCATTTACAATGTTTGTTCGGATCAACAATGACAATTCATTTCCCTTACCTTATAGAGATGATGTGGATTTCTTTACTCAACAACTAATTCATCTGTGAGAGAGAGAAAGAGAGACAATTCTTGTCTCAAGTTGTTGCTAAGGGTCTTGAACTAAGATGACGCAATTCATTGAGAAAATATATGATAATACTTGGTTAATTAATTTTCATAATATGAAAGCATTTGAAGAACGTGAACTTCTCACATCTTTTGACTCGGAGAATAAAAGGATTGAGATCTGTGGTAGGATCGTTCATTCCAATGAATGATATACTTATTATTTGTGGCGCAACTATATTGTGTGTAGATATGTGATGTGTGTTTACCATGTATATCTTACGATCACATACTGGAATTATATTATTAGGTGGTTGAAGCCCTATGAGATTCTCTTATTACTCATGATGAGGTCAGCCCTATGAGATTCTCTTATTACTCATGATGAGGTCTACATATCAATAAGTTAACGTCAACTAAGCCAGTGCTAGAAGAAAAAATAAAAAAATTATACTCCATAAATTAGCCTCAGTTTAACAAGTATAAATTAGAATTGACCTTGGAGAAATAAATTAGCGTCGGTCTTAATATCATATGTGTTGCGTCGGCTCAAAGTTAGTTAAACTGATGCTATATGTTGTGTCGTCTGCTTTAACCGACAGTAAAACATTAGCTTGAAGCCACCAATGTTAAGCTGATTTGATTTTAGCCTCCGTTTGCTCCACATTAGTGGAAACAGAAGTTGGAAAAAATTAACTTGGCTCTTTAATATATTATAAATTGAAAGATAAATATTCCTACCACATTTACAAAGAAAAAATGACGCACTACACATAGATGGAAAATTATATCATACCAAAGAATCATCTGATCAAGAATTTGAAGGTCTCACCTACATATATTACATCTTGCATGATATCATGTCAATAAAAAATTTATTGTATAATGAGTAATTGTGACTGATTTGAGTGACACTATGCTTTCCGTCCCATTTGTGCACCCCATGAATTTGGGTGTTACAGATTGAAGATTACCCTTACTTCTTTTGAAAGGCAAGCATACAGGAAAATGCTAGTGCCCGAGCAATCACACCCATTAGCATGAGAATGGATATGCACAAATTCCAATCATGAAGATTATAGCCACTTTTTAGTAGTGAACCACAACGAGTTATGAGCCACACTCCATCATACCTGCAGTATAAAGTAATTGTATCAGTTAGTTTAAAAAGTAATTGTATCAGTTAGTTAAAGGTAGCTTAGCAGTTACATGGTTTGCAACAGATAGCAAATATAAAAGGCATTGTACTCATGATCACAAATCAACCAAATTCCTTTCTTTTCTCATGTTTTCATTTTAGTTTGTGATACTCGTCAGCCCTACCCTCCCATCACGCTAAAAGATATCACACAAACCCATAAATAGAGATGGAGATTGCAATGTGATTAAGAACCAACCAAGAAGAAGAAAATTGATATTATTCAAGAAAAGAAGTGAACATAATGTTTACTGGTTGTTCAAGAGAACCAGGACTCCCCCGAAAATTCCCACAATCACCTTAAAAGATGACAATTCAATCCAACTCTCTTATCTTATTAATAATACTCTCTCTAAGTCTAACTAACTCTTCAAACTAACTAACCAACAATGAGTACCGATCACAATGGCGGAGAATGGGATCCAGACCATATGGTGTGACGGGAAACACAAGGTGGCTCATGTCGGAGCAAAGTGGTGTCCGCTTGACACCAAAAAAGTAACTTTCCAAAGACAACTGACATAAACCATAGCTGTGAAATGGTGAGACTTGAGATTATAGACAACTGTGTCTGATGATTAATAATAGGATTAGGGAAAATGAAGTCTTACTATGTGTTGAATCAACTGAACAAAAATGCTTAAGAGAAACATTGATAGTGAAATTATTTACACAGAAAAGCTGATAGATTTTCTTTGAGCTGGAAAAGGTTCCAGAAGATCTCAGAAGGAAGAACCTAAAAACTGAAGATGCATTTAAACAAATAAAATGAAGAATCTTTCCATATGACTATAATATCGGAGATTGCTTGAACCCTTTCTTAGTTTCTTATATATAAACAGTTCCACTCTACTAGTGCCATGGGAGTTGGGGTTCCATCAACGGCATCATCCTTAAAATTCGGTATGGTTAAAGGAGCAATTACAGGATTACTATCAAAGGAATCAGGGGGAAGTTCATCAAAAGTAACGGGAAGAGCCCCTCATGAGTCTTTGCTTTGGAGCAATGAAAACGGGGTGAATATGAGAATGAGAAGACAAATAGAGCTCGTAAGCTATGGGCAATACGGTTCTAATTCTGGTGCGGTCCATAGTATCTCTTTTGAAACATGGTCATTTAATCAATAATCATTATTGAGTCTTGACAGTAAATTACCTCTCAGCATTTGCAATTATGAATGCTTCTAAAGCCCACTTGGAGTAGCACAAATTAGCTATATCCTTAAAAAATTTACTACCATTTGTTTGTGTTGCAACGAGTGTTAAGACAACTGGAAGAAGTACTGACCACTGCAAGAAACAGTAAATGTAAGAAGTGAAAATATAATGACCAAAGTTTTAACTGTGGATTGGTAAAGATTTTATTATTTGCTTCTAATACTCACCAGCTGGGCTGTGCCAGGTTGAAATAATATGGCCAATGCATATGCTATGCCAGTCACACAGTATACAAGACAAAGAAGCACAATATAATTATCTGCAAAAGTTGATCTTGGATTGGTAAAGAAATAGAACATAGAGAGGTACACCACAGGCTTGATCACTGTATTAAAATGATCAATTGTGTCTTTAGAGAGAAAATAAGCCAAGCTGCTCATGCCAGAATCACTCTCCCTCCAGTAGTGTAATTTATCCAGAGAAAATGTTCTTAATGCCGCTATTTTGCATAAAAGAGCTGAAATTAACAACAACAAATTAGAATAAAGTATTCTGCACATGAATTCTGGAAGACTATTTTGAATAATATTAAATACATTCTAATTCCAAAATGAAAATCTTGTCGCCAACACGTCATGGCTTACCCCAAGACTGATATGAAAAGTGTGAGTAGAATCTTATATGGTTACTGGAACTTCCAAATATAAATTGAAAAGTGTGATTAGAATCTTATATGGACTATGGTTAATGAAAAGTGTGATTGCAAATTTTTCAATTATGGGTTGAACCTTGAAAATTTTGATTGTGATTATTATATGGTTGGAAATTATGGGAATCAAATGTATCATTTGAAAGATTAAAATTATAGGAAGTAGTTTAAGTATTGATCTAGTAAATGTAAGATTTATTTATTCTAAATGCGAAGTGCTACTCACTGAAGCTTCTGATTTATAGCCATCCATCTAAATTTAAAATCACAGTAACATATTAACACAATCCTATCAGAAAGATTAATAACAAATAACTAATATTGTATTATTTTTAACACTATGTTAGATATATCTTAATCATTATTGTTTCGAAAGGTGTTTAAGTAACAATCTCAGTTTACAGTCATAATCATGTCCTTCATTATTGGGATATCATAAAAGGGAAAAAAGAAACTTGCCATTCATCATCACAAACTAGTTTCCCACATAAAATCAACCCATACAATAGGAAAGAAAAATAGTATAAAGTGAGGAGCTTTATAAACTACGTATATAAAAGGTTAATTAACTTACATACACCAATCACTGTATAGGTGTATCCAGCAGCACCAAAGGTCAGATCACTTGCTTTAGTAAGCGATCCTAAGCATGCTCCAGCAAGTAATAATATTAAATAATCTACGGCTTGGATCTTAGCTTCCCGTAATCGCTGCTTCCGGACCCTGAGATAACATTGCATGGAGTAAGGTACCAGCCACAAAGTAAAGAAATTGCAGACACTAGGAATGTTAATTACTAAAAGGTTATTCAAGAGGCTCCACTCTCTCCCGAGTCCCAAATGATCCAAAGGATGCCTAATCCTCTCTAACCCGCTTTTATTTATAGGCTAACCCTCTACTGATTAACTAATGCAGTTACCTATCAGTCTCCAGCATTAACTAAATCCACTAACACTAAACATGCTCCTTTTTTTTATTCTGTAGCAACTATTTTTTGCAAGACTATTGTAGAGCTCCAAAGGGAAAAAAACCTATCATAGTGAAGATTTAACAAGTCATCAGGAAATTTAAGCCTTTAAGTTAATAAATAATTGAAGTGGCTGGGACGGTTTACCTTATAAGGAAGTACTTGTATTGCTTGAACATACCAGGAGTCTTCCGGTTAGATAAATCGTTCGATTTTAAAAAATTGAGTCTTATTTCTTCCCTCTTGAGTTCTACAACATTTCTCACATCTTGACATAATTCTCCAGCAAAGCTTCTTTCAGCATGGCTAGAGCTATCAGGATCTGTTTCTTTAACCGGGATTTCTGTTAAGTACATATCAAATTGTGCTGCATTCTGCCGCATATCAAGAGGTACAGGGTAGCCATTATGAATCATCCATCTAACTGGAAGCTCTTTACAACTGACTCCTGAATTTCCACTAGGTACAGCTATGCCCTCTAGAATGTCAATGAAGTAATCTGGAGGATTAATGCGCTCAGGTATAATTATTCCAAGGCCTGCAAAGTATTCTTCAGCTTTCTTAACTGATCCATGATATACAGTAAGACCGCCTTTTGCCAGGAGTATCAAATCATCAAACATTTTAAACAAGCCATAGCTGTAGAAAAAAAGTTCAACGATGATTAATATAAGGGAATGTAACCATCCTGTTTAAAAGTCCAAATTAATGCGTGGAATGACACAGAACAATCTCAGAAGTCATGATGATGCCAGTAAGAATATTTTCTCAAATGAAATGACAACCAACCTCGATATAGTTAATCCTCTTATGAAAAATCAGGTCTAAAGAGAGGTAAAAATCTGAATGGTTATAACCAAAAAGCTTCATAGGACCAAACTTACAAAATTTAAATTCTTGAAGTAGATGTTTTAAGTTTTAACAACAAAAGTTTCCATATTCAGCCTCTGTACTTGCCTTGCAAAAACTGGTTGTTTCTTATTTTTCCATGAAGTTAGATTCTCTAAAGTATAAGAACACAATAGCCTGAAATAGACCTCCTATCACTAGCATTTCCAACCCAATCTGCATCTAAATATCAATGTGACATTTGTCTGCATAAACAAGTCCTTTAAGCCAAAAAAGAGATTAGTCAAACACTGCCTAAATCTGATATAAAGATTATGCTTTTCATAATCTTTTACATACTTAATGTGTTGCTTTCAGGCCACAATTATCCATGTATGGTGTTCATTAATAGATTTTGAATTCCCCCACTTTATTGGCCATATCAATCGTAAAATCTGAATTCTAGCTCCTTAAATATTAGTTTGATTTCTTGGGTTTCCCTAGCTGAAAAATTTCTAAACCAACATGATAATTAGTTCAGTTGGATGAAATTTATTCCCTTAGGAAACACATTAATTATAAAAAAACCTTGTACTGAAATTTAAAGCTACTATCTGTTGAAGTTGAACAGTTATTCCCTTCTTTATAATAAAATTGTAAAATCAATTGAAACATAATATCACGATAAAAAGGCAAGCTATATCCTAATGATGCAGACATGGAATTAAAATTCACCTGGGTTGGTGAACCACCATGCAAATGTTCACTCCTTCAAGAGCTTCACGTCTTAGTGCTCTAAGAAGGAGCAGAGATGATGCACTGTCCAAACCAGATGTGGGTTCATCCAAGATCAAAAGAGAAGGTTCCATGACCATTTCCAATCCAACATTTACACGCTTCCTTTGGCCGCCAGAGATCCCTCTCTTTTCTACAGTTCCAACCAAAGAATTTCGCACCGACTGAAGCCCCAAGAATTCAATGACTCTTTCAACAACGAGAACTTTGTTTGGTTTTGACAAGTCCGCAGATAACCTTTCACAGTATGAAAATTTTATGTTATAACCAAATATTTAAATCGACAAAATCTTCCACCAAGAACAATACTTGCAAAAGTATATGAAAATAAAGAAGACAGGTAAAATGAAGGCAAGACAAAAGAAAACTGATATAGTTACTCAAAAGCAAGGGCTTGTAGCTTCTACTCAGGAGTGATTTTAGAGCATTTCTCGATATAAACAAACATGCAATAAGAAGATCATTATAAGTTGAAAGTAGTGTTTCTTGATAAACTATCTAAAAATAAATACGAATAGAAAACTTGGAAGTCTATTCAATGACTGAGCAAGTCTTCCATTTAAATAAATGGACCCAAATCACATTACAAACATAATGCAATCATGCTTAAAGCCTATTTCACAAATGGAAACCAAGAAACACCATATTCGTCGGGACAACCAAGAAACACCTTTTTCTCCGGGACAATCATACAATGAAGATACTTTTCTCCGGGACAACCAAGAAACACCAAAAATTTGATCAATGCCAAATCAGGAAAGATGGAGAAACAATTGAATATAATTCCAGGCCATATAAAATGACATAAACTAAAATAAAGATAAGTAAAACCTATTTGGAATATACTCCATCTGGAATTTCCAACAATGTGATTTACCTGCACTGTGCACTGAAACGGAAATTCTCTTCCACTGTCAGGTTTCCATGAACTATATCATCTTGTGGCACAAAGCCCATAATTTTCTTGTAGGATTGGATTGATTCATTCTTCCCATTAATGAATATGGAACCAGTTACCTTGCATCCAAGTGCCTTTCCCGCTATTGCTGAAAGAAATGTTGTCTTGCCAGCACCTGATGGACCCATGACAGCAGTGATGTGGCCAGGTTTAATTTTCCCAGTAACACATCTCAATATATGTTTGTTTTGTGCTTTCAAAGAGAGAGTTAGATCTTTGAAAGAAATTTCAATTAAAGGCCTTGTCCTCTGTTCGGTCTTGGTAGCCATACTAATCACTCCTGAGAAGGTAAGGTTCTTGTTATCTTGTTGCTGAGCTTTCTCTTTCTCAAGTTGAGTATATGCATACTTAAAAATTTGGCTATGTGTATGCAGCTGTTTTTCATTGGAAACTTTTGCTATAGAATTTTTATCTCTAACTTCTATTTGAACAAAAAAGTTTTTACTAATATCTGGATCATTTTCAATTTCATGCATCATCTGCATCAGGTTATTGGGATCTTTTCCTTTTTCCTTTGGAACTGCAGAAGAACTAGCACTCTTGATTGAAGCACTTTGATGTGAACAAGGAAACAATTCGATATCTGTTTCTGTAGCATCATATGCATATTCTGGGTTGTCCACATCCTTTATACAAGAGAGTTTTTGTGATATTTGAGCTTGTAGTCCACTTGCACCCTTCTTAGCAACATCTTTTGCAGCTTTCCATCTTCGGCGGGCACTTGTAGTCTTCCTTACACTTCTTGCCGCTGCTTCTCTGGACTTTGCCATTCTCCTTTCCCTAGTAGAGAGAACCTGGTCAGAACAGCCGTAAATAATGAGCAGCAATGTACTCAGAGCAACCTGCATAAGCAGTTAAAGATGGTTAACTTCTACTGACATGGTCTTCATTTTGGTATGATCCGGTATCAAGCATGGACATAACTCCAAAATCATCTTTGCAAATGATGTAAATTTGGAAGAGATTATTTGAATTTATCTTATAGTATAACCGCTTACAATGAGCATAACTCCATATACATGCATATTTTGGGTCACAGTGTTTGAATTACATGAACTCGTCTTGAAGCATCCTACAAGATAATCAGTGGAAGGTCATATGTACTTTGGAAACATTTGGTTTGAAGCTAATAAGAAGTTTGACTGAAACAAATACACGGTTGGAATAATTCACAATCCCTAAGATCTTACTTTTCTCAGCTGTAGAACCCATCCTGCAGTAATGCCTGGAATTTTAAGAGATAAGTTCCAAATTTTCAGAATAGTGAACATAGAGGCAGCATAATTTTTTTTTTTATTATAACCTCAAAAGAACACAATACTTTAAACACTATACTTATAAACAACTAAGGTGGTAATTTTTTGCTGACAAGTTGAAAGTCTGCCATTTCATCCAATATCTTAAATATTTAGGACTACTTCATCCAGGATCATCTTTCGCTATTTATAAGAAGTAACCATAGATTGAAACAAAATAATACCCACTACTGCAAGAAGTTTCTTTGGTAGTTGTAGAGCAATACGATCCTGCTGAACAAAATATCTCACTACTGCGACTGACATCAGCCCAAATATTTGCTCCTCCACAGGTATGGTTTGGCTGCATTGGAGGCAGTTGATAATGATATCTGCAGAAACATATCCATAGTATCATATTATGCAGAAAGCATGCAAGTAATAGATATTCAAATTAATATACAGATTAAAGGCCTAGAATTAGAACTCACGGTTCACATACACCAGTAGAGTTATTGAGTGTAGCAACAGGACAATAGGAACCTAGAGGGCAAGCTTCAAGAACAATATTTCAAATACCACAAAAAGATGAAAGAATTAGAGACAAAACTGTAGAATAGATATGGACAATCAGTATTGTTGCAACATACAATGTTGTTATGCTTCAACTTTGCTAAAGATAAGTTCACAAAAACAGAAAAAATTCTACCCTGGTATTAAATTAAAGAGAAGAAATTGATTTTACTCAAAGGTTTGCTACTGGACTAAATGTAGGTGCAGATTGAACAAGAATGGATACAAGACCGAGTACACACTCAAAGAAATTTGAGAGAGAGACTCTTTCACTCTCCTATTGTCTTCAATTTCTACCAAAATACCCCCCCCCCCCCCCCCCTCTTAATTCTTCCCTCTCCCCCAGTGCAAATAGTAACTCACTCAACTTCCTCTAACAACCCTCTTACATGTAACAAGCTTCCCCTTAAAACTTGGCCTGGCTATCTGCAGGCCGACCCGTTGATAGGACTAGTACTAATATAGAAGAAGAAGAATTAATTTTATTCAGAAACAGAAGTAGTGAGGACGAGTGCGAAGGCAGAGTTTAGCATAATTGCTCATGTGATTTGTGAACTGTTATCGATGAAAATCATTCTTGACGATTTCAAATTAAGATTGAACAAGAATGTATACAAAACTGTACATGCTCAGGGCAATTCGAGAGACTGTCACTCCTACTGTCCTCATTTTCTGCCAAAAGACCCCATTTCTTCCCTCTCCCTTAGTACAAACAGTAACTCCCTTAACCGCCTCTAACAAACTGTGACTAACTTCCTCTTACAACTGGACCTGGTTATCCATGATCCCACCCCTTTTCCTCCTACCATAGACCCATTTAATCATGGGTCTCCTAGTAAAATGACTGGAATTTTTACTTATTAACTAGCATAATAATCATATTGATATTCTTCAATAAAAACTAATGAAAGCCTTGGTCATTTGGTCATAACTTTTTCCACTATGGACTGGCATAGCTATTGACTCTTGGATAGATCAGTTATCTGACTTATCTCCAATCCCCACCATTTTTAAATTCTGGGTAAATTCTAACAGTCAAAAATTTTCAGGCTGTGTATCCTTTACAATTGACTATTGAAAATAATAATGTTGGTCATTTTAGTATCGTAACAATTGGAATTATACTTAATGTCCCTGAATGTGTATTTTTCCAGTCAAATAGATTTTCGAGGACTAGTATGATGAAGAACAATGAAATGCACACTAATGGAGAAATTTGACATTTAAAATGGTAGTCAAGGATTTTTAGCATAATGTTCAATATTTGGGGATTAATATGAAAATGTTGTATATTTTCAGATTACTGATAAACTATCTTATGAAGTGAGAGATGCTAATATATATTGAATAAAAATTGGTAATATAATCATGTAGGAGCTATTTGCAATTCAGTAATGAAAAAAGCATTTGAAAGATTCTCGTTCTACTTACGTATCATGCATGTGATGCCATGAGGACAGAAGAAACCCTCACAACATGCTTGACAGTTTGTAGTTCTGGAAGGCATCTCGTGTGAATTTCTAAGGTCAACCTGCTGGCTTGATGGAACACTGCAGGCCCATCCTGGCTCACAACCAGAGACCCATGAGGTTAAGTTGCAGTTCCCATTCGGCTTTAAATAAGTAGATCCCTCAAATAAACTATTTAAGTAGAACTTTATTTCTGCTGCTGTACACAAGCGCTGTGTAATATCTCCTGTTTTCACATAAGCACCACCAGATTCCAAAGCATTAGAAGATTGGTATTAGAAATAAAACAGTGGTAAGAGAACAGAAATTCAGAAAAAATAGAAGATTAATGAGTGCAACAGTGATATGCATAGTAAACAGAAGTTACAGAACTCAATTACTCAACTAATCAAGTAAATAGCTAATACAATAGATGGCACACCATATAGTAATTTCTTATGATGTCCATATCAAAACATCTATAACACTCAATATCAAACTAAACCATAACTTTTGTCCCCTACAGTAATGTTTAGAGTCCAAATTTTTATCTTCAAAGACCAATGAACACATTCTTTGAAATGAGCATGTTTGGTTCGTTGCTTGTGAGGGAAACAGAATAAGGGAATATGACAGAAAATAGAGAAACCTGTGCCATTAGTTCAACTTTTTTTAAGTACATTTCTTTAAATTAAATGAACAATTGCTATCATTTGCTTACAATTTGTTAGTGTTCATACCTTCAGTCTCGCGAATGCAGGAAGACACGAAGCCCAAATCGGATGAAAAATTAAACGCTTTATCCCAATCGCCATCCCTAAAATAGTAAAGTTGAACATCATCATCATCATCAACTCCTGAAATTATTCTCCTCCCCCAACCACATTATACTGTTAACAAAATATTATATTTTATCTTTCTTCCTACACATTAGATCTCTTATTATTACATCTTCTTTATTTTCTTGTTAGGGAATTAGTTTTCTCACCACCCTTTAAATATTTATACCATCCATTTCCGCACTTTCAATTTGCGAAATCTAAAATTTGTGTTCCACACTTATAAGTATGGCGCGTAATTGGTTCCCGCACATATAAGTACCGTAAATTAAGCGCAGTAGGGGTGGCAAGAAAATGAAAAGGAGTTACATTAAAACCAATTCCCTTCTTCATATCTCATTCTTCTAATCTTGAATGTATACAATAATATACACCTCAATAGTTTGTCTACCTATTTTTTTTATTTCCTAATTTGTGTATCAAAATACCCTGAACTCAGTGAACTGTTTTTATACTTGCGTTATAACAAAGTTGTCAAATCCTACTACTACACTACACATAAGATTAGCACAGAGAAAGGAACACTAACGGATCTTTAACGCAGAAAGTGGAGCGGGCGTTAATATCCTGAGTGAGAAGAGATGTCAAGTTGGAGATTTGAGTATACACGAGCTGAGTAACAAGTGATAAAACTGCAGGGTTGTCGAGGTCACTACTCATTTGTTGCTGGCACTGCACCCCGCGCAGTAAAAACACCCTCAAAGCCACAACAAGAAGACAAAGAATTACCTGCAGCAACCTCATATTGTGTATGTGAAAATTGCATGCGAATGCAATGGAGGAGTCAAAGGAAATTTTGTGGACTGTGAAATATGAGAAGCAAGCTTTTAATTTTATTCTTAATGGCGCATAGAGTGGGACCTGTGAGTGTGAGATAGTGACAAGAGATCATGAGAAGAACACGTCCACGTTGGAAAATGGAAAGACATATGTCGCATGCCGCAGCTTCCGTACTGTTGGTTGGCTTTCTTTGTCTTAGATTAAATCCGGCAGATTTTAGTTTGAAATATATATATATATATATACATATATCAGGAATACCAACAAGATCCTACAAATTTGATAGATAACTGAGATCCTTAAACATTCAGTTCAGAGTTTGATTGGCGGGTGGTACATATAAAGAAGAATTTGTTGGGAGAAACATACTCACTTAATGTGATCTCTGAGTCTCAAAAGAATTAATTTCACAACTACCGCAAAAAAAAGTATTTATAAAAAATTGTATGGTTGAATATTCAATATTGTATTGGATGACCTTCAAATTAAATATGAAACTCCTTTGAAGTTGCTATAACAAATCAACAATTAGCATGAGCAGGATAAGACAGAATATAGAGAAAAACTAGACACTAGTTTGGTAAATTGGTTGATTTGTTGAATATGGGACTACCCAAACAGAAGTTTCAAGATCTTATGTGCAACTTGGGAATGATACATACCCATTTACTAGCTTAAAGGGAAGGGTTGAGAGGAGTTATTGTTATCCTATTTTTTCCCTTAAATTAATTTTATCAGGAGGCACTTGTAGTTCTAATATAGGAAATAAGTATTAGTACATATGTAATTATGTACTATTATCTAAATTCCCTATGCATTTTGAATCAATTCAGAAGATTTTTTTTTGAAAAGCCAATCAATTCAGAAGAATATTCAGATAACTTGCTCTCTTATTTTAATTTCATACACATTTGACATCTTACAATCAATTAGAGGAACTTCAATATTTTATGTTTCAAAAAAAAAACTTCAAATTTAGATATCCCTCAACTACAAGAATCTCAACACCTTTTCATACAAAATGAGATCCTCTAAAAGCCTCTTGGGGGAAAAATTGTTGCAAAATCATATATATTTCGGGTACATTGACCGGGAAAAAATAGTTCTGTAAAACCATTTGATAAGATATATTAAAATAGAAGCAAAATTGTATGCTGCACTAAATTCACGTAGTGAACTCATTTTCAATCATTTCCTGAATCTCATTTATGACCAAGTATGCTTTATGGCTACCAATGACTTCAGCTTGTTTCTTGCTGTCTTTCCATAGCTGCAACAAGAAAATATAAATCACCGGAGGGAGAGAAGAATAAAACAAATTCATCAAAACAAAGACTGTGGATCCTTACTTGAATGGTTGGCATTTTCTGCGGTGATCGAGAGGCCACAACATGCAAATACACGGAAAAATCATAGATAATAAGTATCAAGCCAAAATGACTAAATAGTCAATTTAAGCAAATGCAACAATCAGCAAGATAAGAAAGTTGATAATAATGGTTTCATGTTGAAACAAACTCGTCAAGTAGTGTTATAATTCAATTAATCCATATGTATGGTGTAGAAATTCCCAATATCCCCTGCACAACCAGCAAGACATTCCTATAATACATAAAAAACCAACCCCATCTCCTCAACACAACAACCAGTAACAACAAAATCCTACCACAACCACGGGACTGCATGGACCAAATAACATCATTAGGCTTCAATTCAGATCAAGGCCTTTTAACCATTTCTGCTATACAGTTTTCCTGATCCTCATTTACCTCTCTTGAGTTATGCTTTGATCAACTCTTCTTTCTAACAACTTAATTGGATTTCTGGATTTCTCAAAATGGTAGACCAAGAATTGTAGGAGAGGGGCTGAATAGGATTCATGCATAATTGTAAGTATTCAGGAACCAAGAAGTAGCTTTGTCTTGCGGAAGAAGAAACCTTGGGAGGGAGGCCTTCACCTTTTTCTGTTTGCCATTCAATCTATCATCACCAAAATGCTCATTCTTTTCCTTTTACTTACCTGAAGCTTTCTTTCTCTCGGGTCCGTAGCATTTTCTTACTCTCAAGTCAATACAACAACAACCAAAGCCTTTTTACCACTAGAAGGGTTGGCTACATGGATCAAATGACGCCATAAAGTCCTATCATGAATTAAATTCAATGTTAGACTATTTAACTTCAAATCTCTCTTAATGGGTTGACCTATACTTTTTTCTTGGTCTCCCACTAGATCTAACTATTGGACTATCCTCATTATGCTCTATCCTTCTTACCGGTGCTTCTATAGGACTTCTCCACATATGTCCAAACCACCTAAGATGAGAGATTATCATATTTTCTGTATGAGAGCTCCTGAACTTTCACTGTAATGATTTCATTCCTAACCCTATCTTGTTTAGTGTAACCACTCATCTCCGTAACTTTCTTATAAGAATGTTCAATGGTAACCATTCCTTATCCCATTCTCCAGTCCATATTTATAAAATTTAGATGGTAACTTTCTTTTTAGAAAAGACATGTCACTGCATTAAACAGTACTCATTGCTGAAGAACCCAAATGACAATATCTGTTTGTGAAACTGAAAGAGATATTGATACACTGTACATGTGATACCAGACAAATGTCAACATATTTTGCGCACATTGTATTATGATAGCAATAGAAAAAGAATGAAAATCATGTGGATTATGAAGAACTTACAGTGACACCAGCACGAGCAACAAGTTTGTGTGAAACTGTATTAACATCAACACTGTAGAACCGCAATCTACAAGAAATCCGCATAAGCATATCCTTAATAAAGAGTTGAAAAGTCAACCAAAATATTAAACAAAATCGAAACTAAATTATTATACTGTTAGAAGTATAATATAAAAGCATTCATATGTCTACCCAACAACTTAAGCTTTTGGGGCCACCCATAAATGGCCACCAACAAATGTCCGTCCTGCAAACTTCACACTCCAAATGTTCGGTCCTGGGCGTGAGGGGTGTGTTAAGAAGTCTCACATTGACTAGAGATATAACTAAGTGTTTATAAGTGGTAGAACAACCTTCACTCCTAAGATAGCTTTTGAGGTAGAGTTAGGCCTAACCCGAATTTTAATAATGACATCATAAAATAACTACACATGTGAGATGTCTTCACTATGCCCTAAAATACAATTAGCTTCATTAATATATTGTAAGTTCGTTGAATGTGTTAAAACTTAAAATACGAGTCTAGATTCATTAGCTTGTTAGTAGTCTAGAATAGAACCATTAGCAAACTTAGCACAAGTCAAAATAAAAGTTAACTTCAAATGTGTTTTGGTTAATAGCTGTTTATTAGAGCTATAATAGTTCCTTTAATTAATGACTTCAAAGGAATTCAAGTCCCTCGTATCAAAGTGGTTCACTGAAAGTACAGAATGGATTTCCCATTGGGTCATGGACTACAGAGCCAATATGCAAATTATCTCAGAAATTATTCTAGTTGTCTGTGTAAGAAAAATAAAATCAAAGTGGAATGTTACCTTGGATAATAGTCTGCTGCCAACTTTTCCAATTTTGGTTTTAAATATATACATTTTCTGCACCAATTTGCCGTCCTACAAACCATGTAATCTCAACTTAAATTCCATATTGGTTATGAGTTATTCAGAGAACAGGAAAATTAAGGAATTAAAAGTTTCTCAGGTAATTTAGTGGATAAAATAAAACATCCTAAATAAATTCTTCAGCAAACTATGAACTTCAAATTGACAAACCAGTATTCTGAGCATACCAGGGCCCTTATTCCACAGGGCCACATAGTAAGGTTAAAACACTCAATAGCTAGAAATTGCATATGCAGAAATTCAATTGCTTGTCTAGACTAATTTCCCGAAGAGTAAAAAAAAAAGTTGCCATCAATGACAAGTTCGACAATTTGGACAGCACACAAAAACTCGTAAGCATAAAGAACAGTTTAGTTGACTCAAGAAACATTTCAAGTATCATGACCATGAAGTTCTTACTAACAAATTCACTTAAACCAAGAAAAAAGGAAGAAAAAATGCTTGCACAATCATGAGGAAATCATTATGCAAGGCATTGACAACATCAGGATAAGTCAGACAGAAACTTACCTACCTTTGTATCATATTCAATTATTCAAATCTCTCCCTAGGTGTATATATTTTCTGTTCCATTATCTTTATCTAGCCCATCAGGAGCATGGATCCTCTCCCCTGAGAGATCTCAATTCTCAACCATTCAAAATATTTATATTTTTTTCAATATTGAATGGTTGGGTTGGGATCTCTCTAGTGGCCATGTCACATACAAGAATCCATACCCAGCCCGAGCCCATCACTAACCAATGCAGGACCCTAACTAACCATTGATATTCTCATGATGGGAAAGTAAAGTTTAGCCATATAACTAAACAAATCATCAATAAGGATCATTCATGTATGAATTGCACAGTCAAGATTAGCTCTCTCAATATAATCCTAAATCCAAAGTTTCAAGTGGTTCAAAGTTTCATAAATTCAAAAAAAAAACGACGACACAAGTCAACAACACAAGCTGGTTAAACAGAACAAGAATCACCATCAAAATGGAATATAAGAGAGGGAGAAGGAAGGTAGGTACCAAACAACGACGACAGCGTCCTTACTCTGTTGAGCCTCATCGAGGACGAGATCGAATTGGTCCTCGCCGGAGATGGGTTGAAGATGAAGAGACGAAAGAGGCTCCACCTTCTCGTCGTTCTCGCCGTCGTGCCTCAACGACGTGGATGAGCATGTTTGGCGGATACAGCTGGAGATGGAGATTTTGATGAACGGTGGCGTCGCTGGTTGGGAAGGGAAGGTGAAGCGGCACGGAGAGAGAGAGGAGTGGTTTGAGGAGAATGGTATTGAAGAAGGGTGGTGGTGGAGATTGGTCTTCCCAATCATACGTTCTGACATTGATGCCTATTGCTGCTGCTGCTGAAACTCAACACCAGGGCCGGGTTTTGTTTGTTTTCCAAAACGTGGTCCGTTACTTGGTTGGTTCGGTTAGTTTTGCAATGCTACTCTTACCAATATCAATATAGACCTCGTTTAGAAGAGTTTATTTGAGCTTATCTATAGTATAAGTGTTTATGTCAGTGTTTGAGAGAACTTACACAAATGATTTATGGTGTTTGTGGCCTACCATAAACTATTTTTAACTTATTTTCATAAGCTATAGAGGATAGCTTACGAAAAAAAGCTTATACTTCTAATACCTTTTTTTATGTTATGCTTCCTTTCTATTATGATAGGAGTGAGAGAAAGAGAGCATATGATAACTAGAGAGAATGTGATTAGAAAATATATATACTTTGTAGGTTCTTTTTTATTTGAGGTGTATAAAGGATGAGTTAGGAGGGGTTTTGGTTGATTTCAACTCTAAATATTGATCGGGTCAATTTATAGACTCTAATTCATTCATAAATCCAAAATAACTTTATAAAGTTAGGATCTAACTAAGATGAATCATCATAAAATAGGATTAGGTTTGACCCAATGGGTACTCATATGCTTAAGGAATAAAAATGCATTTATTATTACTCATGAAATTTGAAATAATTCATTTGATTAGAAACATTAGATGTTTATTTTATGCTACTAATATCTCATTGTATGAAAAGGAATATATATAAAAAAATATTGTATCCTAAAATGCTTTTGCTCTGTTTGGTAGAGAAGAGAGAGATAGAGAAGAGATAAGTTGAGTAGAGAGAAATATGTGAGAAATAGAGTGGATTTATAGGTTGTTTGGTATGGTAGAGATAAAGAAGAGAGAGATGAATAATAATGAGGTGGAAGAGAGAGAAAAAGTTAACTTTTGATTAAAAAATCATTTTTAAATACAAATAACATAAAATTTGCTGAGAGATTGCAGATAGTGGCGGTTCAAAACCGCCACTAAACTGCAAGAAAGGAAAAAAAAGAAAAAAGTAACGTCTGCACAGAATAGGAAAAGAAAAGCCAACAACCACTTTCTCTTCGCAAAACGCGAAGAACTTAAAAAGGTGAAAAATCTCACCCTCTATCTCTCTCTCTTATCTACGGTGCATGCTTGCCAAACAAAGGTACTTTATCAACCTCTCTCCTATCTCTCTCTCTTCCCTCAATCTCTTCTCAACCTCTCTCCTACCAAATACACCGTAAATGATGTCTAAAGAGAATATTAAAGTGAAACTTTTTATTTTAAAACTTTTTATGTAAAAATAATTTTTTATTTAAATTTTATTTTTCGACATTTTTGAGATGTAAAATCATTTATAAAATTATCATAATCAATTTGATTTAACATGTCTTTTTCAATTGATAATAAAATTAGTTCATTTAATCTTTGTTGAGACATGGTTGATTTAAGATAAGATTTCATTAATTTTTAATTTAGGGGGCCTTTTTTGCTTAGTAAAAAAAATTGGGGGCTTTATTCCTTAATAATTATCATTCTCTCTCTTTACTATATCTCAACTTTAAATATGGTGTTTTAATCAAATTTTCGATCAATAAATGACTCTTAAACTGAATACATTACCTTAAATAACAATCATTTTGAAATGAAGGAACTACTATTCTATAGAAATGGTAGTTGGGTTCTCACAAGTTTCAAAGAAGGATATGATAGGAATACAATACAATTATTAGAGAAATATTTTCCTTGCTTTGGCAGTAGACAAAGGGTTTTTTATTGGAGATATGTGGAGAAAGAAGCATTAGTAAGGAGGGTTAGAAGTTAGAACTTGTATGTGGAGCATCCTGGTGCATTTAGGCTCGGTCTATGTAGCCGCACATAAGTGGAGTGGACCAGAGGGCTTAATAAATGGACATGCACTTTGAGTAACAGAAGGAGTAACATTTTGAAGAGGTATTTTAAAACGGAAGGAGTAATTTTTTTTAGCATGTCATCTGAGAGGATGAAGCTCTAACTTCTAGATGCTGTCTTTATTCTACATAAATATAATATGAAGAAAGAGCAAAGAAACAAAGCAAAATCAAGGAAATAGTATAAGCTACACCTAACAAGAGTAGCAACAATGTATTGATAGCCAGGAAATTGTCAAGAGGAGCGAGGGGAGGGGATAAGATTGATTAAACTATGGTCTTACACAAAAATCCTACTCAAATGCACAAATGCATTCAACGACTCCTCATATAAATGCTACATAGTTAGCGACTCTTGAAATTGTCACTGAAGATTCTTGATCATTCTCCAAAACTCTATAAATTATCCCCTTAATAAAAAAATGGTTTGAACCACAAAGGTCCTCCACAGAGACAATTATGTTCGAGTTAAATAGGATCACTATAGACGGCAAAACTCTCCCTTAACAAAAAAATTCGTCATCTCTCCTCAAAATGTTCAAACTGGGTCTCTGCCACTTGGTATGAATAACCAAACCGACTGTATTCAAATATGACAAAACTTGAGTAACAAAACCAGGAAACCCACAAATAGCAGTAGGCAGTAGCCAAGTGGGGTTGTCACTGAGCGAAATATTGATCCAAAATTTGGGATGAGAAATAAAAACATATAGAACAGTAGATGAATTGCACTCTGGCTACATAATGCCAGACATCTCACATTCCAGGATTTTAGGCACAAAACTTCATCCAAACAACTGCTTAATAATCTCCGAGATGGCTGAGTATGATCCCAAACCACAACATACAGTACCTACTATAATAATTGTAGTACAAAGTGCTACCTGTAGAAATATAGAAAAAAAAAGTTGAGTCGTATTGGAGGCAATCATAATTATCAAACTAGCAGTGCTAGAAAATGAATTGATCCTATAACAAAAGTATTTGATTGTCTAGCATTACGACGTAATCCAACTGTATCCTGTTTTCAGTTTTATTCTTATCAACACTCTATGTTACGATTCAAATGCGTTTTCTTATTTAGGTTCATATGTACATAGTTGTTACGGACCGAATGCTTGGCTCAATCCGCTTGGCCCATCGGACCAGTCTAAGACCAAGTCGTGATCGGGGCCGAGTTTGCCAAAGGTCAAGAAACTCTATCTTGAGTCAAAGAGATAAGGGAGGATCCCTCTCCTCCTTATATCGCTCCCTGAATATCTTATTTATACTAACAGTTTCCTAGTTATTCAGTTAACTGCTGAAGCCTTACTGATGCCTCACATAAACCTTCTTTATGGGAGGTCTACCCCTAAGCGCTAGGCTATCGTAACAGCTCCAACTTGGTCTCCGATTATGAAAAGACCCTCTTTGCTCAAGGTGTAGCAGTTGAAAAGTTTTTACATTCATCTAGAACGACTAAATCGATGTAATGTAACATTAGAAGGTTGTTTCATATTCTAGCCATTTGGATACTAAAAGCTCGTTATATGAAACAATAAAAATCGAGTAAATTTATGACTTGCATCGAGCATTATTATGAAAAGGTAATCACCATACCTGAAAGCGCGAGATTTTGCCACCCCTTATGCTTAGGAAACAAGCAGCGGGAAGAATCAAAGACTGCATCCAAAGTTGAATCTAATTAGTTCAATTTATATATAGCTAGAACCTGTAGGAGTGAAAAAAGATAAATTCAAGAGAACTTACAACAAACATTGTGAGTAAAGATCCAATCAAGGACATCACCAAACCTGCCACAAACTTACTTCAATAAAACACTTGAATCATAGTCTCAATTCTAACATTGTTTTAAGAAAATGGTTAAAATCATCTACCAAAGTAAATAAGTTCATGAAGTTTGTCGCTAGAGGAGTAATAGACTAAGAAAAGGTGGGGTGGAGGAACAGGTAGAAACCTTGGTTCAACAAATTCACTTAAATATCTGAAAGTCATGCATAATCCTGACCATATTTCACGTTTATCTGTTTGAATTTTATATAGTTCCACATTCAGTTGACATAATATTAAAATTGATCAAGTATATATGCATAGGAAGAGGAAAGACTCACCGAAAAAGGGAACTGAAAGACCAACAAGTAGTGTAGAAACTACAAGAACTGTTCTGATGCCCATGGAATATAAGTTAAATTTGGAATGGTTTGATGGTATCAGCTCCTCAAGACACATTGCAACTGGAGATAGACTCAAAGCATATGTGGTGCTAGTTAAGAAGAAACATCTGTATTCACCTTTCAAAGGGTAGTACAAATGAATTAGAGTTAATGACTTCCTCTATCCTAATGACTTCCTTCACCATAATGTTAGCATATTCAGTATTGAAGACGATCATATTTTTGGCCCAATGACTTTTCCTGCACAGTATGATGGCCCCTTTTGTTTCCGCTTAAAAAATAGATTTTCTAAAAGCAGAAATTAACGTATGTTTGTTCACAAATATAAAGCTTGCTTTTCACTTTAAAAAGTTACAAGAAATAACTGACTAGAAATATTTGATTATTCCAAAAGCAACTAGAAATAGCTTAGAAATAATTAGATTTGTGCTTTTTATCAAAAGCGTATACAAATAGTTCAAAAAATACATAAGTGATTACTTTATTTGAAAACAAAGTGATCATTTCACAAAATAAGCAGAGACAAACGGGTAGGTAAGTATACAAGCACAAATGTACTCATATGGCAGTTACAAAGGATATTTGGTAAATGGATTAATCACCTGCACAAGAAAAGCACATGATAATACGATTAACCATTTATATAACCAAGGATATCGATAATATGATGACATATTATGAATTAATAACTCAAACCAATTGCTTAACAAATTTTTACTAGCAAGTAGTTTGGTGAAAATCCCACTTGTACCCCAGTTGCGGATTATTGTCCAAAATACATTGCATGGAGAAAGTGCAAGTAGAAAAAGTATGTGGTTTAGTATAGTTCATGAGAAGAAATCTTCAGAAATAGAATGTAAAATAAGCATAGTAGTGTATACCGTAGTCCACACAGCAATCTTTGAGGCTACCAAGTTTCGGGGCATATTAAGAGTAAACTGAGAGAGTGTTGATTCTCCAAACATGCCGTATCCCATAACAGCTACAGCACAATACATAGTTGAACAAATAGCAAAACTACATGGCAAAAAAAATGTACACCTTATTGAGTAGATTTGAAACAAAAATGCTGAAGAAACTAAACTTATTACTATGTGTGTCAATGGCTAAAGAAACAAGTCGGGATTTGTTTACCATGTCAAGAGGACTGCAGGGAATTGGTTTCGATTTGCCATGGCTGTGTAGAGGTTTGGGAATACAGCATGTCCTGCATAACAGTAACCATATAGACCAATGGCAACCGGAAAAGTTGCAATATTGAGTGTTGTTGTTCCTTTGGGATCGAAGTCAACGTTGTCTAGCAAGCCAACCCAGAACAAGGAAAGAACCACTAAAATCGTTGCAATAACTCCACAAGCTGGAACAACATTGTTAATAGGTTATAGTGTGGCCTTTCCAAACAGAGGATAACACTATAATATGTGATTTCTGAATGCCAAAACTCAACCATAATTTATTGACAAAGAAAATAGATACAATAAGAGAGAAAAATAGAGCAAAGAAAATAAGTTAGATAAATATAGATCATATTCATACCTACAACCAAATTCACAAATACCATTTTCTTTGTGCATTAATATTGATAAAGAAAATCAAAATATTTGTATGGAATGCTCTCAAGGTGAAGGTAGTTTTTCGGTTTTGATGATTTGCCATCTTTCATTTGATGTAAGTCTGTAACTATTATGAATTTTTAATGATTAGATATGTTCATATTACTTTGGCTATTATATGAAACCTAACTGATTTCTATGGTTATCTGAGTTGTGTGTGGGATGCTATGCTCTACAGCTTGGAACTGCTTGTTGTGTTGACACTAAGGAGAATGGTGAGGTATCGAACACACTTCCATGCTCAAATCAGAGTGTGATTGATAAGGTTAAGCCACCCATAACCATGGTTTACACCCGCATACAGCAAGCAAGAGACGCAACAGCTATGGACCGGCAGCCGCAGAGCGCTCAACACCTAGGGGGTGCGAGCCACCCAACGGTTACGACCAACCCTACGGGTGCAGAGTCAAGGGGTGTGAATCAGAGGGGCATAACCCCTGGTGCAGAGGCGCGCCCATTGGGTATAGCACCTCCAGGAGGCATGACCCAGGAGGGTGCAATCAGTGGAGAAAAGGTGCAGCCCTTACTGGAGCAGTTACAACAGGGTCATTTCATGTGGGTTGGGAATGTCTCGGTCCCGTAATGATTCTTCTTTGTCTGGTTTCAGGCTTGGGGATATCCTCGCCCATACATGGCCCAATCCAGCAGCAAAGCAACCCTTCGACGTGCCATCAGGCGGAACAACACATGTAAAATCTAAATCCCATAGACGTTAGCCGAGGCAAAACTCTATGAGCACCCGATTACCCGCCATCAGGCGCATCAACCCACTTGTAGTTGTTGGGACCGTAATGAGACGAGGAACATAAATGAAGCAAATATTTAACGTGGCTCGGCCTAAATGCCTACATCCACGGAGGAGTAACTGTGTATTATTATCATTTACACAAACCAATCAATTCATATATTGCTTTCCTTTTGTCAAATCTTACTATGATATTTCTTAATCTGACAAGGTTTATATGTAAAAAAATGACTAACTAGCATTTACTTGCTGCAAAGAAGATAATTTACCTGAGATGTAACTCAGTATACGCATGTCACGGAGCCAAACAGTGGGCAGAAGAGCCAAGGTGGTCAAGATTGCAAACAGAATGTGTGCATTCAGCTCAATTCCACCAATACTTAAGTGTGCATCAGGAAATAATGTAGACAAGTTGTCGCTCTCTACGATTATGTATTCAATGCAACAAGCCTGCATGAGAAATTATTTAATATGTGAACCAATTTTTATAAGAATGTAAAATCTCTAAATTTCTCTCTTAATTTGGAGGTTTTTTTTTCACTTGCAACTAATCATTCCATTTATTTGGGAGGCATTTTATAGAAGGATAGAAAATGAGAATTTTTTTTCGAAAACCATGAATGCACACCCTCATTGGGGTGAAACACCCACTAAGGGAATATTTTCCCTTTTGAAGTAGAGATAAGAGAATATGTATGAAATGTGATTAGTGATGTGATGGAAAAGAAAGGCTAAGAGCCATTGGAAGAAGAAAGTAGATGAAATATGGTTAATTTTTGGTACATCGGAAAGATAAATTGCACCCGCCAGGAATAGATCCCTGGAACTCCCCCTACCCAACCCATATGTCCCCCAGCTCCTACCACTTGAGCTATCCTACGGGGACAAATATGGTTAATTTTGAATTATGAATAAGGGAAGAAAATTTATTATTCAAGATCCTTATCATTTTTCTTCTTTTGTCTTGTATCTCTCAGCTACACAACAGAACTATATTATATAAATTGGACGCAATAAAAAAAGGAAATTTTGTTGAACAGAAAGTATTAATTTCCCCTCTATTAATATTTCTTATTAAAAATGTAAAAAAAAAATCTAGAAGTTTTTTTACATTGCTTTAATTTTATTAATATATAATTAAAATGATAATAATACATCTCTGTTTTATAATTAATTTTTATGGGTATAATTGAAATGTCTCATCTCTGTTTTATTTCTTCTCAATTTGGGAAGACAATAAAAAATGAGATTATGATATATTCACACCACACTTTATCTTCCATATCAATTCTACTTAATTTTTGTTTTTTCTCTTCTTTTCATTTCACATCACTTATCATATCTCATTAATTTGCCTCTTATTCCTATCTCTCTCATTGGGTGTAGCCGTGTAGGTGTGAACGAATTATTATTGTAAAAAATGTGTGGATCCTATTTTTTTTTCCGACTTGTGATATGTTTACACTTACAATTCATTTCGCAAAAATGTTATCTTCACAAGGTTGTCCATTTCTACCATGTTTTTCTTCCTATCTCTCTACTGATTCTATTACATCACAGATCATATCACTCATTTCTCTCTCTATATGTTCCTATATTTCATTAGAGGTGTTGAGTGGAAATGTGTGAACATGACTAAATTCTTTTTTTACTCTCTTTCATCACCCTTTCAAACCAAACAAGGTGAGTCATTCCTATCTCTTTGCAATTTCTCTCAAACCAAACACAGCACAAAGAAGGAACTAAGCAAAACTAGAACCCAAGTTTGTAACCTCTCATCAACCTATCTGCAAACCAATACTGTTGACCAAAAGACAAAAGAAGGAATATTCACGAGCAAAGGCATGATGTACTTACATATAATTCCATGTACAATATTATCTGCATCATAATAAAACAAAATTGAAAACCAATGGTAAAAGAGGTTAGATATAATACTTTAAAATTAACTATTTTAATCGGAAAAATATATATTGAAACATGCTCAAATAAAATTGAAGTTGAAGACTTACTGAGATGATAACACGCCCAGTAGTACCAAAAGCAGCTTGGCCAATGTCAGGGTATGTCTCAAGCCCAGGTTCACTATCCAAACAATGCCGCAAGAGCAACCCGGTATAAAATGAGAAAACAGCAAATACTAACAAGATTGAAAGTGAAGCCCATCCACCTTCTCTAAGGGCATAAGGGGTTGAAAGGATTCCTATTCCACAAAGGGCATTTATGCCTGCAAATTTCAAAACAAGAATAAGGCATTAGCCAATATTTTACCACCACTTAATAAATTATGCTTCTAGGAAAGTCGGTGACTTGTTTGGGTGTAAACCAAAAAGCATTTGTTGGAGTTTATTCAGTACATTTTCTTATAGATAAGCTCCAATAAGCCTGTATCTAAACGGGCTCACCAATAAGAAATCTTCATTTGTGCCAACAAAATCCGTAGTAGTTGTGAACATTCAAATATGCATTGATTCACACTCAGTTTTGTCCTTCATGGGTACATAATTCAACAAAATATTCATTTCATGGTACCATAGTATTCAACTGGTTTTTGTAGAGATGATATATTCCTACCAAAACCATGAATCCAAATTGCGGCTTCAATGTCAAGGTTTTTTCGAGGCTCAACAAGTGCTTCGCGACTGTAATTGTAATCATATCAGACTCATGTGTTTACAGTTTCACACAAATTCACAAAGAAACTGTGACCCTATTGCAATTTAAAACCATAAGAAGGACTAAAATAAGATATATATGATATGTAATGTGGTCCCTTCAGTCAGAAGGAAGCTTGATATTTGAGTTTGTAATGTGGTAACTGGACCAAGATCACATGTTGCAGGAAACAGACATTTTCCATGATTATACACATACCCACTATTTGTTGGCAACTTGCCATATTTTATCCAGTGAGGTGCATTATTTCAAGTAAGGACAATAATAGTTCCTTTAATTTAGGCATATTTTATTAACTGAGGTGCATTATTTCAAGTAAGGACAACAATAGTTCCCTGACAATCATAATGATAAATAATGCATAGGAAATGAAGATAACATGCCTGAAACAATTTTCTTTGATCTTTTTATTGGCACAATCTAGCCGGATTTGGAAAAATACCATCAATCCTTTAACTTATGCCGTAAGTTTCTTACTAAACTAGAGGAACAAGGCCAACTATGCCAGTTAAGAATCACAACTTCCAGATAAGAAAATCCATACATAATCCAATTCATCAAAATATAAATCGTATATAATCTAACAGTTATCTTGCTTCCTATTCATTACTTCATAGAAATGTTTTAAATTATGATCCACAATTGCAATTACGGCTGTAATACTAATGTTTTGAATTTTCAACAATTGAACTGTGACCATAATGATGGGCATGATTTTAAATTGCGGTTGAGGTCGTGATTGCAATTGTATCTGAATCCTTGATATTGCAGGAAATTGCGGACAAATGCAGCTTATGCTGCCACAATTGCGGTCACAATACACTGCCAGAACTCGAAAAACCTTGATATTCTAATCGTATTGCGGTTACGGACCGCAACTTAAAACTTTGGTGATGACTGAATTTATCAACAAATTTCCATAATTTCAAAGATTGTGATATAACTACATCCGCCACGATCATAACCGCAATTTTAAACCTTATGCAAATATTGCCTCACTATTAATTTCTCCTTCTTCCATTTGTTATTTTTCCAAATAATAAACATTCCACAACAACAAATCAGTATCAATTGTGAGCCAAGGTTCCAGTACTTACCATTAAGCACAGCTTGTCCAAAAGTGCATTGGCCAGGAATTTGAACTTCATGAGAAACCTTGGAAACATCCTTCCTAATGGAAGGCTTCCTAGATGGAAGGGGAGGGAGCAACGCCTGAGAGCTACGTCGATATTGCTCCTCTACCGCCGTCGGTGGTAACAGAGGCTTCTGTTGTGATGGCAAGAAGTCTTGAGTGTGCCTCCTTGTTAAGGATGAAGAAAGAAAAGAACTGCCTAAATTCGACAATGATGGGGTGCCCAAAAATCCTATGTTTGGTGATGGCACGCTACCATATAGATCAATGGATTGCCTGCAACAATAATTGCATTGAGAATAAGAATTAATTCAGGTTGATGCATTTAATGCTTCTCAATTGATTCTAAACTCAAAATAAATTATGTGAAGAAGGTTTTATTCATGTTTGGTTTTAAGATTTACACAGAATCCAAGACACGTTTATTTCGAAGAAAAGTGCATGTCTGGATTCCCGTTCAAGTCTTCAAGAATCAATTCTCCTCTCACAAAAGCGAGTAGACGTGTATCCAAATATGTACTAAGACTTGTAAATTCTAAACAAAAGTGGTTCTAGAACATTTCAACGTGAAACCAAGCATGTTAGCTTTGAGTAGCTTCTGAGTGCCATAATTGATTCTGGAGTAATATAAGTTGATTCAAGCATGCTATTAACACATGGGGACACTGATCTCTAGTGGCATATCAGACATCTTTCTCACCCTACTTTATGCAATCAGCAGAAGAAGATATGAAAAAAAAAAGTCGAAATTCAACATGCAAGGTTGGAGTAATTTTTAAACATCCAGACAATGACAGAAAGACAGATTCTCTTTTTTCATCATTCAGTCACAAAAGTTCATAATAAATTAAACATTCACCCAAAATAAGCAAAAACGGTGTCCTATAAACTATTTACAAAAAAAATCAATTGATGAACATGAACACAGTGTTCATGATGCCAGAACAAAGAACTTGTCAGAAACACAGGAATTGAAACAGAACAGAAGGATGAACTGACCTGTAACTTTGAGGCCATGCTATGCTGTAAGAACTGGGTTTCCTCTGAACCAGGTTGTCATTGGAGTCATGGAAATAATCTGAATCATTTCCATCATTTTCTTCTTTGCTCATCTCCTTATCCGTATCTTCATCATCGCTTTCAATGAAGAAACCTTGATCTGAAACAGAGTTATTCATCTTATTTCAACCTTTACCTCTCTGCAAAAAAAAACCTCCTCATTATTTCTCAGTAAGATTCAAACAATTCACATTCAAAAAATCATCTCATAAGCTATATAGCCACGAATCACAAATCAAAAAAATGAATCTCAGAAGAAGATCTGGCTTTTTGCAAATGAGATCATCATACAGCAATTTTCAAGCCTCAGATTTATTCTCATGAATTAAAAACCTCCATTTGAATCAAAATCACACAATAAATTTAAAATCTGGGTTCGGTCTCTTTTGAATCAAAATCAAAATTCACTACAAGTAAGTGGCATTACAAAAAGAAAAGGTTGTCCAATTCTTCACATTTTACATTCTGAAAAAAATGCAAACTACGTGGGCAAGACCATAATGAATTAAAATTCAAAATCTTTTGTCTAAATGTGAGAAAGATCAGAATCTAACAGCCCTGTACAATAAACATAAAAGAAAAGTAATGAGACAAGTTTCAAGTATCATTTTCATGCATGAGAATCTTAGACCTTGTTTGGTTAGCGAGAAAAACAAAAAAACCAAAGCAAGCGAAAGATTGTTCAGATCAATCAGAAACAATAAATAAGCTTCCATGATTCGTGATCGTGTGTGGTTTTTGATTTTCCTCTGTTCTGGCTTGTGAAATTTCGGGTGAGAATGGATGAGAGTGAAAATGAAAGAAAACAAAACAGAGAAAGGGAAAAGACCTTTGTTTCTTTCTGTCACTTCAATCGTCTCTGTTACATGCACTGTGTTTTCTTTCTTCTCTGCACTTCTGAACTCTGAGACGTGAACATTAGCAAGAAACTCGGGTTATAGTGTACTAGTTTAATATATATATCCTATCTGCCAGAACATGCGAATGTGTAGAAAACAAATCTTGACCGTACGATTTTCCCATGAGACACTCACTCATACAACCTATTTACCTTACATCCATTTTTTTAAGGAAAATGTTGGGTCAACCCCCAATTAGTGTAGTTACTTAATGAGGGGTGAGGATAATTAGTAAGGCTTTGCAGTTTATGATATTGTCATTAAAAATATTTAACTATTTTATATATTAATACTGTATTATACTTAGAGGGAAAAAAATTAATGGTTGAGATCTCCCAGTTGAAAAAAAAAAACCACTAAAAATAATCTTAATTTCATTCATCATTTATCTAGTGAGAAAAGATAAAAAGAGAAAGAAATAATGATATAATACACGATAACCAATTGATGGTACTCCCTGTTGAATTTCAGTAGCCACATGGGATTATGACAAGAGCTAAGAGTGCTATGTTGATGGGAAAGAGACTAGGCATGATATATGATTGCAGTGATGAGGAGCTGATGAAGGGGATCGCCTTTCAAATTGGTGCTAGACACTAATCAGAGCTGAGGTTCCGATTCCAGGGTCAACATGTTAAGGACTTGGGTGACCTGGAATGTGAGAGGACTAGGAAGGTCCTTGAAGAGAAAGGTGGTGAAGCAAGCCCTCAGCAATGTTTTCTTACTGAATTTTGTGGAGATTTGCGGATTGCTTGGTGGATTAAAGCTTGGTGGCGGGAGTGCTCGTACAGTAGCAGTGATTTCTTACTGAATTTTGTGGAGATTAGATTGAAAGCTCCATAGGTTAGAAGTCGCAGCAATCATTGGACTCCACCACCCGCGGGATCTCTTAAATCCAATGTCGATGGCTCCTCACATGGTATGCCGGGAAGGAGTGGCATTGAAGGCATTCTTAAGGATTCAGAAAGACAAACCAGAGGTATTTTTTCTAAAGCTACTGGGGACCTATGTGCTTATGAAGCTGAAGTGAAAGCAATCCTTCATGCTCTCATTTTTTGTCACCAATTTCAGTTGAGGCACATCTTAATAGAGAGTGATTCCGCACTAGCTGCAGGATGGATCAATAACAAAGTTAATAGGCCTTGGACGCTAATTCAAGACCTCAACTTGATTGATTCATTATGTGTTGAAGTTGATTGCTTAGGGATATCTCATATTTTCAGAGAATCAAATCATTTGGCTGATTATCTTGCTAAGACAGGGTGCTATAGACAATCTGAAATCTGGGCTATGTTGAGGAATTGAATACAATCAATAAATACCTGGTTTTACACTGGTATGTTGAGGCATAATTATCTGGAATCTGGTTTCTATCTGTTGCTGCAATCTGGTTTCTGTGTGATGCTTTTTTTACCTGGTTTCTCTTCGGTATTTTGGTTGTACGGATCTCGGGATCTGAAGTGGAATATAGGGCATTTGGTCCAAGTTTTTGGTGCAGTTTTTTATGTAATCTTCTGCTACTATACAGCTTGGGAGCTGCTACATTGAGACATAAATACCTGCAATCTGATTTCTATCTGATGATGCAATACGGCTTTTGTATGATGCAATTTTTATCTGTTTTATCTATGGTTACTTAGCTGCACGGGTGTGGTGATCTGAAGTGGAATATAGGGCATTTTGTCCAAGGTTTTGGTGCAGTTTTTTCTGAAATTCATTGCTGCTATGCTGCTTGGGATTTGATTCATTCATTGGCTCTTCTCTTTGTATTCTTTTCAGTTCCTAGAAGTTAGACCATGTACAATGGTTTAAACAAAAATTTTCCATTCAACACCACTTTTTCTCTTCCCAACACTCCACATCATCTTCTCTCTCCAATTCAACACACTTTCAACAAATACCCACTCCAATGGTTTTCTCTCTCAACACCCTACCCCACCACTCACCCTACCCCACCACTTTTTATTTCATATTTTTATTTAATTTTATGTTTTTGTTTTTTTTATTTACATAAAATTACAATTATTATTTTAAATTAAATTAAATAATAAACACTTAACGAATTAATTTTTTTTAATATAGATAATAATTTATTTTATTTCCTTAACTAAAAAATGGAAGACGATAAACGAAGCACACAATAATATATTTTATTTTCTTAACTTAAAATGCAAGACAACAAACTAAGCACACAACACACAAATAACGTAATTAGTACGATACAAATCATCTTCCATCACGAAGCATTTGCAAACTTTGTCCATATGTGCTTCACTAGATCTGCTTGCAGTTCGTGATGAACGTTCGAATCACGCAACTCGGATCTAGCACGCACATGATTTGCAAAAGCGGGTAACACCTCGGTCGAGTATGGTTGCGGTGTACTAGATCCACCTTCCCCAGATTGCTCAAAATCGGTCCAACGTTGAGCAAATGTATCTCGTTCATCCTCAACAATCATATTATGTAATATGATGCATGACCTCATAATGATACCCAAATCAGCTATGTCCCACAAACGAGCTGGTTCACGGATGATTTTAAAACGAGCTTGAAGAACTCCAAATGCACGTTCGATGTCCTTCCGACATCTCTCCTGAACTTGTGCAAACAACTTATCCGGTTCACTTTGAGGAAGTCTGATCGATTTGACGAAAGTTGGATAAGAAGGGTAGATACCATCAGCTAGATAGTATGCCATATTATAGGGACGTTGATTCACAATGAAACTCACAGTTGGAGCCTTTCCCTGTTCCACATCATCAAACACTGGTGATCGATCTAGAACGTTTATGTCGTTCAACGTTCCCGGACATCCAAAAAAGGCATGCCAGATCCATAGATCATGAGATGCAACTGCTTCAAGAATAACTGTAGTGGTTCCCTTATCCCCTCTAGTAAATTGACCTTCCCATGCTTTAGGACAATTTTTCCACTCCCAGTGCATGCAGTCAATACTCCCGATCATGCCTGGGAACCCCCTTTGTTCACTAACCTGTAGTATTCTTTGCAGGTCCTCTTGAGTTGGTGCTCTCAGGTACTCGTGCTCATACAATCGTATGATTCCATTACAGAATCTACGTAAACACTCCAGTGCTGTAGTACCTCCTATTTTGATGTACTCATCGACTGCATCTGCTGCCACACCATATGCTAACATTCGCATTGCTGTGGTACATTTTGCTAAGGGTGATATACATTCTTTCTTGGCTGCATCAACTCGCTGGGTGAAGTAGTTATCACTACTTGAAAGGTCCGCAACGATTCGAAGGAAAACGTGTTTTTGCATCCGGTACCGACGACGAAACATTGAATCGTCATATGTAGGCTCATTGGCAAAGTAGTCGTCAATTAGCCTTCGGTTTGCTGCTGCATGATCTCTACGGACATACTTTCTACGAGGTGCACTATCTTCCAAATTTTGGTTTGGACCCAACCCTAATTGGTTGAGTATAAAAGCTTCTTCAAGTTGAGAATTTTGAAGGTATGTTGCAATATCAAAAGGATTTTCACAAGGATTCTCAAAAGGATCAAAAGGATCCATTTGTTGTGAAATTCGAAGTAGAAAGTAAGAGGTTTTGGATATTGGTACATAAATTGATCTATGAATCCATATATATAAGTAAATTGAATGGTGGACACTGACGGATTCAAAACAAGTTACCCACTAGAGTTAATAATCGGAAAAGGACTAGATTCGAATTGAGTGGAGCATATTCAAACCCAATAACCCATACACTAAAGCCGAACACTGCAGACTTGACACCACTGGCAAATTATTAAAGCAAACCCCACCGACTTGACACCACTGACAGATTCGAAACAAGTTACCCACTAGAGTTAATAATCGGAAAAGGACTAGATTCGAATTGAGTGGAGCATATTCAAACCCAATAACCCATACACTAAAGCCGAACACTGCAGACTTGACACCACTGGCAAATTATTAAAGCAAACCCCACCGACTTGACACCACTGACAGATTCGAAACAAGTTACCCACTAGAGTTAATAATCGGAAAAGGACTAGATTCGAATTGAGTGGAGCATATTCAAACCCAATAACCCATACACTAAAGCCGAACACTGCAGACTTGACACCACTGGCAAATTATTAAAGCAAACCCCACCGACTTGACACCACTGACAGATTCGAAACAAGTTACCCACTAGAGTTAATAATCGGAAAAGGAGTAGATTCGAATTGAGTGGACCATATTCAAACCCAATAACCCATACACTAAAGCCGAACACTGCAGACTTGACACCACTGGCAAATTATTAAAGCAAACCCCACCGACTTGACACCACTAACAGATTCGAAACAAGTTACCCACTAGAGTTAATAATCGGAAAAGGAGTAGATTCGAATTGAGTGGAACATATTCAAACCCAATAACCCATACACTAAAGCCGAACACTGCAGACTTGACACCACTGGCAAATTATTAAAGCAAACCCCACCGACTTGACACCACTAACAGATTCGAAACAAGTTACCCACTAGAGTTAATAATCGGAAAAGGAGTAGATTCGAATTGAGTGGAACATATTCAAACACAATAACTCATACATTAAAGCCGAACATTACAGACTTGCCATCACTGACAAATTATTAAAGCAAACACAACATACTTGACGACAACACTGACAAATGGTTAAAGCAAACACCACAGACTTGACACCACTGGCGGGTTTGACCGAATACAGACAAATACTCGATTGAAATTAATTACCAAATAGGTCTTGGGCCAACTTACTCAACAGCTCTTTCTTACGGTCATCGAGATCCTCTTCAGAACTTAGCTTGAGATACAAATTGGTTTTCATCAATTGGTTAGTCTGTTCTTGCACCATTGTTAGCTTATCAATTCGTGCAATCTCTTGAGCCTTCAAATCTTTGTATTCAACCCAAACTTTCCCCTTCTCCTCAACGACAGGTTCTTTACTTTTCTTTTTATTCTTTCTTTTAGCTGCCTCCCTACCCATTGGACGAGGAATTGATCCTATATTGGTTGAGCCACATGCATCACTGTCGTGAGATCTCTTAGATCCACTACTTGCTGAGCCACCATTTCCTCCTACTTGACTACAAAAACGTGGTAGATCACGGAGAGCGATCCATTCTTCCATCAAAGTAAATTGAACATTCTTCCCACATGCGAATAATTCCTGCGCTTTTGCCAAAACATCATTATCCGACCAACCGCTTCCTTGTTGACGCTTAGCGGCATCATAAGCGCCAATCCATTTACCCAGTATTTTGTTCATATAATTCCAACGGTTTCGACATGCAATTCCATCACGCGGAGGATCGAATGAGCAATGCTCATTACAATACTCAGCAATATCTCTCCAAAATGTTTCTCCTTTCTGGTTTTTCCCCACAACACTGCTTGTTCCACAGTTAATCCACCCACTAATTAGCACCAAATTTTGTGCAGTGTTCCATGCGGGTGCATGCGTTTTTTTGCTCTTAGGAGTGACTTCATTGACTTCATTATCAGCTGACCCGTCACCAAGATTGACTTGTGTTGAAAATTCCGGAAATTCCGGTCCATCAACACTAGGAAAATTTTCACGAACCATTGGCATATAACCACTAGACTGGGGTGTTTGAGATGGATATCTCACAGATCCATAAGATGGATGAAAGTTTGGAACAAAGATGACTGGTTCGAATATTGATTTGGATCTGGATAATAGTTTGGATTTTGAGGATGTTGGTTGGAGAATTGATGTGGGACTTGAAAATAGTTTGGATTTTGAGGACGTTGGTTGGAGAATTGATGTGGGACCTGATAATTGGTGGGATTTTGAGGACGTGGGTAAGAAAATTGATTTGGATCTTCATAGTTGTTGGGATTTTGGTTGGAAATTGGGTAGCTTGAAGAATTCTGGGTGTTGTAATGATGATTGTTGGGATCCATTTCAAAACAAATGCTAATAGAAGGATAACAAGATGGTGAGAGAGATAATAAGATGGGGAAAAACTTGGTTTTTTTTTCTGTGTCCAAATCTAACAAACCAAGTCTCTATTTATAGAGAAAAAAAAGTTATGAATTTTGGTAAAAAAAAAAATTAAAATTATTTTTTTTCAACAAGATAATTCAGTTTAAAGTTTTTAAAAAAAAAAATCCGGTCCGCCAATGGGACGCTGCCACGCGTCCCATCCTATCCTCTCTGTCCTCTCTCTCCTCTCCAACTGACACGACACGCGCCTTGTCGGCGCGTGTCGTGCACGCGCCCAACGTGCTCCAATCCGGAGCTGCCACGTGGCTCCTGATGGCTCTCTCAACAATGTTGAAACCATTCAACATTTTCCCTCCTTCAACAATATTCAACAGACCATTGTAAGTATTAAACAAGTTTCAACAACATTAAACAAGAGAAAAAACAGACCATTGTAAGTGGTCTTAGTAGTTTTTGCCATGTTGGCACCTTTGTTTCTTTGCTTTTGTTTCTATCTTAGCTTTCTTTTGCTGGCAGTTTTGTGTTGTTAGCTTTCTAGTTTAGCTAGTTTTTTTCTTTTGGCTTTGTGATGCCTTCTTGTAATGACTCTATTGCTATCTATATATTATTCTCTTCTTTCGAAAAAAAAAAAACAATGTAAGTATTTAATATATGTTTTCAAGACAATTGTACTCAATATCATAAAGGGCATGAAATTTTATTTCTCTATTTATGCTTGAAATATGAGAAATTAAGTTTAAAGTTTTTTTTTTCGAAAGCAAAATGATATATATTAATAAAAGCTCAATCTTAGAAAGGATTGCAAAGAACAAAGCCCCGAAACAACCATGATTCGACAAGAAACCAACCGCAAAGATCCCTACCAAAAAAAAAACCTAACCAACACAAAGAACCCAATGGCATGAACGCGTGCTTCAAGTCAAAACTTCAACACCTAGAATCAAAAACCCAAAAGGAGCACAAGCCAAATTAAGTTTAAAGTTGATGTAAGTTGTTCTAGGAATGAACATTGTTGAGAGGTATAGTACCTAAAGAGTGGAAGAATGTGCTAGAGAGAGAAAATGAGAGAGAGAGTGCTGAATTTCATGTGTGATTTCATTAAATGAGCAAAAGTCCCTTACAATTGGTAACTGCCTCCTATTTATAGAGTTTGGGCACTACCTATTGGGCCAATTGGGCCTCCAAGGCTGAGGCCCAACTTAAGGCCAGGCCTTCGCCTAGGGGCGGGCTATACACTGGGTGTTGCCACTCTAGGGGCTCGCCCAGTCCACTAGTCCACAAGACACCGAGCTCGAAGTATGAGAGCTAAGTGTGTCTTTTAAATGCTTTACATGCATCCTATAGTATGCTGGAATCTAAGCCGCCAACATGGCTTAAGGAAAAAGAAAAGAACTACGTCGCCAACATGGCGTAAGCAAAAGGAAATAAGCATTGTTAATCGCCCAGTCCACTGGTCTTGGCGAGCAACCCGAACCGGCGAGTCCACAAGTCCACAAGCGGCGAGAACGATCGCTCCGTACCGGCGAGAAAGGTGGCAGACATTGATCATGCACTGATCACCCAAGCGTTGACTGGCAATGTCCTTGGCGAGTGACTAGACTTTAATGCTGGTATTATTTATCAGGCGATGACGTTTGGCTTCTATGGTGGCGAGGCCTTTCGCGCTTCCTCTTATTTCAAAAACCTTTCAAATCCCTAACTGCTCCACGTGATTCGTCAGTTACATCAGTTTTCCTCTTTCTCCGGAATCGTCACTTCACTTTTCATAACTGTCCCATCATGCGCAGTAATTCCCATCACACGCGTTCCAACTCCCCAAAAACCATCATGACTTCCAACCTTCCACACGTGTCCAACACGCGTCACCTTTCCAACTTCTCCCCCTGCCTATAAAAACCCTTTTTCCCTACAATCATCCTTTTCCGAGACCGCTTTTCACCTCCCTTATTGCCTACCAAGTTCATTATTCCCATTTCCGCTCCGGTGCCATTGCCTATCACCCTTTCCGCCACCCGCTCTTCACATCCTTCTCCGGTGAGTCCTCCTACCTTTATCTCTGCATCACATCTCTACTCATCTTTTTTCCTTTCCTCATTTGATTATAAAAAATGGCTTCAAACCCCAACTCCCCCAATCACACCTCTTCTTCCTCTGGGAGTGACCCTGATTCCACCGCAGCCGACGGCCTCCGTTTGGAGGTCCCGGAGATCCCTCCTTTCCGACTGAAAACCTACGCAACTCTGCCCCTTCCAGTCCAAAGAGCACCCACCCACGAAGCTATAGACCAACCCTCCGTTTTCCAGGAGAGTGATCTCATCGTGGAATTTGTGAGCAACCTCGGTGGTTTATCCGACGATGATGAGTTTAACGCCAAACTCAGGATTTGGATCTGCAGTGCCGAGGATCGCCCCTGGCTTCACAAGGCCAGCGGCGACGTAAAGAGATCCCATTTTTTCTTTGCGTACGAATACATGTTTAGCGAGCTTGGAATCAGACTTCCCTTCTCGCCCTTTGTTCAAACCGTCCTCCGTGACATTAACGTGGCTCCTTGCCAACTTCACCCCAACGCCTGGGCCTTCATTCGGTGCTTTGAAATTTTGTGCGCCGCGGTTGGCACCGCCCCCTCTCCTACCAGCTTCTTCTACCTCTACGACGCCGACCCCAAGTCCATCAAAAATAGAGGGTGGATTTCTCTAAAGGCCCGAGCCGGCCGTAAATGCTTGAACCCACATAAAAGTAACGCAAAGTCTTCCTTCGCTCGGAGGTACTTCCGCGTGGCGATTCACCCCGCCTATCCTGAGGCTTTTACTCTTAGGGACGGGACTGCCCTTTTTCCTCTTTACTGGACGGAAAAGCCCAATGGAGTTACCGACCCTTCAGAAGAGTCTCTATCCACTAATGACAAAGCTTTCTTGAATCTCCTCGCCCCGCTCCCTATCCTTGACTGCTCAACAGTCCTTGAGGGCGCTCGTCACTCGAGGACACCCAAATATTTAGGTCACTTATAATTTACTTTTACCCTCGTTATTTTCTTTCCTATCCCTTATGTCGCTACTGACCCCCCCTCTTTTTTTTTGTTGCAGAAGACATGAATTTCACCAATGTCGAGCTCTTGAAAGCTCGCGAGAGGAGAATGGCCCGTTTTTCCCCAAAGTTCAACACTGAGGGTGAGGGGAAAAGACGGGGTGGTACTGAGAACCAAGCCGAGGGCGCCCAAGACCCCAAAAGGAGGAAATTAGTCAAAGTCTCCTCTGGCGCCGGCCCCTCCGACCCTGGCGCTCAGCCTGCTACCGCCGCCGCGTCTAAAGGCAAGAATGCCGCTAAAGCCTCCGTCGCCACAGCTAACGAGTCCGCCACCGTCCCAGCTACTTCCACTACCGCGGGTGCGGCCACTACTGCCGCCGCCGCCGAATCCACTCCTGTAGGCGCCGCAGCCGCCTCTGCCGGTGTCACAATCATCTCTGCTGGCCAGTCACCAACCACCGGCCCAACCTCCAACATTTCTCAACTTTCAACTGTTGAGAAGCTCGCCGCCATCGATTCCTCAAATGTCACAAATGCTGCCAATGCTGCCGCGTCTTCCGATGCCTCTGCTGGGGAAAAAGAAAAAGAAAAAGAAAATGAAACCCCCAAGTCTCCCCCTCGCCAAGATGCACCTCCTAGCTCGCTCCCTACACATGATGGGCGCTCCGTATCTCCTCCGCCCCGCCACGAAGAGGGACCCTCTTCTGATGCCGCCGCTACCTTTGAAGCAACCCAGATCGAGCAAGCTCCTGGTAATGAGGGTGGTTCCTCTAGCTATTACAACATGCTTCCTAACGCCATTGAACCTTCTGAGTTCCTGCTCACCGGCCTCAACCGCGACGCCATAGAGAAAGAAGTTTTGAGCCGGGGTATCAATGAGACCAAGGAGGAAACCCTCGCCTGTCTCTTACGCGCTGGGTGTATCTTCGCCCACGCGTTTGACAATTTCAGCGCCGCCGCTGCTGAAACTGAGCGACTGAGGGCCGAAAGCGCCAAGCACCAAGAGGACGCCGCCGTTTGGCAGAAGCGCTTTGACAAACTGTTGGAACAAGCGGGAAAAGAAAAAGCCCAGGCCGACAAGTTGATTGGCACGGCGGGAATCAAAATCGGCGAACTTGAGAATGATCTGGCGCTAATGAAGGAAGAAGCGGATGATCTTGATGCAAACCTCCAGGCTTGCAAAAAGGAAAAAGACCAAGTCGAGAAGGACTTGGCTGCCAGAAGCGAAGCACTGGCCGCTAAGGAGTCGGAGCTCAACGCATTACGCGTTGAACTTGAGTCAGTAAAGAAGGCGCTGGCGGAGCACGAGAAAAAATCTGCTGAGTCTTTGGCCTCGGCGAAGGCTGACCTGGAGGCGGCGGTGCGAGCTGCATCTGAAGAGATCAAGAAGGCGGACGAGGTCCATAGCGCTGCCCTCGCCGCGAAAGATTCTGACATTACTTCCCACCTTGCAAAGATTAAAGAGCTGGAGGACGATCTGGCGATGGAGAAAGCCAAAGCCGCTGAGGCGAGGGAACAAGCCGCTGATATTGCCTATGACAATCGCGAGCGCGGCTTCTACCTCGCCAAAGACCAGGCTCAACATTTGTTCCCGAACCTTGACTTCAGCGCCATGGGAGTAATGAAAGAGGTCACCGCTAAAGGACTGGTTGGTCCCGATGATCCCCCCCTGATTGACCAAAACCTCTGGACCGCCACTGAAGAAGAAGAGGAAGCAGGAGAAGAAGAAAGAAATAATGATTAATGTATTTTTAATTTTTACTTAACCTTTACCACCTTTTGTAATGCCCTGTTCTGTCATTTCAATATATGAGCAGCCTTTCGCCATTGTTTCTATATCGCCTCTGAATGACTGCTTTTACCGTAAATTTTTGGTCGCCACTTCGCAAATCGCCGCATTCTTATTATTTTTATTTTTATTTTTATTTTTTTAAAAAAATTTAAGAATGAATTTCATAGTTGAACGCCCTGACGCCCCGGAGTAATGAAATACTCAACATCCTGAGTGACTAAGCACTCGCCTTCCACCTTATTCATTCGCCGACCTTATATCTTGCGCTATTTTTCACGCGTCATGTGATTGAATTACGCCTAACGATTCTGTGCGTTAATTTTAACTAGGGCTTATTGCTTGGTATTTCTCCACCAAGACTTTAAACATTTTCCACAAAGGGATAAATGGCCTCCATTCTTGAGGACTTCGCCCTGGGCTTTGCCCGCTCGGGGCTTACCATGCTTGGGTCCCAATGGCCATTTGGGGGTCCCAAGACTTTTGCCTAGTTAATGGCGCTCGTCGTATTCTGGCGAGACTTACCCAGCACATCGTTTACGGGACCGGCGATCACGTCAGACTTTCCGGGGGGGGATTCCTAGGCATCAAGAGCCATTTGTGGAATCGCCCCCACCTTCAGGGTTCCAGCAAGCCCCTTTGGGGATCAAGCTTGTCCCACCTAGTGATCGCCGTAATTCTTTGTATCGATCGGCAATTCCGATCGTCAGGGAATCCCTGGAATTTTTAGACACGAATTTCATGAATTTTCTTTTTATTGATGATGCGCCTCATTAAAAAACTCCTTTCGGAGAAAAAGAGCACGCTTTTGTTACGGCAATACATTGGAGAGTTTAAAGACATTTTTTTTTTCAAAGAAATTGAAGATAACCAACTTTGGAGACGCTTTTGCTGTGGAGATGCCTTTGTTCTCGCGATCAACTATAATAATAGCGCAGGTTCAATCCATTAAATGACCTGGGTAGCCGCCTTCCGTCGAGCTCTTCCAAATGATAGGCCCCTGTACCCAAGACCTTGATAATGCGGTAAGGCCCTTCCCAGTTTGGAGTCAGCTTGTTTCCCGCGATTCCTGACCGCCACTTGAGGACCAGATCGCCAACTTGCATGTCCCGGACACGAACCCTGCTATTGTACTTGGCAGCCACGCGTTGCTTCATCGCCGTCTCTTGAATGTGCGCTTCATCGCGTGTTTCAGATAGAAGATCAAGCTCCATCGCCATATTAGCTTGATTCTCTCCTTCAAATCCTGGCTGAGTCCGCTATGTGAAATTATCAATCTCCACTGGCAACACCGCATCTACCCCATAGGTCATCCTAAAAGGAGTTTCTCTTGTGGAAGATTGCACGGTGGTATTGTACGACCAGAGTACTACCGGGAGTTCATCCAGCCAAGCTCCTTTAGCTTCCATGAGCCGTCGCCTCAACCCGCGCAGAATTACCTTGTTTGCAGACTCCACTTGACCGTTCGTTTGTGGATGCTCCACAGAAGCGAACCTCATCTGTATGCCCATTTCTTTGCAAAATTCCCTCGTTTGGCTGTTTGAAAACTGGGTTCCGTTGTCAGACACGATCGCCCTAGGAATCCCAAACCTGCAGACAATACGCTTCCAATAGAAATTGACTATTTTTGCGGAAGTTATTTTGGCAAGGGGCTCGGCTTCGATCCATTTAGTAAAGTAATCCACCGCCACCAATATAAACTTCATCTGTGACCTGGCGATCGGAAATGGTCCTACCAAATCCACACCCCACATGGCGAAAGGCCACGGGGCGCTCATCGTTACCAGCTCCCTTGGCGGTGCCTTGGACAAATCCGCGAACACTTGACATTTTTTGCACCGCTTTACAAAGTCCATGCAATCTTTCCTGAGGGTGGGCCAGTAGAAACCTGCCCTTAACACCTTGCAGGCCAAAGACCTTCCCCCAATGTGGCTTGCACACACTCCTTCATGTACCTCAGACATTATCGCCTCATATTTCTCTGGCGGCATGCATTTTAACAATGGCGTCGAAAAACCACGGCGATACAAATGTCCATCAATGAGAGTGTAGTGGCTCGCCTCACGCCGTTGTTCCTTCGTGCATTGCTCCACTTCTGCCGGGTCTCCCGCCAAGATGGATAATATGGGCCCCATCCACGTCGCCCCTCTGTTCACACATGCCATGAGTTCACCTTCAATGCTGGGGCACGCTAGCGTTTCCTGAATCACACTCTTGTTGTTTCCGGGCCTCCGTGTGCTCGCCAATTTGGCCAGTGCATCCGCCCGCTGATTTTCTTCTCGAGGAACATACTCTACCACCACCTCCCGAAAAAGCGTCATCAAATATCGCACCCGTTCAAGGTATTTGATCAGATTGGGGTCTTTGACTTGGAAAGTCCCCTTTACCTGACTCTCCACCAACTGCGAGTCCGTTCTTACCAATAACCTTCCGATCTTTACTTCACGAGCCAACTTCAATCCGGCGATGAGAGCTTCATATTCTGCCTGGTTATTTGTTGCCTTGAACTCAAATTTCAGCGATTGCTCCAATACTAGCTCTCCCGGTCCTTCCAGCGTTACTCCCGCGCCACTGCCACTGCTATTGGAGGATCCATCTACAAAGAGAGTCCACTGGGTGTCCACCCTTTCAACCAGGTACGGGGTTAATTCTACCACAAAGTCAGCCAGTGACTGTGCACCAACTGTGCCTCGCTTATCATATTGCAACCCATATTCAGACAATTTCACAGACCAGGCGACCAATCTACCTGACAAATCCAGTTTTTGTAACACTTGTCTCAGAGGCAAATCCGTCCGCACCTTCACTGGAAAGCTTTGAAAATAAGGCCTCAACCGCCGGGCGGTGACAAGGACTGCTAGCGCCGCCTTCTCAATTTTCTGATATCTAATCTCTGCGCCTTGGAGTGTGTGGCTAACAAAATAAACAATCTGTTGCTCGCCATCTATTTCTTGCAGTATCACAGAACTCAGAGCACTATTACTCTCAGCAAAATATAAGTGCAGCGGGTGTCCCTGTATTGGTTTTGACAAGATCGGCGGTGATGACAGGAGTTCCTTGAGGTGAACGAAAGCTTCTTCACACTCCGTCGTCCACTCAAATGCAACATTTTTTCGAAGACATTTGAAAAAAGGAAAAGATCTATCACCAGATTTAGGAAGAAAACGAGATAAAGCTGCTATTCGCCCTGTTAAACGTTGGACCTCTTTCACATTAGAGGGGCTTTTCATCTGCTGAATTGCTTTGCACTTGTCCGGGTTTATCTCTATTCCTCTGGACGTGATCATAAAGCCTAAAAACTTGCCACCCTGAACACCAAAGGAGCATTTCTCCGGGTTGAGGCGCATATTGTGCTTCCTTATCTCGCCAAATGCTTCCTCCAGATCCTGATGATGGTCCAAACCACGCACTGATTTAACGATCATATCATCAACATAAACTTCCATGTTTCTCCCCACCTGCCCAGCAAAAACTCTATCCATCAATCTTTGGTACGTCGCCCCGGCATTCTTTAATCCAAATGGCATGGTTCGATAGCAATAGTTGACCCTGGCGGTCATGAAAGCCGTTTTGTCTTCGTCCGCCGGGTGCATGCGGATTTGATGATAACCAGAGTACGCATCCATCAGGCTGAGCAGTTCGTTGCCTGAGGCTCCATCTACGAGACTGTCAATGCTGGGAAGGGGATAAGAATCTTTTGGGCACGCCTTATTTAAGTCTGTGTAATCCACGCACATTCGCCATTTTCCGTTCGACTTCTTTACCATCACGACGTTCGCCAGCCACGTCGGATATTTCACTTCCCTGATGAATTCTGCCGCCAGCAACTTGTCTACTTCCTGTTGAACCGCTTTTCCCTTGTCCCCGCCCAAGCGCCGCCTGAGTTGTGAAACTGGCTTGACACTTGGATTCAACGCTAGTCGATGGCAGATGAAATTTGGATCAATTCCAGACATATCCTTACAGCTCCAAGCAAACAAATCTAAATTCTCGCCTAGCAACTTTGCCAGGCGCGTCTCCTGCTCGTCTGTTAATCTGGTTCCTATCTTCAAAGTCCGATCGCCAAACTTTAGCGCCTTTGTTTCCTCAATTGGCGTGGGCCTGTTCATTCGCCCCTCGCCACGGGGGTCAAGATCCTCATCCGAAGCTTCAATTTCATAACACCTGTGTCCGACCAACGCACTCTTCTTGCCATACAAGTTGAGACAATTATTATAACATTCCCTCGCCATCTTCTGGTCAACCTTCAGCTTACCAACCTTTCCACTGCTTAGTGGATACTTCACCGCCAAGTGAGCTGTTGAAATTACAGCATAGAGGCGATTCAATGTATTTCGCCCAATGATGACATTGTAAGATGCCACCACCTGGAGAACCAGATACCTTACCTTCAAAACCCTGGCACACTCATCTTCTCCAAATATGGTGTCCAGATCAATGAATCCTCGCACCATAACTTGTTCACCGGCAAAACCCACCAAGGTTCCTGTGTATGGAGTCAGATCACTGTCAGTCAGTTCCAACTTGTCAAATGCATCGCCATAGATGATGTCAGCTGAACTGCTCTGGTCCAGGAGTACCCTTCTAACGTTGAAACTATTCAACCTTAATTGCACTACTATTGGGTCATCCTTGTGAGGTTTTATCCCCTCAAAGTCTGCCATCGAGATTGTTATGTCAGGGTGCACGAATCCAAAAGCAACTTCATGAACTGAATTGACTGCTCGAACATGAAGTTTCCGCGCCGCATGAGTGTCGCCCCCACCGCCAAATCCTCCGGCGATGGTGTTTATGGTCCCTACGGGCGGCCCTGAGTGCTGAGCGAACGTGTCCTCAGCCCCTTTTGTAATGATCGTCGCTGATTCTTGCTTCTTCTCATCCTTATTGTCCGCTCGCTCTTCCTCTCGCTTATCCGTTTTGTTGCGATTGCCATTGTTGTGCCACTGGTTTTGGCGGTTTCCTCGATATTGTCCGGCGCCGGAACGATTGTCCTGGCGTCCATCGCCTTGACGCTCGTCCCCTCGCCTGAAGTGTCCTGCCCGAATCAACTTATCAATCTCCCGCTGCAAAGTCCAGCAGTCGTCCGTGTCATGCCCGATGGACCGATGGTATTCGCACCACTTCTTGGGATTGACGTCCCGTGGTTGATACTTTGGGGCCTCCGGCTCATCCACTAGGTGTGCGTCCCTCACCTCGCGGAGCATATCTGTTAAATCTGTGTTCATCACCATGTCAGCCTCCTCCCGCTGGCGATGGGACTTAGATTGCCAAGGCCGGCGTTGGTCATAATCATCACGCCGTGGATACAACTGTGCCTTGGTTGGCTTCAATGTCGCCTTTCCTTTATCTTCTCTTTGCTGTTTTCCATCCCCCTTAGCTTCGCCATTCTTATCTTTGTTCGCACGCTTGGGTGACGTGTCGCCTTTTTCCAATTTCGCGCGCTTTCTTTTGAAAGCATCATCCTCTTCATCGAGAATATAAGTGCTAGCGCGTGCACACATCTCTTCCATCGAACGTGCAGGCTTGCGTGTCAACTTGCTGTTCAACCTTCCCGGTAACAAACCATTCTTGAATGCTAGAGCACAAGCTCGAGACTCCTCATCCTCCACCTTGACCGATGCAGTGCTATACCTTGCCATGTATTCCTTCAGTGACTCTCCTTCTTGTTGGCGAATGTTGTATAGATCATTGATCGTCACTGGCTGGTTCTTATTAGCCGAGAATTGTACTAGAAACTTGGATGAGAAGTCTCTGAAATTTGAAATCGATCCGCGCGGCAAAGTTGTGAACCACGCCATCGCTGTCGACTTGAAAGTTGACGGAAACATCCTGCACTTCACCGCGTCAGAGGCCGCGATTATCACCATCTTTGTATTGAAATACAGTAGATGATCCTTTGGATCGGAATCTCCGCTGTAGGAGTCCAGAACTAGCGTCTTCATGTTGTCTGGAATCGCCACGTTTTCAACATCCTCTGAGAATGGACGAAACTCAGCGATAGAATCCGCCTCCCTACCTCCATCATCCTGTTGCTCACGTCGATAAAAATCTAACTGAGCTTGCAAATGCTCATTCCGTTGCTGGATGTCGCCGATGCTGCGCATCATCTGGCGTCATTCCGCCTGCGTTACAGCCGGTTGCTGCTCCGGAGTAGGTGAGTTCTCCGGTGAGTGCTCCGGGGATCCGATCGGAGAAGGTGACGGAGGAACTGGTGGTGGTGACGGAGGAGGAACTCCGCCGTTGCCTGCTGCTCTCATCGGAGAGTCCAAGTCTACTCGCTGAGACCGCCGAGGCGGCGAAATTCGCCGTCGCTCTGGGGAATGGTGCTGCCTCCTGCGTCGATTCTCCATCTAAATCAAGAACGACACAAATTCGAGCGGGAAACGAACACCGATCACAGAATCGAACCAGGCAAATTTTAGAGTCGCCAAATCGTAACCAGAAATTGTCTCTTGCACAATCAGTCCACGTGAATGGGAATAGAAAGTTTATCAGTCCCCACAGACGGCGCCAAATGTTCTAGGAATGAACATTGTTGAGGGGTATAGTACCTAAAGAGTGGAAGAATGTGCTAGAGAGAGAAAATGAGAGAGAGAGTGCTGAATTTCATGTGTGATTTCATTAAATGAGCAAAAGTCCCTTACAATTGGTAACTGCCTCCTATTTATAGAGTTTGGGCACTACCTATTGGGCCAATTGGGCCTCCAAGGCTGAGGCCCAACTTAAGGCCAGGCCTTCGCCTAGGGGCGGGCTATACACTGGGTGTTGCCACTCTAGGGGCTCGCCCAGTCCATAAGTAAAAAACAATACACATTATATATTTTGGTTTAATTTCACTTTTGACCTCCTTCTATCGCGATTGAGCGATTTGGATCTCTAATATTTAAAACAGACGAATTTGGTCCCATATTCTTTTAACACGTGAAATTGAGTCTTTTTGTTTGAGGGACGTCCAAAGTCTAACGGAGTGAGCTTTTATGACACTCATTAATTGACGTGGATATCATAATGGATGCATGTCACGTATATGTCATGTCATAATGTATCACACTCTTTCTTCTTCCTCCCTCTAACTCTGTATCTCACCCCACCATCTTATTTTTATCCTATATCACCATCATCCGAAATGCACCACCATTACCTCCTACCGTAACCACCACATCCACCCCACCACACCTTCCCTCCTCCTCTTTTTTCTTCTTTCTTAATTGACGTGGATATCATAATGGGTGTGTGCCACGTATATGTCATGTCACAATGTATCACACTCTTTCTCCTTCCTCCCTCTAACTTTGTATCTCACCCCCACCATCTTATTTTTATCATCTATCACCATCATCTGAAATGCACCACCATTACCTCCTACCCTAACCACCACATCCACCCCACCCCACCACACCTTCCTTCCTCCTCTTTTTTCTTCCTTCTTTCAATGTCAACTCGGCCTTCACTCTCTCATCTTCGTTAACAATATCTCTTTCTTCAACTCTACTTCTCATCATCTCTCTTCTACCTACTCCGACCATACCTCAACAAAGAGCGTGTGCTTCCACTCATCCAGCCAACCATCATCATGCCTATACCACTAGAACCCCCAACCTCGTGCTCAACTCCAGTTCATTTCCTTCATTCAGCCACCATCAGACCTATTGCATTGAAACCCCCAACCTCGTGCTCCACTGCACCCTAGTCATCATCCCGCCAAGTTACCCATGGAAAAAACACTCAAGAAAAACTTGTACAACCCTATTCATCACCAAGTCCAGCCCCGAAATCAAGAAAAACCAGAACTGCGTGAAAAACGCTTATTACTGACAACTTGTAATGGCTAAAGATCATCGATAATTGAATTTTTCCAACGGATTATCGTCAGCCAATAATTCGTAGATATAGGCCTTGTTGGTAAAAAAGGTTTGTGGGTAATTAATTTGACCTACTTAAAAAACTCACTTTGTTGTCGATATAAATGTGACCTTCATGGAAGTTCCTTCCATGGAGAGGGGTGAAGATGAAAGAGAGTGACATTGGAATTATTTTTAAAGTAATATAAAAATAAGAATTTAAGTGACATCTACGTCATCTACATCAATTAATGAGCATCACATAAACTCACTTAATTAGAGTTTGGATTTTCCTCATACGAAATGACCCAATTTATAAACATAAAAAATTATGTGACTAAAATCGCTCGCTTTAAAAATCAGAGATCCAAATGGTACAATCTCAATAATGAGGGACAAAAAATATAACTAAGTAGAATTTTTTTTGGCTTAAATAACCTTTTGATACTTGAAATTGTAAAGGGAATCAAATTGGGTACTTGAAAAAATTTCGCATCAAATTGGACCCTAGATTTTTTTTAATCTAATTGGATCCGAAGTGTGTTTGAGTCTGATGTGTCATGAATTTAATCCTGTCAGCTTTTCGACGTGGATTTTTTTTTACAAATCTCAGTTATGCCACTTTGTTCTGATTAATTTCACAACAAAATTAATCCCTAATTAATCATCTCAATCCCAATTTTAACCCTAGATTTATCGAAGAAGATAGAACACATAGGGGAGAGAGAGAGAGAGAGAGAGAGAGAGAGAGAGAGAGAGAGAGACAAAGAAGACGAACACAGAGGGAGAGAGAGCCATCGAGGAACACAGAGGGAGAGAGAGAGAGAGTTCCATCAAGAGAGAGCGACGAAGAAGAAAACGATCCATTCAAATAAAATATTATTTTAAGAGTTTTTAAGGCGAGCTGAATAAAGAAAAAAATATTATAATTGTTTTTATCGTATTTACTTTATTTTATCTCAACAAAAGTATCCTCTCAACCGATAGTTTTGAGATCAATTTCTCACCCCACTATCAGCGCACTAAACATAAGGCTCACTAACGTGTTTTTATTCTATTTATTATCCAAACACTAAATTATTATCTTTATTCAATAATAATACTCAAACAATAAAATTATATATTATATTCTATTTTATGACATACTATTCTATTATAATATGGATTAACAGTGTGTACCGTCATCAACTGAATTTTGTCACATCATAAAATATATTTTTGCTTTGATATATTTTTAAAAAGACATTTATTATTCCTTCTACGTGGCATGTTGAGATTGATTGTCAGTATAAAAATATTTTACATCGACAATACATATCCATATGCTTTATAGAGTTAATTATCACATTAGTCCTTGAGTTTTACATTCGGTTCAATCTTTGTTCCTAACCAAAAAATTTACAGGGATATACCCTGCGTTTATGGAAATAAGTACCCTTTATTCGGTCGTTGTCAAAGAGTGAAAATGGGATTGGAGTGTTGTTTTAGGGTAATGAATTGAATGGATGAAAAGAGAGCGAGTTTTGAGGGAGAAGAGTATGAGTGAGATGGTAGAAATAAAATAATAAATTCAATCATATATCTCAAAAATCATATAAGATAGATATTCCTCAATAAAGTTCTTTTACTAGCGAAACAAATACCACAACTCTAACTTGTTCACAACATATATCATAACAAAACATGAAGGTAATTAAAATTATTTTTTTCCGGTTAGGAAATGTATTGCAATACATGATGAAACAAAAACTGATTGGCCAATATAGATCCATAAGAAAGCTTTTATGTTAAGAAGTGCCATGGATCCTTTGTAGCAGTTTCCTCTGCTATTCCAAGATTCGTTGTCCTGTAGCAACAATTTAAAGAATGTTACAAAGAGTTTGAATAAATTACTAAGTTATCTGATTCCCAAGTTTAAACTTATATCAGACAATAATGTTGTAAAAATATTGAAGAATATATCCACTCAATTTCAACATCAATATATAGCAATCCTTAATTTCTAAGTACTCCAAAGAATAACTTCACGTTCATGATTGGTATTAAACAAGATGCATTTTTTTCACGTGAAAACAAATTCTGGAATGACATATATGGTTATTTTTTAGCAACATTGAATATGTGTACATATGATCTAGTGCAAACATTACACGATACACTGGTAGATTTCAAGGTTTGAACCCAAAATTTAGATATAAATTAATAAGTGTATATATAAATTAAATTTCCAAAATTCCAAAATTTTACTAGTTTTATTTTTTATACAATCAATGTACATGAGACTTGCAATTTTAACACGAGCAAATTTTGGATATGTAAATACAAATTAATCATACAAGTTTTGATATGAAAAAAAATCAGAAATACCTGGTTCATAGGTTTGTTGAAGCCTTCTCATTCTTCACAATTTGGTGGATTGATTTAGTCTTATCCAGCTTAGCCATTTCTCTTAGCACATCATCTTCAATTTTCTTTGCCTGCCATTTGGAAGGGTCCTCCACAAAGTCCTCACTGAAAATCATCCTAGAAACCCAGTCTTTCCAGTTGGTTTTCCTATATTTATCCTCCTCAAATGATCCAGCTGCTAATAGTTGATAAACATAAACGACCTTGTCTTGGCCAGGACGGAAGGCCCGTGCAATAGCCTGCTTTGTTTTAGACGGATTCCACTCAGAGTCCAAGAAAATCACTCGAGAAGCTGCTGTCAAACTAACCCCTGTTATTGACAAAAAAAACTAACCCCTATTAAAATTATGTTTATTTAGTATATAAAGTGAGTAGTTATATAATTGTTATGTGGTACTCTTGTATAAAAGGGAGGACCAACTCATGTAATATGTGTAACAAAATAATAGAATTTCTCATTTTCTATACCTTCCGCACAAGCGCTGATTGAAGCAAGGAGAACCTTTGAAGCTCCACAACGATCCTCAAACTTATCTATCACTTTTCCGCGCTCAAACAACTCTTGTTCCCCATGTAGTGTCAAGATTTCTGTTCCTGCTTTCCAATGGAAGAACCTCTCAAACAACTCCAGAAGCAGCCACATTGGTGCAAGGTTGCGACAAAAGATAAGAACCTTCTCCTTCATCTTGACCACACGGAAGACAAGGCTCAAAACAAATTTCACCTTTGACCCTATTTTCAAATCAAACTTGCATTTTTCTAGTTGCTTCAATTGGCTTGAAGAGAAAAACTTTTTGGCACATTTTGTTGTTGAGATAAGCCATGGATGTATTGACACAAGGGTTATCAAAAACTCTACCTCAAGAGGGTACCCGCCACTCCGGTTCATTTTCTTCTGCAGTTTCTGCAAGATCTCACTCTGCTTCTCAGTGTTATTCATCAACAAGGTGTAAATTTGTAAACCAGGTAGTAAACTATCTGCATTCACACTATCATAAACATCTATGAAACCACTTGTGATTTTCTTCAACAAGTTCAGACCCTGCATCTTCTCCTCAACATTGTCATTACCAGCGTCTATTTTCACCCCAATTTTATCAATGAAGAATTTCCTTGCCCGTGACTCGACTAAATGGGGAGCTTTGTTTTCAGCTTCGCTCTTCACATATTTTGGATCTAACTCTTGCAGCACTTCATGAACAAACCTTGGTCTTGCTAAGCAAAGTGTATTAAAATACTCGCAAAAATTGTTCTGAAACAATGTGCCAGAGAGGAGTACTCTCAGTTCTGTCTTCACTTTCATCAACCATTTCCTCAAACTTGATTTGGTGCTTCTTGGATTGTGCCCTTCATCCAACACAAGAATCCCAGGACTTTCCCTCAATGCTTTAGCCATGAACTTTTTGTGTTCATACTTTGAATTTTCATGCATTAATGATAAAAATGAAGTGTAACCCATGACTAGAACACTTGGGTGTGCAAGCCACTTTTGAATCTTTTCCAAGCAATCCAAAGTATGCTTGACATCTTCATTGGGATTTGGAATTCCAGGAAGAGACAATGCATTTCCACTAAAATTTCTCTGGCTTCTGCGACTGTGAATCAAGTAAACTGGCATTGGAATCTTCCACTTGATAAACTCTTGGTACCAAGTGTAAAGTGTGGTTTTTGGAGCAAGGATTAAGGGTTTTTTGTTTGGGAATAACTTCAAATAGCTAACAAGAAACGCAATTGTTAGGAATGTTTTTCCAGCTCCAGGAGCATGAGATATCACACAACCTCCTCTGTTTTCATGTTGTGCTTCCATAAGTGTTGGGTTTATGGACCCCACAATGTTTTGCCAAAGAAACTCAAAAGCTTTCTTTTGGTGGAGGAGCATTTTTTCTCCAAGTTCAGGAATGTATCCCCAAACGCTGTCATTTTCAATGGATATAGGCTCACCAAAAGCAGCAGATATAGGAAGCAAAGGGATATCATTATCATTATCTTCACCCTTCAGCTCATCACAAGCAGCAGATATAGGAAGCAAAGGGATATCATTATCTCCGCCCTTCGGCTCATCATCAACCTTTTGTTGATCATCAGGCTTTGGTTCATAATCAGCCTTTGGCTTTGGTTCTTCATAATTGCATTCCCTATCCTTGTGTCGTCGTGATCGGCGTTCTGCCTGCCATTATGAACAATTTTTTTTTAGATGAAGAGCGTTTGGATCTACTTCTTGTTTTAATTTATAAATAACAACTTATAAGGTCTTATAAATAAGCACTTATAACCACTTTCTTGCAATGAAGAACTTAAATCTATTATACGCTCTTTGAATTCATTTTAACAAATTATGAATAGAGTGTTATTATTTAGTAAGTATTTATTGATCTAAAAATTTGGTTTAGTATTTATATGTAAATGCACCCAAAATATATAGACAAATCAAGAGAATGTACCAACAATTAGAGATGAATTTTAAACTTAATGTTAAAGAAACTACATGGAGATTCTACTAAAGTTTTAAGTTTCACTTACAAAGCCTGGCATGATATATCTTATTTCTTCCTTCACAATGCCACATCTATGGCAATAAATTCCAAGTTGCTCATCCAATCTATAATCGTGCTCACAAGATCTAGTAGTCTCTTCCTTAGTTGGAGCACTTGAACCCTGCTTTGATAAATTGAACAATGAATTAAGAAAAAAATTTCGTTCACACTCTCAAATAAGTATAAATGGAGTGGAGATAAAAGAGAGATATGAAGAAAAAAAAATTAGAGATGTGATATGTGATGTAATTGAAAGAGAAGGTAGAGTAGGTTGAAAATGAAGGTGAAAATGAAGTGAGAGTGTGAATGAATCATAAATATTAAACAAATAGAGGAGGAATAAAGTTGTCACACCTCTGTTTGTTCTTGAAGAAAACTCTCTATCATTGCATCATCCATTTCTCTCCATAACATATCGATTTCAGAAACTTCCTGCTCCTCTCTTTGAATTTTCTCAGTTTCCTTGTCTTTGCCAAAATTGATTGCTTCATTCCATTGCTCATTAATAGGAGCCTCTTCTATTGTGGGTAATTTATCAATATCCTTCAAGTAAGAATCTATCATTTCCTTTGATGCATCTACATTTAAGGCCCTACGTCTCCGAGCTCGTTCTTCATTGCCACCATCATCGTCATCATCATTTCTATTTCTTGAAAAACCTGAACCATGTCGCCTCTTGCGCTCAGCTCCTATTTTAGAATTCAACCCCTCCCATTTGGGTTCCAGATCTTCCATCATATCATCTGAATTTGATGAATCCTTCCTCTGATACTTCTTACCGCTTCTGAGATTATAATAATGTCTTGAAGAGGTTTCACCAACTACTTTTGTATCACCACTAGGCTGATTTATACACATACCGGTATCATCATTGTTGTTTGATCCTCAAATATCGACAAATTGGGAAGAAAATTGACCACTTTCATGGAGAATGCGGGGTTCAAGAGCATCTAAACCACCTTTCTTAGGAGCTAGAACAGTAGAAATTGGTTCTATATGTTCGTTTTCAATGGCATCAGCATCACAACCCTTTTGAACACTAGTTCCAACACCCCCTTCAGTAGTGTAATTCACTAGTGCCAACTTGTCATCATTTTTGCTCGTGTCCACCTTATATTTCCGAGTTTGAATTACAGAACTTGAACCAACATCACAATAGCCCAAGTAAAATTCAGGATTCTTGATTCGACGTGTCGAACGTCGTAATGGTGGTAACACTTGTACTTCATTATTTTGCATAGCAGGGACAATTCTCCATGTGGCAAGTTCAAAAATAGAGGGCAGTGATTTGCCACCTTTTAGTTTGAAGTTCATAGATTTGATGTGAAAATCAGAGTTAGTAGTATCCTTTTCCATGATTTGGTAGAGAATCTTATTTTGCTCTGATCTCACACAGAAGGACATGTTCTTCACAAGTGATAAAGCAGCTAGCAATGAAATGTCGCAGACAAACTTTCTTAAGGACAACCTCGTTTGTGGTCTCTTGGTGCAGTTTTCTGATGAGTCCCACCGAAATGGTTGATCTTCAAGGCTTTTACATCCAAGCCTTTGAAGGATAGAAATTTGATTTAACCCAATAACTTTGAAATCCTTACTCAGAGTATTTTGATTTGAACCAAGGGAACCTTGATTTGTATAAAAGATTACATGATACTCACATGAGCATTCAGGGTTGTGGGGCTTTCTCTCAATGGAAACTATTTTAGCATCAGCCCACACCTACAATAAAAAAGTGAGAGTTTATCATATTTAATGTCCTACAAACTAGGATTTAGGTCACTTGCAGGAAGCGAATCCCTGAATTCACCTAGTCACTAAATATGGATCATACGATTAAATTCGGTTGGCTCATATTTTTCATAATGTCAAATTGTAAACATATCTAAATTCGTAAGATCCAGATTGAATGACTCATGTTCGGTGACTGAGTGAATGTAAGGATTCCTAACTGCAGGGAATTATTTTCCCAGAAACTACCACTAAGAAAAAAGATATCAAGAAACGCCAAAATGATCATCTTATAAATTCATGCAAACACCAATAGTCTCAACTTACCGGAATAGAGTTTGATTGATTCGAATCATCACTGCTTTGAAAGGTTGATAACACACACACATTAATCCCACACCGCAAGAAGGATAGGCAATCAGATACAGTAGCTTTCCTTGACCTTATTCGCATGTCTGCAAAAGTAGCTATCGTTGACCTTGTTCGCAAGTCCGAAAAACCTTTCTCTATGTATATCTCATGATTATCCACAAAATGAAAGGTCACCCTTCCTGATTCAATTTTAATGAACTTCACGGGTTTCCATGAGCCAAACACAAAAGCCTCAAATGCTGTTGAGAAGAAAAGAATAAAGAAGTTAAAATATTTTAAAAACTAAATAACAAGTGTGTTTATGGAAAAAAATTGTACATACAATAGAAATTAAGGAATAGATTATAGTCAACATTTTGTGTAAATAAAGGCAACCTTTTGAATATCATAAAATTTATTTGGTAATCTATTGGTATTTGATTTTCATATAATTTTTTTCATGCATGCATAATGATGAATAAAATAAAAGAAGAGGAAAAGCTTACCATAAGCATTGAATGGATGCTTCACTTGGTGCAAATTTCTTTTTCTAAGTGCCATTGAATTTGATACTGGCAAATAACAAGGGTCCATTCGATCATGTCTGATGTTCATCTGTATTAGGTGATGAAATAAACAAATATAAGTACACAAACTTCCATTTAAGACAAAGTCCTCATTTATTTCGCAGCTAAATCTTGGAAAATTATGGATACAAATCTTGAAATTATGAATACCTTTCCGAAGATAAACAAATTCATATATAGTTATTTCTTTTCCAAAAAAAAACCTAACTTTCTTACATTAATATAAGGAAGGAGTCAGTCATCAAACTAAAAGAAATATTCACCCCCAAATTTGATTACATTAAGGAAAAATAAAGAAATAAAAGGGAGAAAAATGATGGATGATGTGATAATGAATGAAAGTGAAATGTGACATGGAAGATAAAGTGAGTCTAAAGTCTCAAAACCCTTAAATTAAAGTATCATTTTGCATAAGTGAGACAAATCTCACATCTTAGCAGTTTTTAGCTTTAGTCCAGAGTTTTCACAGAGAACCCAAATCTCAAGGTTTTTTTTCTAAACCCATAACAAGTAAAAAGTTTTCAATATTTTTATCACTTGAGGCCGATCAATCAAATGATAAAGGCAACAACATGAATTCACATTTAAAATGAAGAGCTTAGGCAAGAAAATATTTTCTAAAAATCATAACAAAAAGAATGGAACAAACTATTTAAGGACAAGCTTTACCTAAAAATTGCAACTCAAACTCGATGCTAGATCTCAAGAAGCAACAAACAATGTTGTTGCATCAAAGGAATGAGAGAGAAAGAGAGCGGAAAAATATTTGAGAAAACAATGAAGTTTTAATCAAAGGCTTGAGTGAAATGAAGAATGGTTGGGGTGGGGGATTTAAAAAGGCCTCAAAACTATGGTGCATGCATAGAAGAGGGATTGGTCAATGAAAACCGTCATGAATAAATGAAAGGTAATAAATAAGACCCTCAAAATTCAACGCTCTTTACTCAACCTTCATTGATACATTTAATATGAATAATAAATACATATCTTCCTAAGAAATTATCTTAATAAATTTGAATTATAAACGTCATGAATAAGGAAAATGTAATAAATGAGAACCTCAAATTTCAACGCTCTTTACTGAACTTTTATTGATACATTTATGAATTATAAATACATATCATCCTAAGAAATTATCTTAATAAATTTTAATTATAAACGATATCATATTGATAATCTTTCAATTTCATTTTTGTGATATTGGAAATTAATACTTATTAATCATTAGGGGGTTTATAAAGGCCTCAAAATTATGATGCATGCAAAGGAGAGGGATAGGTCAATGAAAACCATCATGAGTAAGGAAAAGGTAATAAATTAGAACCTCGAATTTCAACGCTCTTTACTCAACCTTTATTGATCCATTTAATATGAATAATAAGTACATATCTTCCTCATAAATTATCTTCATAAATTTTAATTATAAACGATATCATATTGATAATCTTTCAATTTCATTTTTGTGATGTTGGAAATTTATATTTATTAATCATTAGAGGGAGAAGGTTATAAAGGGCCTTAAAATTATGGGGCATGCATAGGAGAGGGATTGGTCAATGAAATCCGTCATGAGTAAGGAAATAGTAATAAATGAGAACCTCAAATTTCAACGCTCTTTACTCAACCTTTATTGATACATTTAATATGAATAATAAATACATATCTTCCTAATAAATTGTTTTAATAAATTTTAATTATAAATGATATCATATTGGTAATCTTTCAATTTCATTTTTTGATATTGGAAATTTAAATTTATTAATGATTAGGGGGGGGGGGGGTTAAAAGGGCCTTACAATTTTGGTGCATGCATGGGAGAGAGATTGGTCAATGAAAACCGTCATGAATAAGGGAAAGGTAATAAATGAGAACCTCAAATTTCAACGTTCTTTACCCAACCTTAATTGATACATTTAATATGAATAGTAAATACATATCTTCCTAAGAAATTATCTTAATAAATTTTAATTATAAACGTCATGAATAAGGAAAAGGTAATAAATGAGAACCTCAAATTTCAACGCTCTTTACTCAACCTTTATTTATACATTTAATATGAATAATAAATTCATATCTTCTTGGAAAAATTATCTTAATAAATTTAAATTATAAACGATATCATATTGGTAATATTTCAATTTTATTTTTGTGGTATTGGAAATTTATATTTATTAATCATTAGGGGGGTTTAAAGGGCCTTAAAATTATGGTGCATGCATGAGAGAGGAATAGGTCAATGAAAACCGTCATGAATAAGGGAAAGGTAATAAATGAGAACCTCAAATTTCAACGCTCTTTACTCAACCTTCATTGATACATTTAATATGAATAATAAATACATATCTTCCTAAGAAATTATCTTGATAAATTTTGGACTAGGCGAGACCCTAGGGTCCCTCGCCCAGGCGCGCCAGCCCGGGGCGACGTGCAAGCTAGGAAATTGGGCCTTCTCCCGGGAGGCCCAACTGGCCCATTAAGAGAAATTATGGGCGCCAAGCCCAACCCCCAAAATCTAAAAATAGGGGACAATTACCAATTGTAAGGGACTCTTAACTCATTTGGGAAATAAAAACTTGAAATTCAGTTACTTTCTCTCTCTAAGCGGTTACGCTCTAAACTCTCTCTAGATTCTCACATCACGATCCTTTCACTATGAGTACCGTATCTCATCTCTATGTTCTTGGATAGAACATTTGGCGCTGTCTATGGGGAACGGTAGATTTCGATTCCCGGACTACGTGGATTGTGATTTGGTTGAGAGAAGTTCGATTTTCCGTGCAATTCTCTTCGGTTTTTTGGTTTTTTGGATCAATTCTTGGTTCGCTAGTGAAGTCTGATGGAGACATGTCGTCGAAGACGCGATGGAGAGCAGAAGCAGCGGCGCGGATCGCCACCGCGTCGCGTGAGAGGCAAGCCAAGACGCGAGCAGGTCCGCCGCGACGAATCTGAGCAATTGACTCCTCCTCCACCTCCACCTCCTCCTTCTCCAACACCTCAATTGCCTTCTCCGCCATCCTCATCGGAGCAACAGAGGTCACCAGCACACTCGCTAGGAGCCTCAGAGGAAGGAACACCGCCACCGCAGGCTCCAATCACCGGTCGAGATTGGAGGCGTCTGATCCGTAGTGTCGATGACATACGACAGCGGAACGATTACTTACAGGAGCAGTTAGAGTATTATCATTTCGAGCAACATGACGAAGGAGAACGTGAAGCCGAAGTCGTGGCGGAGTTTGAGCCGTTCTCAGCGGCGGTGAGGGAGGTGGCTATCCCGGACAACATGAAGAATATCGTTCTTGAAACGTATAGCGGAAAGGTCGATCCCAAGGGCACCTGCTTTATTTCAACACGAAAATGGTAATTAGCGTTGCTTCCGACGCGGTGAAATGCAGGATGTTCCCATCGACATTCAAAGGCACGGCCATGGCTTGGTTTACGACCTTACCTCGGGGATCTATCACAAATTTTCGAGACTTCTCATCGAAGTTCCTCGTCCAATTCTCTGCGAGCAAAACCAAGCAGGTAACAATCGATGACCTATAAAATGTCTGCCAATCAGAAGGCGAAACTTTGAAGCAGTACGTGAAGCGATTCAGCGCGGCGTCTGTTAAAATTGAGGAGTCAGAACCACATGCCTGCGCGCGCGCTTTCAAGAACGGGCTGCAGCAAGGAAAGCTGAACAGTAAGTTGAGCCGTAAGCCGGCTCGGTCGATGGCAGAGATCCGCGCGAGGGAAAACACCTACATTTTGGACGAGGAGGATGATGCTTTCAAAAGGAAGCGTGCAAAAATGGAAAATGAGGGCGATCAGAGGGACGCATCGTCGGAAGGCAAACAAAGTAAAGAAAAAGGAGAAGGTGGTAGGCGGCGAGATAAGAAGATAAAGTTAGGAGAGAGGGCTGCGAAGGAACCGTTATACCCTAGGAAGGAAAACTTCGAGCGTCGTCGCCCGTGGCATCAGACCGACTCCTGCCGGTGTGAAGAATCGGGGACAAGTCTAAGTGCGCATTTGACGGAGCTACTTCAGGAGGTCAAGGCGACGCATGCGATCGAGGAAGGCGAGAAGGAGACCGACCCGCCTCGAGTAGCGATGGATAAAACAAAGTGGTGTGAGTATCACCGCTCGGCGGGCCACGACACCGGAGATTGTTTCACCTTAAAAAACGAAATTGAAAGGCTCATTCGGGCGGGACGCTCGCAGTTAAACGAACGAGGTGACTGCTGGCGCGACGAACGACAACAAGATGATCGCAGGCGGGACGATCGGTGTCGAACGCCGACCTCTGACAAGAAAGAAACGCTGGCAACAAGGAAGAAGGGGGCGGAAGAAACCTTCAACAAAGATCTCGAGCCACCAGTTGGGACGATAAACACAATCGCGGGTGGCTTTGGTGGAGGCGGCGACACAGCCTCGGCGAGACGAAGGCATGTAAGGGCGGTGACATCAGTACGAGAGTATGAAGCCCCATTTGGTTTTCATCACCCAGATATTGTGATATCATCAGCAGATTTTGAGGGGATCAAGACGCATAAAGACGATCCTGTGGTAGTAATGGTAAGAATCAACAGCTTTAATGTGCGAAGAGTTCTTTTGGACCAGGGAAGTTCTGTAGACATTATCTACGGTGATGCATTCGATCAGTTGGGTTTAACAGACAAGGACTTGATGTCATACACTGGGACTCTGGTAGGTTTTTCAGGAGAGCAGGTCTGGGTGCGTGGCTACCTGGATTTAGACACGATTTTTGGTGTTGATGAAAACGCCAAGCTTCTGCATGTAAGGTATTTGGTATTGCAGGTCGTGGCATCATACAATGTCATTATTGGACGGAACACGCTCAACTGTCTTTGCGCGGTGATTTCAACGGCTCACTTGGCGATGAAGTATCCACTAATCTGCGGAAAGGTGGGAAAAATCGTGGTCGATCAGAGGAGAGCAAGGAAGTGCTATAACAATTGCCTTAGCTTGTATGGAAAGAAGGCGGCCGGCGAGGGGCACAGGTGCCACAAGATTGAGGTCTTAAAGGGCGATCAAGATGGCCCGGGCGTGCAGGATCAGGGGCGAAACGGACCAGGAAGGTTGGAGAAAATGATCGATCGAAAGATAGAAAAATTGAGGAACAGTCAAGGTCAGAGAAGGCCAGATGACAGAATAGGAAGAGACGGACAATTCACAGATGCACATGCAGAGGAGCGCTGGGCGAACGTAATAGAGGGTTTGGAGAGGTATAAATTCAGCAGAGGCGTGCTAGCAATCGAGCCCAGGCTCACGACCAATCAAGAAAGGCGCCTGGAAAAGCTAGTAGAGGACAATTTTGACCTCTTTAGTTGGAGTCAGAAGGATGTGATGCTTTGGGGGCTGCCAAGATTCAGGAAGTCGACTCTCTTGGGGACAGGCCAAGATGAGAAAAAGGAAAAAGGAGTAATGGTGCGAAGAACGGATCAGCGGAGTTTCCAGCGTGGTGGCGGCAAACGAAGTGGTCACAAGGCACTTGAGCGACCTCGAGAAAAGCCAAAGGTAGGGAAAAGGAGCCCAGCGTGCTGCCGCGCGGGTAAGGGAAAAGGAAAAGCAGGATATTGGAAACCAGTAGGGACGTCAATAGTTAAACCTGGGGCAGCTAGGCGTGGCAAGCAGAGAAGCAAGATAGGTGAAGTCCCGCGCTATTGTGGGGCGAGCTGGCGAAGGGATCAACCCCGCAATGACGACGAGTGGGAGGCAAGCACATCGGGGAAGAAGGACGAGGTGCTTGGCGTGGTGCTCTGATCTGGGGGGGGGCAAAGAAAGGAGCAAGGATGCGGCGAGGGAATTGAAGAACTAGGACAAAAATAAAGATGCACTCTTTTTCTCCACCACAAGAGTTTTTTAACGAGGCATCCCTCGAATGTAAAATCTTTTTACAAATCAAATACAAAAAGGATATTCCCAGCAATACTCCTAGCTTGACTAAATTATCATGGTCGCCCGGTGGGAAAAATTCCCTGAAGGTGGCGATCCCAACACGACCTTGATGTCTGGGGATCGCTCCGGAAAGTCTGGCGCGAACCGCTGCTACACGATTAGCAACTCAACCAAAATATCACGGTCGCCTGGTGGGAAAAATTACCTGAAGGTGGCGATCCCAGCACGACCTTGATGTCTGGGGATCGCTCCGGAAAGTCCAGTGCGAACCGCTGATTACTCGTTGGCGATGTGTGCGGATAAGATACTTATCCCAAAAGCTTCCCCAAAATATGGGCGAGCAAAACCTCCCCGAAATATGGACGAGAATCCAAAGCTAGGCTAAGTCTCGGGCAACCCACATGGCCATTGGGTCCCGAGCAGTCATAAGTCCTCGCCAGGACAAAACTGGCAAGGCCACACCTGATCTTACGGGAAATACGGTGTGAACAAAGCCTCGGTTCAAAACTGAGCACAAGTCCTAGTTTTCTTTAGCACACACTCAAAATCGCTACACGAAGTCTAAACCCAAAGGCGTAAAACAAACACATGGAGGAAATATGTCAGGGCGATGAATAAAATAAGACGGGCAAAACTGCAATGAAATTCTGTTCATTAACATAAAGCAATATTAGTTACAAAAGGGTTCGGAAAATCAATACAAAGTAATCAGACTTCATTAACATTTTCTGCTTTCTCTGCGTTTTCAGCAGCCGCAAAGTATGCAGCGTTGAAGCCTGGAGGATCGTCAGGGCCGACCAAACCCTCGGGGGTGACTTTCTTGAAGGCTCCCATCCCGCTGAGATCTATTCCCTCATAAAGGTACTGGACCTGGGCTTTAGCAAGGAAGAAACTATGGCCGCGCCCGTCCACTGCCTCAGCAGTAGCTTCGACCTCCAACCTCGCTCGAAGGGTTTTGGCTTCAGAGGTCGCCCGGGTTTCCATCTCTGCAACAACTTTGGTTTTTGATGCAAGTTGATTCCTCACCTCGGTGAGAGACTCGTTCGACAACGCCAACTCGCTGCGCAGAGACGCAATCTCCTTATCTTTGGCAATACAAGCTGCCCTACTTACGGCGATTTCCTCGGTCCTCGCCTCCAACTCCTTCTGCAAGTCGTCCCGCTCGTCCTTTAAGTCCTCCATTCTCTCTTCACAAGCTGATAGGTCGGCCTCGCGACCGTTCATATCGATACCTAGGTTGTTCAGCTTAGTTATTTGGGCCGTCACTTGAGTCAACAATTTGTCACGCTCTCTGTACGCCTCGAGTGTGGCAAGGCGATAACTCTCAGCCTTCTGACGGAACTCTTCAACTTCAGCGGCAGAGGCCGAATCTTGGGATAGCTAGGCGAAGAGACACCTCGCGCGCATGAGACTCGAGATGGCTTCTTCTGCCACACCATCAAGGTCGGAATTCTCAGCTCCTCTCATGTTACCGAAGAAGGGATCTGACAGCATAAAGTCAACATGAGTAGGTTGTTGGTTTGGAGGAGAACTCTCCTTCTCGTCAATGTTTAGGTGGTCGACGACAGCAGAAGAGGGGCGAGGAGAAGGTGAGACGGTAGGAGCTTGATCCTCGTCATTACGAACCGTTTCGGGGATTGGGGAGGCCCTGGGTGAGCTTACCTCAGCTTGTTGAGATGGATGGTCAGAAGCAAAAGCAGCGTTCTCAGAGGCACCTTGACCAATAGGAGTCTCCTTGGGAAGGGGCGAGGGTTCCGCCTCGCCCTTGGGGTTTTGTTCGTCCTCGCCCACCACGCCATGGCGAGGAATGGATGACTTGCCGATTTTGGTCCCTCTGGCTTTCTTCTTTTTCTTTTTTCAGCAGAGGGATAGTGGCTCTAGTCACTCCATCCGTGCCAAGGTCAGCCTCTTTGGATTTGTGGGATTCCTCCACTAGGGAAGGGAGAGCGGTGTTGTTGGTAGAGCCTGGCGCTGGCTCGTTAGTCTCATGGGGAATGACAGCGTCAGGCGTTGGCTGGCTGGACCTAGGAGCAGCAATGTATGGCGTTGTCCCGCCGGCCTCAGGAGAGGCAGTGTTGACTGTTGATCCTGGCGCAGGCTCAACCGATGTGGACCCTCTTACCCGTTTCTTGGGGGAGGGGGCGGTGGTCTCAGTGTCAGCATCCACAGCGACGCGCTTTCTCTTACCTCCGCTAGTATTGAAGACGGGAGGGAACTCGAAAGCTTTGTCGGCCAAGGCACGCTCCAGTTTAACTTTAGTGAAATTCATTCCACCTAGGAATGAACCAAGGGTGTTCTTGCGAGTGGCCTCGAGCAATTGTGGGCACTCAAGGACCGGAAGCCCAGCAAGAAAGCTAAGGACGATTTTATCTTCATCACTCAGCAACGCATCTGATGGCAGCGGAACAACGCGGGGGCTCTTGGTCCAGTAGAAGGGAAACAGGGCAGTCCCGTCCGAAGGGTGAAAGCTTCAGGATAAGTAGGATGCACGGTTATGCAGAAGTACCGGCGCTCAGGCCCCATCTTGACGTTACTCTTGTAGGGGTGAAGACGCTGGCGCCTATGTGTGATTTCAGGGAAACCCACCCTGGGGTTTTGGTTTTTAAAGACTTTGGCTCCACGGCGTAGAAGTAAAAGAAGTGAGAGGTTTTTGGTTCAAGACCAACGACATTGCAGAGAATCTCAAAACAACAAATGAAGGCCCAGACATTCTGATGGAGTTGGCATGGGGCCACATTGATTTCCCTCATAACTTGGCGAAGGAAAGGGGAGAAGGGCAGTTTGATTCCCAGGTCGAGGAATAAATATTCGTAGACGTAAAAGAAGTGGGGTCTCTCCACGCCATGATCAACCGCACGGTGCTGCCAAGGCCGGCGAATCGTTGGGCACCTCCCGGTGACAAGAATGTCTTCGAGAGATTTCTCGTAACAAAGCCCACCGGCTTGGCGGACCGTCTCAGTGACGGACTCATCAGAGGACAACTCGGAGGTTTGACAAATGGCCTTTTGAACGGGGGTTTTATCCGCGGACTCTAGAAGGGTGGAAAACACCCGGTGCCAGAAGGCAACGATTTCCCCCCACCAAGGGGAAGTCCTCCGGAGGGATGAGGGTAGACCGGAGGCGGAGATGCAGGAGCAGTGCTTCGGGGTTGAGAAGATTTTTTAGTACGGCGTGGGGAAGCCAATCTTGCCGAAGGAAAAAGTGGGAATGAAGATGGGAAGGGTTGATAGGGTATCAATTTTAGCGGGTTAGGAGGATTCCAGAAGTGGTGAGTGATGGAGCAAGGGGAAATTTAAAAGTTAAGGTGGGTAGCGGTTGGGAAATCGTGTCCCATCGTGGTATGATGAAATGATTACACTAGGAGAACGTGACGCGGTTTTTTGGGAATGGGAACGGCACATTAAATGAAAAGTTGCAACCGCTGAAGTTCATTGGTTTGAGTTCAAATTGACAGGCTTTATTATGATTTGAGGGGACATATCGAAGATAGCGGTTGAGATTTTACGGATTCGTTGGCTTTTGTGTTATTTCAGTGCATCGCATGTGGCTTACACGCGTCAATCCATCATGGTCCACGGCGATCACTGCTGAAGCGGGGCGAGGGAGCCAGGCGCTGTCCCCACGAGCTAACCTGTGGACTCGTGGGATCAAAGGAACTTAATAAGAGGACCAAAATTAGTCTTAGGCTCTAGTTGACAAGCCATGTTGGCAATTGTTTTAAGTCATTAGGCTTCGGCGTTAGATAGTTTACTCATGATCGTCGCCTTAGGTTTCTTCTTAAAAGACACACTCAGCTCTCATGCTTCGAGCTCGGTGTCTTGTGGACTTGTGGACTGGGCGAGACCCTAGGGTCCCTCGCTCAGGCGCACCAACCCGGGACGACGTGCAAGCCAGGAAATTGGGTCTTCTCCCGGGAGGCCCAACTGGTCCATTAAGAGAAATTAGGGGCACCAAGCCCAACCCCCAAAATCTATAAATAGGGGACGGTTACCAATTATAAGGGACTCTTAGCTCATTTGGGAAATAAAAGCTTGAAATTCAGTTACTTTCTCACTCCAAGCGGTTACGCTCTAAGCTCTCTAGATTCTCACATCACGATCCTTTCACTATGGGTACCGTACCTCATCTCTATGTTCTTGGATAGAACAATTTTAATTATAAACGTCATGAATAAGGAAAAGATAATAAATGAGAACCTCAAATTTCAACGCTCTTTACTCAACCTTTATTGATACATTTAATATGAATAATAAATACTCCCTACGTTCCTTATTATAAGGTCATTTTTGAGTGTTTTTCTTGTTCCTAAATATAAGTTCATTTACAATATCAATGGAGCATTAATTATTTTTTCCCAAAACTATCCTCATATTTAATATGAAAGAGACAATGAGATTTTGAAATAATAACTTGGAGAGAGAAATTTATAAGAAATTAAATAAGGGTAATCTAGGAAAGTGAATAAATTCTTTTACATATTTATTGCTTGTAACTACTTTTCTTAATCTAAGAGAATTGGGTAAAATGGACTTATAAATAGGAACGGAGGGAGTACAAATCTTCCTAATAAATTATCTTAATAAATTTTAATTATAAACGATATCATATTGGTAATCTTTCAATTTCATTTTTGTGATATTGGATGTTTATATTTATTAATCAATAGGGGGGTTAAAAAGGCATTAAAATTACGGTGCATGCATGAGAGAGGGATTGGTCAATGAAAACTGTCATGAAAAAGGGGAGGGTAATAAATGAGAACCTCAAATTTCAACGCTCTTTATTCCACCTTCATTAATACATTTAATATGAATAGTAAATACATATCTTCCTAAGAAATTATCTTAATAAATTTAACTTAGAAACGTTATGAATAAGGAAAAGGAAATAAATGAGAACCTCAAATTTCAACACCCTTTACTCAACCTTTATTAATACATTTAATATGAATAATAAATTCATATCTTCCTAAGAAATTATCTTAATAAATTTTAATTATAAACGATATCATATTGGTAATCTTTCAATTTCATTTTTGTGATATTGCAAATTAATATTTATTAATTATTAGCGGGTCTAAAAGGGCCTTAAAATTATGGTGCATGCATAGAAGAGGGATTGGTGTATGAAAACCGACATGAATAAGGGAAAGGTAATAAATGAGAACCTCAAATTTCAACGCTCTTTACTCAACCTTCATTGATACATTTAATATGAATAATAAATACATATCTTTCTAAGAAATTATCTTAATAAATTTTAATTATAAACGATATCATATTGGTAATCTTTTAATTTCATTTTTGTGATATTGAAAATTAATATTTATTAATCATTAGGTGGTCTAAATAGGCCTTAATTATTGTGCATGCATTGAATAATGACTGGTCAATGAAACCCGTCATGACTAAGGGAAAGGTAGTAAATGAGAACATCAAATTTCAACGCTCAATACTCAACCTTCATTGATACATTTAATATGAATAATAAATACATATCTTCCGAAGAAATTATCTTAATAAATTTTAATTATAAACGTCATGAATAGGGAAAAGGTAACAAATGAGAACCTCAAATTTCAACGTTCTTTACTCAACTTTTATTGATACTGGACTGGGCGAGCCCCTAGAGGGGCAACGCCCAGCATGTATCCCGCCCTGAGGCGGGGCCCTGGACTTCAGATGGGCCTTGATCTTGGAGGCCCAATTGGCCCAATAGGTAGTACCCAAGCTCTATAAATAGGAGGTAGTTATCAATTGTAAAGGACTTTTGGCTCATTTGATAAAATAACACATGAAATTCAGCATTCTCTCTCTTACTCTCTCTCTCTAGCACAATCTCTCCACCCTTAGGTACTATACCTTCCCTCAATGTTCATTCCCAGAACATTTTGGCGCCGTCTGTGGGGACTGTAAACTTTCTACTCCCATTCACGTGGATTGATTGTGCATGAAGTTACCTCTGATTGTGATTAGGCAATTCTCTGGTTTTCCGATTTTGACTCTGTGACTAGTGTTGGTTCTCCGATCGAGTTTGCATCGTTTCTGGTTTGGATGGAGACTCGACGCAGGAGGCAGCATCATTCACCAATGCGGCAGCGGATTTCGCCGCCTCGACGGCCTCATCGGGTGGACCTGGATTCTCCGGTACGAACGACAGGAGTACAGTCGCCTTCTCCTCTTCCATCACCACCACCTCCTCCATCGCCTTCACAGGTAGGATCTCTGGAGCGCTCACCAGAGAATTCACCTGCTCCGGAACAACAGCCGGCGGTGACACAGGAGCAATGGCGCCATTTGATGCGCAGTATTGGCAACATCCAGCAGCGGAATGAGCATCTACAGGCTCAGTTAGATTTCTACCGTCGCGAGCAGCGAGATGACGGAAGCAGAGAAGCAGATTCCGTGGCTGAGTTCCGTCCGTTCTCGGAAGATGTTGAGAATGTGGCGATCCCGGATAACATGAAAACGTTAGTTCTGGATTCTTACAGCGGAGATTCCGATCCGAAAGATCATCTTCTGTATTTTAATACGAAGATGGTGATAATTGCGGCGTCAGATGCGGTGAAGTGCAGGATGTTTCCATCGACGTTCAAATCGACGGCGATGGCGTGGTTCACAACTTTGCCGCGTGGATCGATTTCAAATTTCAGAGACTTCTCATCCAAGTTTCTAGTGCAATTCTCGGCAAATAAGAATCAGCCGGTGACGATCAATGACCTATACAATATTCGCCAGCAGGAAGGGGAGTCACTGAAAGAGTACATGGCAAGGTATAGCGCGGCGTCGGTAAAGGTAGAGGACGAGGAGCCTCGAGCTTGTGCTTTAGCATTTAAAAACGGTTTGCTGCCGGGAGGGTTGAACAGCAAATTGACACGTAAGCCGGCGCGCTCGATGGGAGAGATGCGTGCTCGTGCCAGCACTTATATTCTGGACGAGGAGGACGACGCTTTCAAAAGAAAGCGCGCGAAGTTGGAAAAGGGCGACACGTCGCCCAAGCGCGTGAAAAAAGATAGGAGCGGCGAGGATAAGGGGGACGGCAAACAGCAGAGGCCAGGTGAGGGGAAGTCGGTATTCAAACCGACCAAGGAACAGTTGTATCCACGGCGCGATGATTATGAACAACGTCGGCCTTGGCAATCTAAGTCTCATCGCCAGCAGGAGGAAACTGATATGGTGATGAACACAGATGTATCGGATATGCTCCGAGGGGCAAGCGACGCAAATCTAGTGGATGAGCCGGAGGCCCCAAAGTATCAGCCACGGGACGCCAATCCACGACGCTTTCAAAAGAAAGCGCGCGAAGTTGGAAAAGGGCGACACGTCGCCCAAGCGCGTGAAAAAAGATAGGAGCGGCGAGGATAAGGGGGACGGCAAACAGCAGAGGCCAGGTGAGGGGAAGTCGGTATTCAAACCGACCAAGGAACAGTTGTATCCACGGCGCGATGATTATGAACAACGTCGGCCTTGGCAATCTAAGTCTCATCGCCAGCAGGAGGAAACTGATATGGTGATGAACACAGATGTATCGGATATGCTCCGAGGGGCAAGCGACGCAAATCTAGTGGATGAGCCGGAGGCCCCAAAGTATCAGCCACGGGACGCCAATCCCAAGAAGTGGTGCGAGTTCCACCGATCCGCCGGGCATGATATGGATGACTGTTGGACTTTGCAGCGGGAGATTGATAAGTTGATTCGGGCGGGATATCAAGGAAATCGTCAAGGCCAGTGGCGCAATGGTGGCGATCAAAACAAAGCGCACAAGCGGGAGGAGGAGCGAGCGGACGCTAAGGGCAAGAAAAAGCAAGAATCAGCGGCTATCGCCACAAAAGGGGCTGATGACACGTTCGCTCAACACTCAGGACCGCCCGTCGGGACCATCAACACCATCGCCGGGGGATTTGGCGGCGGTGGCGACACTCGTGCAGCGCGTAAGCGCCATGTTCGTGCCGTTAATTCCGTTCATGAGGTCGCTTTTGGATTCGAACACCCTGACATAACAATCTCGATGGCGGACTTTGAGGGGATAAAGCCTCATAAGGACGACCCGATTGTGGTGCAGTTAAGGATGAACAGTTTTAACGTTAGAAGGGTACTCCTGGATCAGGGTAGTTCGGCTGATATTATCTATGGTGATGCATTTGACAAGTTGGGACTAACTAACAATGGTCTAACTCCATACGCGGGAGCCTTGGTAGGTTTCGCGGGGGAGCAAGTAATGGTGCGGGGATACATTGATCTAGACACAATATTTGGGGAAGACGAGTGTGCTAGGGTTTTGAAGGTAAGGTATCTGGTTCTCCAGGTGGTAGCATCCTACAATGTCATCATTGGGCGAAATACATTGAATCGCCTTTGTGCTGTAATTTCGACAGCCCACTTAGCGGTCAAGTATCCGCTAAGCAGTGGAAAGGTGGGAAAGCTGAAGGTGGACCAGAGGATGGCGAGGGAGTGTTACAATAATTGCCTTAACTTGTACGGCAAGAAGAGTGCGTTGGTTGGTCATAGATGTTATGAAATCGAAGCTTCGGATGAAAATCTCGATTAGGCGGTGAGCAAATTCTGGCGAGCACGTTCGATGGAGTTCGACGGCGAGAGAATGTCGTTGGCGTTGGAATCTAGTAAGTGCGTTTTACTCCGGCGCCTGGTGGGCACGTTTTGTTTTGGCCATGGAAGTTTGGCGAGTAAAGCGTTGCTATGGTTAAGATCGCTGGCCAACAAATTTTTCCAATTCCTTCAAACTTTTCCTTCATCTTTCATTTGATTCCCTTCTCAGTTGTTGTATTTCCTAATTTTCTTATTTTGAAGTTGGTATTAGAAGTTATATTGTCTTCACTGGTTTTGATTCAGACAGAGAGGAGCAAATCGGATCAAAGAGAAAGAGTGGGTGAATTGAGGCACACCATTAAAGTTTTGTGAAACTTGGAAGACTCTTCCATAAGCGGTTTGTTATTGGGTGGGACAAGCTCCTGATGGCGCGATTTAGTTACAAAGTGAAACAAGTTTCACGATGAACTAAGTTAGCCCCGGAAAAGCCCACGTAACAACCGGATTCGTTGGCGATGTGTGGGGTACAAATTGCCCATTCTACTGAGCACCGCTTTGGTAATCCAACTGGCCATTGGAACCCAAAGCATTTTGAGTCCCGAAAAGGGACGATCACACCAAGGGTGGCGACCTACCGCTAGGGTGGTGACCTCATGCCAAAGGGTGGCGACCAAACGCTATGGGTGGCGACCTGTAAGACTCAGTTTAGACACACAAAAGTCGCCAAAAGGGTGGCGACCTCGCGCTAAGGGTGGCGACCTACCGCAAGAGGGTCGCGACCTACCGCAAGAGGATGGCGACCTACCGCTAAAGGGTCGCGACCTACCGCCAAAAATGAGGGTAGCGACCTACCGCAAAATGGTGGCGACCTACCGCAAGAGGGTCGCGACCTACCGCAAGAGGGTTGCGACCTACCGCCAAAAATGAGGGTAGCGACCTACCGCAAAATAGTGGCGAGCAAGTCAAACTAATTTCTTATAAAGCTAAAGCAAGATGGTGATGACGATGCGGCGTCGACTAAAAAATGTATGGCGGAAGCATTCCAACATGATTTACAAAATATCCAACGGCGATATAAAAAGCTATGGCGAAGGGTTGCTTAAACATAGACGAATGGCGGAAAAGTACACTACAAGGTGACAGTAAAAGCTAAAGTAATGTTAAAATTACATTATTCATTGTTTTCTTTCTCCTGTTCTTCTTCTTCCTCTTCTTCTTCAGTCGCTGTCCAGAGGTTTTGGTCAATCAGGGGAGGATCGTCGGGACCAACCAGTCCTGCGGCGGTTATTTCTTTCATTACTCCCATGGCGCTAAAGTCAAAGTTCGGGTACAAATGTTGGGCCTGATCTTTGGCGAGGTAGAAACCGCGCTCGCGGTTGTCAAGGGCGATGTCAGCGGCTTGTTCCCTCGCCTCAATGGCTTTGGCCTTCTCCGTCGCCAGCTCGTCCTCTAGACTTTTGATCTTTGCTAGTTGGGAAGCAATCTCAGCATCTTTCGTGGCGAGGGCCTCGGCGTGGGTTTCGGTCGCTTTCTTGATCTCCTCGGACGTAGCCTGCATCACCGCCTCCATGTCAGATTTCGCCAAGGCCAAGGACTCCGCAGACTTTTTCTCTTGCTCCGCCAACGCTTTTTTCACTAACTCCAGCTCAGCGCACAGAGCGGCAAACTCTGACTCCTTAGCAATCAGTGCCTCGCCTCGGGCGATCAAGTCCTTCTCAGCTTGCTCTTTCTCCTTCTTGCAAGCTTGAAGGCTTGCATCAAGCTCATCTGCTTCTTCCTTCATCAGCGCCAGCTGATCCTCCAGCTCGCCGATTTTAATCCCCGCCGTGCCAATCATCTTGTCGGCATAGACTTTGTCTTTTCCTGCCTGCGTCGCTAGTTTGTCGAAACGCTTTTCCCAAGCAGCGGCGGCTTCTTGATGCTTAGCACTTTCGGCCTTCAACCGCTCAGCTTCAGCGTTGGCGGCATTGAACTTCTCAAACGTGTGAGCAAAGATGCACCCAGCGCGTAGGAGGCAAGCAAGAGTCTCCTCCTTGGTATCATTCAGGCCCCGACTCAAAACTTCTTTTTCTATGACGTCACGGTTGAGACCAGCAAGTAAGAATTCTGAGGGTTCAATGGCGTTGGGGAGTATATTATAATAGCTTGAAGAACCGACCTCGGGAGCAGGGGCTTGTTCAATTTGAGCCGCTTCAGAGGTAGTGGCAGCGCCAGGACAGGATTTTTCCCCTTGATGAGGCGGGGAAGGCATGGAGCCCGCATCACGTGTTGGGGGCGGGCTAGGAGGCGCCTCTTGGCGAGGGGGAGACTTTGGGGTTTCATTTTCTTTTTCCTTCTCTCCAATAGGAGTGTCGGAAGACGCAGCAGCTTTTGTGGCGTTAACGCCGGCGGAGGCGGCTGTGGCGCCAACAGAGGACTCAGCGGCAACAGCAGCTGTCGCACCGGCGGAGGCAGGAGTAGAAGCTGGTGCGGCGGTTGGCTCGGTAGCTACGGCGACGGAGGCTTCAGCGACATTTTTGCCTTTAGGCGCAGCAGCAGTGGTGGGCTGAGCGCCAGGGTTGGAGGTGCCGGCGCCGGAGGAGGCTTTGACCAATCTTCTCCTCTTGGGAGCTTTGGTGCTCTCGGCTTGGTTCTCAGCACCGCCCCGTTTTTTCGCGTCGCCCTCAGTGTTGAATTTTGGGGAAAAGCGAGCCATTCTCCTCTCGCGGGCCTTCAGGAGCTCGGCGTTCGTGAAATTCATATCTTCTGTAACAATAAAAAATACGATCAGTGACAACATAGGAGACGAGAAAGGAAATGTCAATAATAAAAGTGAGCTATGGGCAACCTAAGTATTTGGGAGTTCTTGAGAGGTCAGCGCCCTCAAGGACTGTTGTGCAGTCAAGGATGGGAAGTGGGGCAAGGAGATTAAGAAAGGCTTTATCGTTGTCGGACAAGGATTCCTCTGGAGGATCGGTGATCCCGTTGGGCTTCTCCGTCCAATAAAGAGGAAAGAGGGCGGTCCCGTCTCTGAGGGTGAATGCCTCTGGGTAGGCGGGATGAACCGCCACACGGAAGTACTTTCGTGCGAAGGAGGACTTCGCGTTACTTTTGTGAGGATGCAAACACTTCCGGCCGGCTCGGGCCTTCAAGGAAATCCATCCTTTGTTTTTGATGGACTTGGGGTCGACGTCGTAAAGGTAGAAGAAACTGGTGGGGGATGGGGCGATGCCGACGGCGGCGCTTAAGATTTCAAAACATCGAATGAAAGCCCAGGCGTTAGGGTGGAGTTGACAGGGAGCCGCGTTGATGTCGCGGAGGACGGTTTGGACAAAGGGCGAGAAAGGAAGCCTGATTCCAAGCTCGCTAAACATGTATTCGTACGCAAAGAAGAAATGGGATCTCTTTACGTCGCCGTCTGGCTTGTGAAGCCAGGGGCGATCCCCGGGACTGCAAACCCAGATCCTGAGTTTGGCGTTAAACTCATCGTCATTGGACAAGCCACCCAGGGAGTTCACGAATTGCACAATGGGATCGCTGTCTTGGAAGATGGAAGGTTGATCTATAGCCTCGTGTTTAGGGGCTACTTGGACTGGAAGGGGCAGAGTGGCGTAGGTTTTTAGTCGGTGAGCTGGGATCTCCGGAACCTCTAAACGGAGGCCGCCGGCAGCGGTGGAGTCAGGGTCGCTTTCGGAGGAGGAAGAAGAGCGATTAGGGGAGGTAGGGTTTGAAGCCATTTTTAGAAGACAGTGAAGTGAAAGAAAGGAAAAGATCAGTATGTGTGCGATGTAAAGATAAGGACAGGGGGACTCACCGGAGTAGGATGTGAAGAGTGGGTAGCGGAAAGGGTGATAAGCGACGGCTCCGGAGCGGAAGTGGGCAGAAGGAGTTTGGTAAGCGATTAGGGAAGTGAGAGGGGTCTCGGAAAGGGATGACAGTGGGGAAGAAGGGTTTTTATAGGAGAAGGGGAAAAGCTGGAAGGGTGACGCGTGTTGGACGCGTGTGGAAGGTTGGAAGTCATGATGGTTTTGGGGAGGTGGGTCGCGTGCAAAGGGGAGTTACTGCGCACGATGGGACGGTTAGGAAATGTGAAGTGACGGTTCCGGAGAAAGAGGGAAATTGATGTAACCAACACATCACGTGGGGCAGCCACGTGAGGCAGATTGAAATTTGAAAGAGTTTTAAAATAAGGGAAAGCGCGGAAAGCCTCGCCACTATAAGGATCAAACGCCATCGCCTGACGATTGACACCAACAACGAAGTTCAGTCGCTCGCCGGGGTCACCGCCAGTCAATGATTGAATGATCGGCACATGACCCATGCCTGCCACCTTTCCCGCCGGCGAGCGATCATACACCTGCTCCAACTTATCACCAATACAAAGTAGTCGTTCTCGCCGCTTGCGGACTTGTGGACTTGCCAGCTCGGTTTGCTCGTCAAGTCAGTGGACTGGGTAACTGAAAATGCTAGTTTCCTTTTGCTCACGCCATGTTGGCGATATAGTTAACTTCTCTTTTCTCAAGCCATGTTGGCAGTGTAGATTCCGGTGTACGATAAGACGTGTAACAGCATTTAAAAGACACCCTTAGCTCTCGTACCTCGAGCTCGGTGTCTTGTGGACTAGTGGACTGGGCGAGCCCCTAGAGGGGCAACGCCCAGCATGTATCCCGCCCTGAGGCGGGGCCCTGGACTTCAGATGGGCCTTGATCTTGGAGGCCCAATTGGCCCAATAGGTAGTACCCAAGCTCTATAAATAGGAGGTAGTTATCAATTGTAAAGGACTTTTGGCTCATTTGATAAAATAACACATGAAATTCAGCATTCTCTCTCTTACTCTCTCTCTCTAGCACAATCTCTCCACCCTTAGGTACTATACCTTCCCTCAATGTTCATTCCCAGAACAGATACATTTAATATGAATAATAAATACATTTCATCCTAAGAAATTATCTTCATAAATTTTAATTAGAAACGATATCATATTGGTAATCTTTCAATTTCATTTTTTTGATATTGAAAATTTATACTTGTTAATCATTAGGGGGGGGGGTTTAAAAAGGCCTCAAAATTTTGCTGCATGCATAGCAGAGGGATTGATCAATAAAAACCGTGATGAAAAACGGAAAGGTAACAAATGAGAACCTCAAATTTCAACGCTCTTTACTCAACCTTCATCGATACATTTGATATGAATAATAAATACATATCTTCCTAAGAAATTATCTTAATAAATTTTAATTATAAATGATATCATATTGGTAATCTTTCAATTTCATTTTTGTGATATAGAAAATTAATATTTATTAATCATTGGGTGGTCTAAAAAGGCCTTAAAATTATGGTGCATGCATAGAAGAAGGATTGGACAATGAAACCCGTCATGAATAAGGGAAAGGTAATAAATGAGAACCTTAAATTTCAACACTCATTACTCAACCTTCATTTATACATTTAATATGAATAATAAATACATATGATCCTAATAAATTATCTCAATAAATGTTAATTAGAAACGACATCATATTGGTAATCTTTCAATTTCATTTTTGTGATATTGGAAATTTATACTTATTAAGCAGTAGGGGGTTTAAATGGGCCTCAAAATTATGCTGCAAGCATAGGAGAGGGATTGGTCAATGAAAACCGTCATGAGTAAGGAAAGGGTATAAACTGAGAACTAAAATTTCAACGCTCTTTACTCAACCTTTATTGATACATTTAATATGAATAATAAATACATATCTTCCTCATAAATTGTCTTAATAAATTTTAATGATAAACGATATCATATTGGTAATTTTAAATTTCATTTTTGTGATACTGAATATTAATATTTATTAATCATTAGGGGAGGGTTTAAAAGGGCCTTAATGTTATGTTGCATGCATAGGAGAAGAATTGGTCAATGAAATCCGTCATGAGTATGGAAAAGGTAATAAATGAGAACCTCAAATTTCAACGCTCTTTACTCAACCTTTTCTGATACATTTAAGATGAACAATAAATCCATATCTTCCTTAGAAATTATCTTGATAATTTTAATTATAAATGATATCATATTGGTAATCTTTCAATTTCATTTTTGTGATATTAAAAAATAATATTTATTAATCATTGAGGGGTCTAAAAGGGCCTTAAAATTATGGTGCATGCATAGAAGAGGGATAGGTGCATGAAATTCGTCATGAATAAGGGAAAGATAATAAATGAGGACCCCAAATTTCAACGCTCTTTACTCAACCTTCATTGATACATTTAATATGAATAATAAATACATATCTTCCTAAGATATTATCTTAATAAATTTTACTTAGAAACTTCATGAATAAGGAAAAGGTAATAAATGAGAACCTCAAATTTCAACACCCTTTACTCAACCTTTATTGATATATTTAATATGATTAATAAATACATATCTTCTTAATAAATTATCTTAATAAATTTTAATTATAAACGATATCATAATGGTAATCTTTCAATTTCATTTTTATGATATTGAAAATTTATATGTATTAATCATTGGAGGGGGGGGGTTTAAAAAGGCCTCAAAATTATTTTGCATGTATAAGAGAGGGCTTGGTCAATGAAAACCGTCATCAGTAAGGAAAATGTAATAAATGAGAACTCAAATTTCAACACTCTGTACTCAACCTTTATTGATTCATTTAATATATTTAATAAATACATATCTTCCTCTGAAATTATCTTAATAAATTTTAATTATAAACGATATCATATTGGTAATCTTTATATTTCATTTTTGTGATATTGGAAATTTATATTTATTAATCATTAGGGGGATTAAAAGGGCCTTAAATTATGTTGTAAGCATGGGAGAGGGATTGGTCAATGAAATACGTCATTAGTAATGGAAAGGTAATAAATGAGAATCTCAAATTTCAACGCTCTTTACTCAACCTTCATAAATAAATTTAATATGAATAATAAATACACATCGTCCTAAGAAATTATCTTAATAAATTTTAATTATAAATGATATCATATTGGTAATCTTTCAAATCATTTTTGTGATATTGGAAATTAATATTTATTAATCATTTGGGGGTCTCAAATGGCCTTAAAATTATGGTGGATGCATGGAAGAGGGATTGGTCAATGAAAACCGGCATGAATAAGGGAAAGGTAATAAATGAGAACCTCAAATTTCAACGCTCTTTACTCAACCTTCATTGATACATTTGATATGAATAATAAATACACATCTTCCTAAGAAATTATCTTAATAAATTTTAATTATAAACGATGTCATATTGGTAATCTTTCAATTTCATTTTTGTGATATTGGAAATTAATATTTATTAATCATTTTGGGTCTAAAAGGGCCTTAAAATTATGGTGCATTCATGGAAGAGGGATTGGTCAATGAAAACCGGCATGAATAAGGGAAAGGTAATAAATGAGAACCTCAAATTTCAACGCTCTTTACTCAACCTTCATTGATACATTTAATATGAATAATAAATACACATCTTCCAAAGAAATTATCTTAATAAATTTTAAATATAAACGATATCATATTGGTAATCTTTCAATTTCATTTTTGTGATATTGAAAATTAATATTTATTAATCATTTGGGGTCTAAAAGGTCCTTAAAATTATGGTGCATGCATAGAAGAGGGATCAGTCAATGAAAACCGTCATGAATAAGGGAAATGTAATAAAAGAGAACCTCAAATTTCAACGCTGGATACTCAACCTTCATTGATACATTTAATATGAATAATAAATACATATCTTCCTAAGAAATTATCTTAATAAATTTTAATTAGAAACATCATGAATAAGGAAAATGAAATAAATGAGAACCTCAAATTTCAACGCTCTTTACTCAACCTTTATTGATAAATTTAATATGAATAATAAATAAATATTTTCCTAGGAAATTATCTTAATAAATTTTAATTATAAACGAAATCATATTGGTAATCTTATTATTTCATTTTTGTTATATTGGAAATTTATATTTATTAATCATTGGGGGGGGTTTAAAAGGGCCTTAAAATTATGGTGCATGCTTGGGAGAAGGATTGGTCAATGAAAACCGTCATGAATAAGAGAAAGGTAATTACTGAGAATCTTAATTTCAACGCTCTTTACTCAGTCTTCATTGATACATTTAATATTAATAATAAATACATATCTTCCTAAGAAATTATCATAATAAATTTTAATTATAAATGTCATGAATAAGGAAAATGTAATAAATTAGAACCTCAAATTTCAACGCTCTTTACTCAACCTTTATTTATACATTTAATATGAATAATAAATACATATCTTCCTAAGAAATTATCTGAACAAATTTTAATTGGAAACGATATCATATTAGTAATCTTTCAATTTCATTTTTCTGATATTGGAAATTTATATTTATTAATCATTAGGGGGGTTTTAAAAGGGCTTAAATTTATGGTGCATGCATGAGAAATGGATTGGTCAATGAAAACCGTCATGAATAAGAAATAGGTAATAAATGAGAACCGCAAATTTCAACACTCTTTACTCAAACTTTATTGATACATTTAATATGAATAATAAATACATATCTTCCTAAGAAATTATCTTGATAAATTTTAATCATAAACGATACTCCCTCCGGTACAGAAAGTTTGTTGTTTTTTGTATGATTTCAATATCTCAAATAGTTTGTTGTTTTAGGATGCCAGTGCATTTTTCCCCATTTTTTCCAACTATACCTTCATCTAATACATTTTCTCTCACTTATCAACTTTCATATTATCGACCACAACTCTTCTCTATTAATTACAATCTTCTCGATCTTAGTATAATTTAATAGTTGCACATCATACTAGTAAAATTAAACAAGGGAAATTTAGTCAAATTATAATATCAATAATTTATTTCTTATTCTTTGTGTCACAACCTTGAACTACAAATTTTTTGGAACGGAGGGAGTATCATATAGGTAATCTTTCAATTTAATTTTTGTGATATTGGACATTTATATTTATTAATCATTAGGGGAGTTAAAAGGGCCTCAATATTATGGTGCATGCATTGAAGAAGGATTGATTAATGAATACCGTCATGAATAAGGGAAAGATAATAAATGAGAACCTCAAATTTCAACACTTTTTACTCATCCTTTATTGATACATTTAATATGAATAATAAATACATATCTTCCAAATAAATTATCTTAATAAATTTTAATCATAAATGATATCATCTTGGTAATCTTTCAATTTCATTTTTGTGATATTGGAAATTTAGATTTATTAATCATTAGGGGGATCTAAAAAGGCCTCAAAGTTATGATGCATGCATAGGAGAAGGATTGGTCAATGAAAACCGTCATGAATAAGGGAAAGGTAATAAATGAGAACCTCAAATTTCAACACTCTTTACTCAACCTTTATTGATACATTTAATATGAATAATAAATACATATCTTCATAAGAAATTATCTTAATAAATGTTAATCATAAACGATATCATATTGGTAATATTTCAATTTCATTTTTGTGATATTGGAAGTTTATATTTATTAATCATTTAGGGGGGGGTTAAAAAGGCCTCAAAATTATGTGGCATGCATAAGAGGGGGATTAGTCAATGAAAACCGTCATGAATAAGGGAAAAGCAATAAATGTAAACCACAAATTTCAACACTCTTTACTCAACCTTTATTTACATTTTATATGAATAATAAATACATATCTTCCTAAGAGATTATCTTAATAAATTTTAATCATAAATGATATCATATTGGTAATCTTTCAATTTCATTTTTGTGATATTGAAAATTAATATTTATTAATCATTGGGTGGTCTAAAAAGGCCTTAAAATTATGGTGCATGCATAGAAGAAGGATTGGACAATCAAACCCATCATGAATAAGGGAAATGTAATAAATGAGAACCTTAAATTTCAACACTCATTACTCAACCTTCATTTATACATTTAATATGAATAATAAATACATATCATCCTAATAAATTATCTCAATAAATTTTAATTAGAAACGACATCATATTGGTAATCTTTCAATTTCATTTTTGTGATATTGGAAATTTATACTTATTAAGCAGTAGGGGGTTTAAATGAGCCTCAAAATTATGCTGCATGCATAGGAGAGAGATTGGTCAATGAAAACCGTCATGAGTAAGAAAAGGGTATAAACTGAGAACTCAAATTTCAACGCTCTTTACTCAACCTTTATTGATACATTAAATATGAATAATAAATACATATCTGTAAGATCAAGGTTTGATCAGTGGTTGCATCTCTATGTTTTGATGATTACAATTAAGGTTTGTGATGATGAACAATTGTGGTACCCTAACGTTTGTCCTTTTAAGTTGTGACAAACAGGTTCTGAATCTGACCCAAGCCTATTCGTTCAGAAGAAGAAGAACCAAGGGTTACTAAAAAGAGAGCTATTTAATCTATCATGTTCGTTCTGAACAGTGGCAAATACTTCAGAAGCTCTGAAGATGGCAGCTCTCAAAAAGTTCTGAAGAGCTCAAGTCAGAAGTTCTGAAGACCAGATGTTCCAGTGGAACGGTCCAGAAGCAGAAGACTCAAGTTCTGAAGACTTACAAGAAGTTGGTTCTGAAGACCCAAGTTATTCTAGCGCTCTGATGATCAGAAGTTCTGAGGAACTTGTTCAGAAGCAGAAGCTGCACGGTCAGAAGAATTCAAGCTTCATTCTGACGATGATCAGAAGCTTCATCAACGTTCATCTGAAGCTCCTTCATCTCAAGTCAACTGGTGAAAGGACAGGTCGCTATCACAGTACAACGTCGTACAAGTCTCAGTCTGTCCGCCACCTACCTTGTACAACCTAGCAGTCTGATATTACAGAATTGCCACTCCAACGGATAAAACCCTAGCAACGGCTACATCACGAGTCTTGGAGTATATAAAGGCTGAAGAAAGAAGAAAGAGACTAAGAAACTTTGCTGAAAATATTCAACACATAAGAACCATTCTCTTAGCATTATTTCTTCACTGTTCTTAAACTTCTGAGTTTACTATTTGCTTGTTAGAAGCACTCATTGTAAACCCGAAACCTTTTACATCATATTGTAAAGTTCATCAAGAGACCAAGGTTGGTCGGATCTTGAGAGGACTGAATCAAGGCCGATTCAGTATTTAGCTAGTCTTAAGAGGATCGGTAGATCAGCTTCTTAAGAGGATACTAGTGAGAAAATCAGTGTACTGTTAGTCACTTAGCAGGTTGCAAAGTGCAGTTGTAACATTCATTGATTTTAGTGGATTGCCTTCATCAGAAGAAGGAAGAAATCACCTTCACAGGTGGACTGGATTAGCTTGAGCTTTTATCTCAAGTGAACCAGGATAAAATACTCGTGTGCTTTACTTCCTATTATTCAGCACTTAAGTTTTTATCTTTGAGTTTTGAAAAAGCCAAAAGTTTACCCGAGATACAAAAACTCTATTCAAACCCCCGTTTCTAGTGTTTTTCGCACCTTCAATTGGTATCAGAGCTCCGGTTCTGATTTTAACACCTAACAGTGTTTAGTGATCCAGAACCTTGTGTGAAAAACAAACAATGGCCCAAGCCAATACTTCCGCTGACAACAACAACAACAACAATCAACTCAGAGCACCAATCTTTGATGGTGAAAAGTTTGAGTACTGGAAAGATAGAATAGAATGTTATTTCCTTGGCACTGACCCAGATCTCTGGGATATGGTCATTGAAGGCTATACTGATCCAGTAGATGCTTCAGGAGTGAAGATCCCTCGTTCTGAAATGACTGACGCTCAGAAGAAGCGTTTCAAGGATCATCACAAGGCGAAGTCCATGCTATTCAGCTCAATATCATATATTGAGTATGAGAAGATCTCTGACAAAGAAACTGCTAAATCCATCTTTGACTCCTTGGTCATGACGCATGAAGGAAATGAAGAGGTCAAGGAAACCAAGGCTCTTGCTCTCATACAACAATATGAGCAGTTTAAGATGGAATCTGGTGAAACCATTGAGGAGATGTACTCAAGGTTTCAAACTCTGATTGCTGGAATCAGAGTGCTAAACAAGGGCTACTCTACTGGTGATCATGTCAAGAAGATTATCAGAAGTTTGCCTAAGGAGTGGAGAGCTTTTGTCACTGCACTGAAACTCTCCAGAAATTTGAACTCTTTGAAGTTAGAAGAGCTCGTGAGTCATCTCAGAAGCCATGAGATTGAACTCAAAGGAGACAAGCCTCAGAAGAAAGACAAGTCTATTGCTCTTAAGTCAAAGTCTGACAAAGCAAAAGCCTATCAGGCAGAAGAGGAAAATTCATCTGAAGAGCTATCAGATGCGTCTGATGGTGAAGAGCTGTCTCTTTTCACAAAGAGGTTAAGCAAACTCTGGAAGAACAGAAATAGCAAGGGCAAAGGACCAAAGAAAAGCTCAGGAAGATATGAATCTTCATCTGGTCAGAAGAAGTCATCTGGAAAGGAAGTCACTTGCTTCGAGTGCAAGGAATCTGGGCACTACAAGAGTGACTGTCCCAAGCTAAAGAAAGACAAGAGACCAAGAAAAGTCTTCAAGAAGAAAGCTCTCATAACCTTTGATGCAACTGACTCTGATGAAGCTGAGTCAGAAGAAGATGAAGCTGTGGAGGCTCTAATGGCTACCACTAGCAGAGGTGCTGGAGCTTCAGAAGATGATTCAGACTCTGAGAATGATGATGAGGTATTCTCTAACTTTTCTCTATCTGAGCTAAGAACTGCTTTATCTGAAATAATGAAGAAACATGATATTCTGCTAAATAAGCATAAAGAGCTCAAAAAGAAATATGCTGCTAAAACCAGTTCTATAGAAGTTCATGAGAAGTCAGTCTTTGAACTCATGGATGAAAACTATATTCTTGTTAATGACAATGTTGTTCTTCGTGCTAAAAATGATGTGCTAGAAGATCAACTTGCATCATCTGATGTTAAGTATGAGACAAAATATGAGAAAGCGTTTCAGAAGTTCCTTGCAAAGGGCATAGACAAAAGTCTTATGGCTTCAATGATCTATGGCATGAGCAGAAATGGGAACAGTGGCCTTGGCTACTTTCAATCCATGAAAGATAAGTCATCTGAGCCCAAACGCGAACCATTGCATAAGCATTTCGTTCCCGCTGGCACGGTCATTCCTGAAAAGGTTAAACCAAAGGTGGTGAAACCAAAGGGAAAGTTCAAACTTGACATGTCTAGATACTATACTCAGGTTCCTATGCATTATCCTCCTGTTGCACCCAAAGTTTCAAGAACTTCTGGGAAAACTAACAAGAAAGGACCCAAGATATGGGTACCTAAAACAAAAATTATTCCTGTTGCAGACATCTTATGCAGCTCAGTTAAGACACCTGTCCTGGTATCTGGACAGTGGATGCTCGCGACACATGACGGGCACAAGGTCTATATTCCAAGAACTGACACCGCTTAAGTCAGGAGGAGACGTTGGCTTTGGAGGAAACCAGAAGGGAAAAATTATTGGAAAAGGTTCCATAGGAGATGGAAAAACTCCAGTTATTAATGATGTGCTTCTGGTGGAAGGATTATTTCACAACTTGCTCTCCATAAGCCAAATTGCTGACAAAGGTTATGATGTGATCTTCAATCAAACTGGATGCAAAGCTGTTAGTCAAACAGATGGATCTGTTTTGTTTTCTGGAAAGAGGAAAAATGATATTTACAAAATCAGATCCTCTGAACTGTTATCTCAGAAGGTCAAGTGTCTCATGTCAGTTAATGATGAGCAATGGATCTGGCACAGACGTCTAGGACATGCAAGTCTCAGAAAAATCTCTCAACTTAGCAAGCTAAATCTCGTCAGAGGATTGCCTCATCTGAAGTATTCATCAAAGGCTCTATGTGAAGCTTGTCAGAAGGGAAAATTCACCAAGAAGCCTTTTAAAGCAAAGAATGTGGTATCTACAACAAGGCCCCTTGAGCTACTTCACATTGATCTTTTTGGACCAGTAAAAACTGAATCCATTGAAGGAAAGAAGTATGGGTTAGTTATTGTAGATGACTATAGCAGGTGGACATGGGTAAAGTTCCTAAGGCACAAAGATGAAACACATACTGTGTTTACCAATTTCATTACCCAAGTTCAGAAGGAGTTTCAGTCTTCTGTGATTACTGTCAGAAGTGACCATGGTGGAGAATTTGAGAACAAAGCTTTTGAAGAATTATTCAACTCTCAAGGAATCTCTCACAACTTCTCCTGTCCTCGCACTCCTCAACAAAATGGAGTAGTTGAAAGAAAGAATAGAACTCTTCAGGAGATGGCTCGCACCATGATGCAAGAATCAAGTATGGCCAAGCACTTCTGGGCAGAAGCAATCAACACTGCATGCTATATCCAGAACAGAATCTCCATTAGACCAATTCTGGAGAAAACTCCTTATGAGCTATGCAAAGGAAGGCAACCTGATATTTCTTACTTCCATCCTTTTGGAACCTGCTGCTACATGCTCAACACCAAGGAGCAATTGGGTAAATTCGATTCTAAAGCTTTAAAATGTTATTTTCTTGGTTACTCTGAAAGATCAAAAGGTTTTAGAATTTATAATATTACTCATCAAACTGTTGAGGAATCTATTCAAATTAGATTTGATGATAAGCTTGGCTCAGAAAAGTCAAAGCTGTTTGAAAGATTTGCAGATTTAAGCATTGATTGTTCAGAAGCAAGTCAACCAATGAAAAGCCCAGAGGATGTTGCTTCAGAGGCAGAAGCATCTGAAGATGTTCCAACAACTTCTGATCAACTTCAGAAGAAGAAAAGAATAGTTGCTTCTCATCCAGAAGAACTGATCATTGGCAACAAAGACGCTCCCGTTAGAACCAGGTCTATGCTCAAACCTTCAGAAGAGACTCTTCTGAGTTTGAAGGGATTTGTGTCTCTCATTGAGCCGAAATCAGTTGATGAAGCTCTTGAAGACAAAGGCTGGATTCAAGCAATGCAAGAAGAGCTAGATCAGTTCACCAAGAATGATGTATGGACCTTAATGCCCAAACCCAAAGGTTTCCATGTCATTGGAACCAAGTGGGTATTCAGAAACAAGCTGAATGAAAAAGGAGAAGTAACAAGAAACAAGGCAAGACTGGTGGCTCAAGGCTACAGTCAACAAGAGGGAATTGATTACACTGAGACCTTTGCTCCAGTAGCAAGGCTTGAAGCTATAAGGCTATTGATTTCCTTCTCAGTAAATCACAACATCATTCTCCATCAGATGGACGTCAAAAGCGCCTTCCTCAATGGCTACATTTCAGAAGAAGTGTATGTCAAGCAACCTCCAGGTTTTGAAGACAACAAACATCCAGAGCATGTCTACAAGCTCAAGAAGTCACTCTATGGATTGAAACAAGCTCCCAGAGCGTGGTATGAAAGGCTCAACTCCTTTCTTCTACAGAATGAGTTTGTAAGGGGTAAAGGTGACAATACTCTTTTCTGCAGAACCTATAAGAATGACATTCTTATAGTTCAGATTTATGTTGATGATATCATTTTTGGTTCTGCTAATCCCTCCTTGTGCAAGGAATTCTCTAAGTTAATGCAGGCCGAATTTGAAATGAGCATGATGGGAGAACTTAAATACTTCCTGGGAATTCAAATAGATCAACGACCAGGAGTCACCTATATACATCAGAAGAAATACACCTTGGAACTTCTGAAGAAGTTCAACATGAGTGACTGCAACATCTCAAAGACTCCAATGCATCCAACATGCATTCTTGAGAAAGAGGAAGTTTCCTCTCTAAGGTTTGTCAGAAGCTCTATCGTGGAATGATAGACTCTCTTCTTTACTTAACTGCCTCTAGACCTGATATATTGTTTAGTGTGCATCTCTGTGCTAGATTTCAATCAGATCCTAGAGAGACTCACTTAACTGCTGTTAAGAGGATCCTCAAATATCTGAAAGGAACCACTAACCTTGGCTTGATGTATAGAAAAACATCAGAGTATACACTTTCAGGTTTTTGTGATGCTGACTTTGCTGGAGATAGAGTGGAAAGGAAAAGCACTTTTGGAAGCTGCCATTTCCTTGGATCTAATCTTGTCACGTGGTCAAGCAAAAGACAGAACACAATTGCTCTTTCAACTGCTGAAGCAGAATATGTCTCAGCTGCCACATGCTGTACACAAACCATATGGATGAAGAATCATCTAGAAGATTATGGGTTGTCTCTGAAGAAGGTTCCTATTTATTGTGACAACACAGCTGCTATCTCACTCAGCAAGAACTGTTGGGTCCAGGTGGGTCAGCATCCTGCCTGCTAGGTAGCGTTCGAAACGGGGCGCTGTCTGCTACGCTATAAGGAAATAACGTTGCGCCCTCACTAACACCAATTGGTTTTGGCGTAGTGGTAAGCGCGTGATCCTTCAATTGGTATCAGAGCCTTGGGTATCAGAGTCAAATTAGAATCACTTCAGAAGAAGTGAAATGTATTCCTTGTATTTGCCCAGTGACACATCTATGGTCATAAAGGTGGAACTCTTAAATTCTCCAAAAGAAAAATAAATCACACTAACACATCTTACACATCAAAAACTGGGTTTACTCCCCCTTTTTGTCATAAGCAAAAAGCTTGGGGTGTGAAAAACTTAGCTTGAAGTACAAGGTACTCCCCCTTAGAGAAGGTCTAAGTTTAAAGAAAATGAAAACGATGCAAGAATCAGAGTTAGGCGAAATAAATAGAAGAGTTAATGCAAGATAAGAACGTTTACCACCGGCCAAGGGAGTAAAGAGGAGGGTCAGTTACCAAGAACTTAACCTCGAGAAACTGTAGGAGCATTAACTTTCAGAGAGAAAGTGAAGCCTATAAAAAGCGTTGGAGAGAGAGGTAAGCTTCACAACTCGAGCAATTTTCAGTAAAGAAAATGGCATCATACATCGTAGCACTAGAAGAGCTGAGAAAGAAGGCCTTTGAGGAGGACTTGTTCCTGAACATTAGGCATCCAGAGGGTCTGGTGACATTGGTTTTGGCGTAGTGGTAAGCGCGTGATCCTTCAATTGGTATCAGAGCCAGGTCCCGTGTTCGAATCCCACGGAAGGCATGTTGTGCAGCTAGTTTGGCTGGCAGGTGCTGGGGGGGATTGTTGGGTCCAGGTGGGTCAGCATCCTGCCTGCTAGGTAGCGTTCGAAACGGGGCGCTGTCTGCTACGCTATAAGGAAATAACGTTGCGCCCTCACTAACACCAATTGGTTTTGGCGTAGTGGTAAGCGCGTGATCCTTCAAGAACCCCATTCTACACTCAAGAGCAAAGCATATAGAGGTAAAGTATCATTATATTCGTGATCATGTTCAGAAGGGCACTCTATCATTAGAGTATGTTGATACTGACCATCAGTGGGCAGATATTTTCACTAAGCCCTTAGCAGAAGATAGGTTTCTATTTATCCTTGAAAACCTGAACATGGACTTTTGTCCAGAGTAAGGTTTTCTTCAGAACTTCTGACCATGGTACCTCTGAAGTCATCAGATGTTACCCTCTTCAGAAGTTACTTGATCAGAAGCACTTAACCCACCGGTTAAACTTCTGTGGTAGACAATAATACACGTGTCACCTCATTTGTGACATAGTTCCTTGAGTCGCGTGGTATATCTGCTATAATGATGATGTCTACTCTCCTCTACTATGCTATTTTCAGACTATATATTTTATAACCGTTGATTTTGCCTTTAATTTCTTAGAAAAACTGTCAACGGTTACCATTAAACCCACTATACGCACTGTCACACACGATCTCCCACTCACTTACACTTACGGTTTTGAAACTATCCGTGTGCATTGCATTCATTCATATTTCTTCCTCCAACATTTCCCCTTTCTCTCTGAACCCTAAACCTCCATCTCTAAGAATCATGGGCAAATCGAGGAAACCTAAGGCGAATGTTTCTGCTTCTACCACACAAACTGCCAAAGATCAAGAGAAGCAAAGATTCGAGGAAGCACAGAAGATTCTGAATGCACCAAACGTAGTCACCTGTGCAAAGAAAGTGGAAGAACTGAGTGTGTGCTGCGAAGCAAGAGTTGATTTTGATAATCTTGCTCAACATGGGTTTGATATTAGGGACCAAGTCAATTTGCAAGGATGGTCCGGGTACTTCAACAGGCTCTGTGGTCCAATCTATCACAAGTTGGTTGTCGAGTTCTGGAAGAACGCAGTCTGCAACGACTACTACGTCGTCTCCCATGTACTGGGCAAGAAAATTGTGATCTCTGAAGAATCTATTGCAAAGCTGCTGGGTATGAAGTTCCAGGAGGGAAAAAGGATTAAAAATGTTGAAGCAAATGTTGCTGGGATGAGGACTGTGGTCAACAAGGCGCTCTATGATAACTGGTCTGCCGAGAAAACCAAGTACAGCATCAAGGACTTGAAGTCTGAGATGAAAATTTGGCAGAAGATCTTCATGCACTGCATTCACCCCAGAACTGGAGGAACTGATTACCTGAATGCAACTCAGAAGGTAATCATGTACTACATTTCAACTGGTGAGCTTATATGTCTGCCATTCCTACTTTTCAATTATCTGAAGGTGTTGAGAAATCAAGGACCACAACTGGTTCTGAGAACAAGAGGTTCATCTACTACATTCTGTATAGAAGGCTGCTGTCAGACATCTTCGTCCAAAACAAGCTTGTCAAGACTCTATCAGATCTAGAACTCCACGAAGATCTGGCCATGACAATTGGTGATGCTCTCAATGGCACAAAGTTGAAGAAGATGCAGATCATTGAGAAAATTAAAGTTTCTCCCAAAGAAGACACTTCTGATGAAGTTCGTCAGAGGGATTATCCCATTGATGACTTTCCTATTTGGTCCAAGAAGGACAATCCAGCATGCATTCTGGAATATGTCAGGATGCTCAGAAGTCAAGGTGATCCAATCACCCTTACAGAATTTGTTAGCACTCTTCCTGAAAGTCCTCCTAAGCTGGCTACCAGGAAATCCAGGAGAGCAACAAGCAGCAAGCCCTCAGATCCTAAGGGCAAAGGGATTCTGATAGAGGAACCTGCAAAGAAGAAGGCGGTTTCCAAGACTGTAATCATCAGGGAACCATCTCCTGAAAGGCCTCTGAAGAGAACCTCCACTCAACAACAACAAATGTCTGATTTTGAAAGCTCAGAAAACACATGGGAAGATTCCTCAAGTGAGGAGACTGAAGATGAAGACATGCCTCTGGCTAAGAGACGCAAAATTATTCTTGAGGAAGAGGAAGATGAGCAGGATGACCATGAGATCATCCAGAATGTGATTCAGGATATTAGGGAAGCTTCAGATGCTGAAGAATCCACAGATTCTGATGAGGTACACTTGATAAGGAGAAGGAAGCTGCCTCTGAAAGGTCCCCTTCAGCAGAAAGAGACAGTTGCAGAACAAGCTTCTGAACCTACTTCAGAAGTACAATGTGAAAGAAGATCTAAAAGAACTTCTGATCCAGCAAGGGCTGTCAACCTCACCAGAACCTCACCCATCAGAAGCCCCAATAAGGTAATTACTGAAAGCATTAATTCTAATTCTGCTTTAGCAGTTATACCTGAGCAACCCCTGCCTATATCTACTTCCATGCCTACCTTAACCCAAACAGCACCCACTCAACCTGAAACACAAACTCAAACACAAGCTGCACCTCAAGCTCCTACATCAACCATCCAAACAGCTACCACAGCCATCCCCTCCACTCCAATTTACACATCTTCCACATCCATTCCAACTGAACCAGTACCTCCTCTTAATTCCTTCATTCAAGGCATTATTCAAAGTGAGGCAACCCTGAAAACCTTAGTTCAGCAATTCACTCCCAAGCCTGCATCCACTTCACACCCCCATTCCATTCGCTTGTGAAGTCATGGTTAGGGAGTTCTACGCGAACACCTACTGTGACAATCAAGAGGACAGGTCCAGGCCACCAGTGAATTCATCTTGGTTCAGGGGAGATGTGATTGACTACAATCCAACAGTCATTCGCAGGCATCTTGGTCTCCTCACGGAGGACCAAGAGAAGGAGCTTTTCCCCGAGAAGGCCACTTATCATGAGCTCTTAGAGGAGAAGTCACCGGAGATCTTGGACGACATGAAGGCAGTGATTGTTAGGCCTGGGCGGGACTGGGAAGCAGTTGAAGATGAGATCATTTTTGTAAGAAGGAAGGATATGACACCGCTGGCTAGAGTTTGGGCTGAATTTTTGTAGGATTCCCTCATTCCTAGCTCTAACAAATCTGAAGTTAGAGAGGTTACATTGGTTGCTATCTATTGCATCGTGAGAGGTCATCCTATGGACGTGGCCACCATCATTGCTGGTCGGATTTATTCCCTCTACAACAGGAGTAAAGACAAGCATCGGCCCATCTTTCCTCACCTGATTTGTTCTTTGATTCATGCGGTGAGGGATAGAGCTAGGAGGCCAGTCCATGTTATTGAGAAGAGGTTGCTTGTGGCACCTCTGCTCAGTAAGGAGAGGATCACTCAACTTTATAAGGAATGGACAGCAAGGATGCCTCAAGAGGATGAAGAGGAAGAGGATCCTGAGGAGCCAGCGAGAGAAGATGAAGAAGAAGAGGAAGAAGAAGAGGAGGAAGAAGAAGATGTTGAGGTGGTGAATGAGGTGGTTACTCCACCACGTGCTGACCCTTCTCCTGCTTGGATGGAGGCCGCTTTCGGGCGGATGTTTTTGAGGCAAGATCGCCTACACAGGGATCTTGACCTCCATTGGAGGGGAGGTAGCACATCAGACCCCAGGTACAATGGGCCCTTGGATTTTAACACCTTGGAGCAGGGGATGATAGACTTGAGCTTGATGCATGATGCCGGAGTTCATCCAGATTATGGCGATGGAAGGGGTGACCATGACCCCATGGAGTGATTTTGCTGAGGTAACTCTACTCTTAGTTTAGGTCATGCATTTTTAGCATATTTTCAATTTATAGATTTTGTTTTCTTTTGATCATGCATTGTTTTAGCTGGTTTTGTTTTTGTTTTTGGGTCTTTACTTCCCTATACTCACATGCTTTTAGCTACGGTTTTGCTTCCCTACTAGTGCTGTTTTTGAAAATGCTTTTGTGAATACTTGTTGTTGTTTCGGGGATGAGTGATTGCATGTTGGGGAAGAGAGGAGGAGACTTCGGTCTTCCGAGTGTGTCTTGAGAAGAGAGTCGAGGTGAGTCCATTAAGGGTCTATTTTTGACCCTTCACCATAAAAATTCCCTGGAGGATCCTGACTCATTTGCAATTCTTGGTTCTGCGTTAATTTCACTCATAGCATGCTTAGTGATTTCTGTTTTATTCTTGAGACTTATAGGATTTCTTGAGATTCTGAGTTTGTGGTTGAACATTACCTTTAGTTGTCCCATTTGAGCTTAATTGGAGAATCTTTTTGTAGCCAAAAGTTGGGATGGATATTTGGTTGGAATATTGGGGGAGTGATGGTCCTTGTTGTGTTGTTTGGAGCTGGAAAAAATGAGAAATAGTCTCTTGCCCCAAAGAGAAAAAACAGTGAAAAAAAAAGAAAGAAAAAGAACTCCTGACCAAAAGTTGGAGTTGAAAAAAAGAAGAAAAAAAGGGGTTTGAAAAGGTGGGTGCAAGAGACTTGTGCAAAAAAAAATGTTGTAAGCTCCGGGGTTATTAGCAGAGGACCACACTCAATGTGCTTGAAAGCCTAGTTCTCCCTTAGGGACCAACCACCATCATGCTTTACCTAGCCAATGTTTCAACCCTTATGAAAGTCTCCTTGAATATTTGCATGCTTGATCTTTGTTGCTATTGAGTGAATGACATTCAGGACCTATGAACCTGCTTGTGTGCTCAGTGCACTAAATTAACATCTCATCCTAGGATTTTTAGTTCTAAATGCTTCTCATGAATGGACTCTACACTCTTCTCTTTTCAAAAGATGCATGAGGTAGGTTGTTGGATCTTTCTCTTGGAACTAGCTGTAATTACTTTGTCCCCCTGTTTTTGTGAAGTATTCCTTGTTGAGAGCACTTGTGTGGGAGCATTTCTTGCGCTTGAGGGCAAGCGAGTGTGATTTACGCTCGAGGGCGAGCTGCCGTTGAGTATAGTGGTGTGATGACTCTATTTTAGTAGTGTTTTTAGGGTCATTTCTTTGGTTGTTTTGAGTCTTTTTGTTGAGTCTCATGTAGTGTTTCATGCATTCTCATGCATTTTTATTCTTTTCTTTAGTTTTTATTTCGTTTTGGTAATTTAGTAGTTTTATAGGTAGTTTTCTTGCATTTTAAGTAAAGTTTAGGACTTGCATGGTTTTGTTGTGTTTTATGAGGGACTTCTTGTGCTAATGAGCTCTTGGAGCTTCTAGAATCTTCCTTGTCTTGTTGGTTAGGTTTGGAGTGCAGAAAGTGAAGGAGAAGGAAGGCCAAGAAGCATGGAATTGATGAAGAACTTAAAGAGAATTGAAAAGAGGAGTTTCAGAAGCCAAAAAGTCATTTTCAGGCGAGCTTGAGCGCCTAGGCGCTTGGAGTGGGCGCCTAGGCGCCAATAGGGTCAGAGAGCATGTTTTGCAACATGCAATTGGCGCTCAGGCGCTCTGAATTGGCGCCTGAGCGCCCAGTTTCGTTCATTTTGCCTATAAATAAGGCTTAGGCCAATTTCTTTGATACATTTTGTCATTTCACTCATTTTTGATCAAGTTTTGAGAGCTGAGGAGAACTTTGGGGCCAAGGGAGGTTTCCAACTTGTATTTCTTCTCAGGTTTTCTTTACATTTCCTTTATGAATTCACTAGCCATGAGTGGCTAGTTTACTTTTTGCTTTGGGTTAAGAGATTCTATGAAGTTTTAGTTGTTAAATCCTATCTCTATGCATGAGTCTTGATTCAATCTTGTATTTCAATTCCTTATTGCATGCTTAGCTTTGGTGCACCTTTGCTATAGACTAGATTATAATAGAATGGAAATTTGTTATGATTTAGGGACATGAATTGGAATAGGTCCTTCTATACTTGCTTCTAGGAATAGAGTGAGGGTAGGGTTTTGTTGGCCTGAATAACTTTGCTATCATACCTCTTATGAATGTTTAAGTACACAAGGAATTGGGCTTATCTTTCAGTTTGAGAGAATTACTTTTGTGAGGAATCAACTAGTAAGTACATAGGCTATAACAACAAGAGTGGAATCAAGATATCACATGCATAGGATAGGTGGACTGAAATGCATTAGATGATCAAACACCCAAGGCAATTTTCCATCAATTGTTTTTTACATCATTTTCAACATTGCTCTTGTGCAAAACTTTCATCACAATCACCCAAAACCAATTTCTGAATTTTACTGTTTTAAAGAGCTTGCAAACTCTAGGCTTAAATCAATAATTCTCACTCACAATCCCTGTGGTTCGATAATTTAAAACCCGGAGGTATTCGTGCACTTGCGAATTGACCAACAGATTCCAGATGCTGCTGAGACCTCTTATGTATCCTTGTCAAATTATTCAGCAGTCAACTCACAGGATCTGAGCTTCACTTCACCTGATAAGACTGTCAATTCAAGGCCAGATACTATCTCTAAAGCTGAGCACATGGCTGAATCAGATCACTCAGGTTTCGAGAAGGACCTTGCGATTGATTTCTCTCCTTCAGCGAACATGGATGAATCGAATGCCTCAAGCTCCAATGCTGCCAGAACTCCTCAGCCTGTTCTGACCCTAGCCACCTCCTTCCTTCCTCAGAGTCTCCCTCAACTCATTCAGGAGTTTTCTGAAGAGGCCACCAGAAGACTGAAATGGCTGTATCAGGTAACTGATAATCAGTTTGATGCCTCTCTGGTTGATGGTCTATGGTCTGCCTTTGAAAGATGGTCAGAAGGCAAGGTTCATGAACTTCAGAAGCAGCTTAGCAGGGAGAAAAGACTAAGAGTTCATGATGCATCTGAGAGGGCCTATGAGCAGAGGCAGAGAGTGCTGCACAAGGTTTGTGAGCCCTTGAGAAGAGCCATGGCTGAACGACCCTGTGTTGTCTCTGAATGTACCTCAGAAGATGTTGTGATGCTCTCAGCAGAGGAAGAAGAAGAAAGCACAGATGGCATAGTCATTCTGGAAGATGCAAACGCTGATGAAGTTCAGAAGCAAGGGCCAATTCAAGTTGATATTGCAATGTCATCAGAGGCTGAAGTTGTTCCTCATGTTCAAGCTCCAGAAGTTCCTACATCTGATCCAGCTCCAGAGGTTGAAGTTCTTGCTGCCCGAATTGACAGAATTCAGAATGATCAGCAGAGGTTATTTCAGATGGTTGAGGAACAAGGACGTATTCAGAATGAGCAAAGCAAGCAAATTCAAGAGTCCTCAGGAAAAATGGAAGCAATCATGAAGTACCTCATGGACAACCTTCCCTCCTCTTCCAAGCCTTGAATTCCTCATCTCTATCATGCATACATTTAATTGCCATGACTGCATTTATTTTATGCTGACTATGCTTAATTATTCTTCTCTGATTCAATGCACCGTCCATTTAGTAACTTACATGCCTTTATGTTTTGATAAGTTTTATGCATGATTTTCTGTTACCTTTTCTCCTTATAATCTCCGCAATCCTTCTTCTCCATCACAACGCAATTCACTTCCTTGTCATTCTGTTCCATTCTCCCTAGTTCAAGAATGACTTCTGTCGACTTAATTTCTGAACTCAAGACATTGGTATTTGACCAAGTCTTTCCTTGGGGTGTTAATCTTTCTTCCTCTCAGATCTCTCAAGCTCTTGAGAAGATTGAGCATCTTCTGACCTGTTGGCTCACTTCTCATCAAACTCACTGTCTTCAGAACCTTCAAGATGTTCTGAATGATCTCCTCCGTCTGACCAATCGCCAGGAGGACATCGAAGCTCAGCTCCAGGGCATTTGCATGCTTCTGGAATATGAGGAAGATCATCATGAAGCGGATCAAGAGGCTGTCCAGGAGAATGTTGCCTTCAAGGAAGACCTGGCTACTCAGTTGGCCTCAATTGATAAGGACATTCGTCCTCTCCACCTTCAACTTCTCTCCATGAAGAATTCTCGAGCTTTCCTGTTTGTCTAGGCTTAGTCTTCTTCCTTCCTCTCGATCCCTTGTACTTCTTCTCCATTCAATAATAATATCCTATCTTCTTTGCATCACTTCTCTGTTATTGTTATTGTTGCTTTTGTTTTTCACTCTTTTTGATTATGAAAAAAAGGGGGAGTACATAAATTGGTTTTGATAAATTTTTATATTACATAAAACCAGTAGAGGAGAATAAGTATCAATACTTATAGCACATAGATACTGTCAAGCGTCTCAGATAAGGAATACATTTTGAACTAATCTTGCTTCTAACGCTTTATTCCAATTATATCTGGACAAGACTCTATGTTATTATGTGAGATACGCTAAGTTCTGAAACCATCAATTCTGATGAGTATTCATCTCTTCAAGCGTAAATTCTGATCACATAACCAGACTCCAAATCTAAATTCTTCACAAATTCATCAAGTCATAGATTCAGGGGGAGTCAGGGGGAGACCCTTGCTCAGAATCAGGTGTTAACTCAGATTCAGAAAGAGCATTGCAAACCGTTACACAAGGATAAGTTTAAACTCTGATCCATTCTCTCTTGTGTATTCAGTTTATTGTGTAAAAATTGTTCATCAAAATACTTGTTTTGTCATCATCAAAAAGGGGGAGATTGTAAGATCAAGGTTTGATCAGTGGTTGCATCTCTATGTTTTGATGATTACAATTAAGGTTTGTGATGATGAACAATTGTGGTACCCTAACGTTTGTCCTTTTAAGTTGTGACAAACAGGTTCTGAATCTGACCCAAGCCTATTCGTTCAGAAGAAGAAGAACCAAGGGTTACTAAAAAGAGAGCTATTTAATCTATCATGTTCGTTCTGAACAGTGGCAAATACTTCAGAAGCTCTGAAGATGGCAGCTCTCAAAAAGTTCTGAAGAGCTCAAGTCAGAAGTTCTGAAGACCAGATGTTCCAGTGGAACGGTCCAGAAGCAGAAGACTCAAGTTTTGAAGACTTACAAGAAGTTGGTTCTGAAGACCCAAGTTATTCTAGCGCTCTGATGATCAGAAGTTCTGAGGAACTTGTTCAGAAGCAGAAGCTGCACGGTCAGAAGAATTCAAGCTTCATTCTGACGATGATCAGAAGCTTCATCAACGTTCATCTGAAGCTCCTTCATCTCAAGTCAACTGGTGAAAGGACAGGTCGCTATCACAGTACAACGTCGTACAAGTCTCAGTCTGTCCGCCACCTACCTTGTACAGCCTAGCAGTCTGATATTACAGAATTGCCACTCCAACGGATAAAACCCTAGCAACGGCTACATCACGAGTCTTGGAGTATATAAAGGCTGAAGAAAGAAGAAAGAGACTAAGAAACTTTGCTGAAAATATTCAACACATAAGAACCATTCTCTTAGCATTATTTCTTCACTGTTCTTAAACTTCTGAGTTTACTATTTGCTTGTTAGAAGAACTCATTGTAAACCCGAAACCTTTTACATCATATTGTAAAGTTCATCAAGAGACCAAGGTTGGTCGGATCTTGAGAGGACTGAATCAAGGCTGATTCAGTATTTAGCTAGTCTTAAGAGGATCGGTAGATCAGCTTCTTAAGAGGACACTAGTGAGAAAATCAGTGTACTGTTAGTCACTTAGCAGGTTGCAAAGTGCAGTTGTAACATTCATTGATTTTAGTGGATTGCCTTCATCAGAAGAAGGAAGAAATCACCTTCACAGGTGGACTGGATTAGCTTGAGCTTTTATCTCAAGTGAACCAGGATAAAATACTCGTGTGCTTTACTTCCTATTATTCAGCACTTAAGTTTTTATCTTTGAGTTTTGAAAAAGCCAAAAGTTTACCCGAGATACAAAAACTCTATTCAAACCCCCCTTTCTAGTGTTTTTCGCACCTTCAATATCTTCCTCATAAATTATCTTAATAAATTTTAATTATAAACGATATCATATTGGTAATTTTAAATTTCATTTTTGTGATATTGAATATTAATATTTATGAATCATTAGGGGGAGGTTTTAAAAGGGCCTTAAAATTATGTTGCATGCATAGGAGAAGAATTGGTCAATGAAATCCGTCATGAGTAAGGAAAAGGTAATAAATGAGAACCTCAAATTTCAACGCTCTTTACTCAACCTTTTCTGATACATTTAACATGAACAATAAATACATATCTTCCTTAGAAATTATCTTGATAATTTTAATTATAAATGATATCATATTGGTAATCTTTCAATTTCATTTTTGTGATATTAAAAAATAATATTCATTAATCATTGAGGGGTCTAAAAGGGCCTTAAAATTATGGTGCATGCATAGAAGAGGGATAGGTGCATGAAATCCGTCATGAAAGATAATAAATGAGGACCTCAAATTTCAACGCTCTTTACTCAACCTTCATTGATACATTTAATATGAATAATAAATACATATCTTCCTAAGATATTATCTTAATAAATTTCACTTAGAAACGTCATGAATAAGGAAAAGGTAATAAATTAGAACCTCAAATTTCAACACCCTTTACTCAACCTTTATTGATATATTTAATATGAATAATAAATACATATCTTCTTAATAAATTATCTTAATAAATTTTAATTATAAACGATATTATATTGGTAATCTTTCAATTTCATTTTTATGATATTGAAAATTTATATATATTAATCATTGGAGGGGGGGTTTAAAAAGGCCTCAAAATTATTTTGCATGTATAGGAGAGGGCTTGGTCAATAAAAACCGTCATCAGTAAGGAAAATGTAATAAATGAGAACTCAAATTTCAACACTCTGTACTCAACCTTTATTGATTCATTTAATATAAATAATAAATACATATCTTCCTCTGAAATTATCTTAATAAATTTTAATTATAAGCGATATCATATTGGTAATCTTTATATTTCATTTTTGTGATATTGGAAATTTATATTTATTAATCATTAGGGGGGGTTAAAAGGGCCTTAAATTATGTTGCATGCATGGGAGAGGGATTGGTCAATGAAATACGTCATTAGTAAGGGAAAGGTAATAAATGAGAACCTCAAATTTCAACGTTCTTTACTCAACCTTCATTGATACATTTAATATGAATAATAAATACACATCTTCCAAAGAAATTATCATAATAAATTTTAATTATAAACGATATCATATTGGTAATCTTTCAAATCATTTTTGTGATATTGGAAATTAATACTTATTAATCATTTGGGGGTCTAAAATGGCCTTAAAATTATGGTGCATTCATGGAAGAGGGATTGGTCAATGAAAACCGGCATGAATAAGGGAAAGGTAATAAATGAGAACCTCAAATTTCAACGCTCTTTACTCAACCTTCATTGATACATTTAATATGAATAATAAATACACATCTTCCTAAGAAATTTTCTTAATAAATTTTAAATATAAACGATATCATATTGGTAATCTTTCAATTTCATTTTTGTGATATTGAAAATTAATATTTATTAATCATTTGGGGTCTAAAAGGTCCTTAAAATTATGATGCATGCATAGAAGAGGGATCATTCAATGAAAACCGTCATGAATAAGGGAAATGTAATAAAAGAGAACCTCAAATTTCAACGCTGGATACTCAACCTTCATTGATACATTTAATATGAATATTAAATACATATCTTCCTAAGAAATTATCTTAATAAATTTTAATTAGAAACATCATGAATAAGGAAAAGGTAATAAAAGAGAACCTCAAATTTCAACGCTCTTTACTCAACCTTTATTGATAAATTTAATATGAATAATAAATAAATATTTTCCTAGGAAATTATCTTATTAAATTTTAATTATAAACGAAATCATTTTTTTGAGAGCAAAGGTGTTAGTGCTTTTATTAGAACTGAAAAAAAAAGGGCTCTATGAGAACAACCCTCTCATAGTAGGATACAACGACCTAATAAATAAACAGGGACTAAAATGGGGTGATAACATTATCTTATGGTTAGGCCTCGTTAAAACCTCCCTTGGAAAAACCCAGTGGGAAAAACCCAAGGAGAGGAAAAAGAGTACCTAACCACAAGCCTATACCCACACCAGAAGCAAAGACCCTTGTTTAAGCAATATGCAACTAGAATACAGCCACAGTGCAACATAAAAGAAAAATTTAAGCAACAATGGTTGTGTTCAGATAGAAAAGAGGTCTTTCATACGCCGCTCCACGCTTCGCTAAAGCATCCGCTTCAGTATTAGCCTCACGATAAATATGTCGAACCTCCAAGCAATTGACCACTAGTATGAGCTCATCAATCTTGTTCAGGATGCTTATAATTTTCCATGGCCTGTTCTTTTTGGTGTTCACCCACCCAACAGCAATTGAAGAATCACATTCTAATATAATATTATAAATCGATTGTTGGTGACACAGAGATAATGCCTCATGAATAGCCATCGTTTCTGCTTCAAAAGCAAAGCATCTCCCCACATTCTTAGAGAAAAATCCTTTCACTTCATTTCTTGCATTTTTCAAGATCCCTCCTATCCCACTTGGCCCAGGACTTCCCCTTGAGGCACCATCAACATTTACCTTCCACACTCCCAATGCTGGCGGCATCCATGAAGTATTTCGTTTCTTTTTTACTTGCGGTTCCAACCTGATGTTTTGAAAGTCCCTTGAAAATTGCTCCAAGTGGTAAGGACATCTTGTGCTCAAGGATTTGATCCACCAGCCAATGCGCATCACATGCATCTCCCATATCTGATCAAGATTCGCAGCTTTATTGTTGAAACATGCTGCATTTCGTTCTAACCATACAGACCAGATCATCGAATATGGAATGAGACTCCATAGAACGCTATCAGAAATTATAAACGAAATCATATTGGTAATCTTTTAATTTCATTTTTGTTATATTGGAAATTTATATTTATTAATCATTGGGGGGGGTTTAAAAGGGCCTTAAAATTATGGTGCATGCTTGGGAGAGGGATTGGTCAATGAAAACCGTCATGAATAAGAGAAAGGTAATAACTGAGAATCTTAATTTCAACGCTCTTTACTCAGTCTTCATTGATACATTTAATATTAATAATAAATACATATCTTCCTAAGAAATTATCATAATAAATTTTAATTATAAATGTCATGAATAAGGAAAATTTAATAAATTAGAACCTCATGAAATAGTGCAAAGCCATACAGATCCATCCCAACATTTTACTGCTCCTTTGACAGGTTAAACTTAGAGAATATGTCTCATTAAACCATTACTAGGAAGAACCCAGTGCGATAAAAATCTAGTAAAGGAAAAAGTGTCTTTTAACCAACCCAATAAATTGTAACAATGCCACAAGCTTATAACAAAATAAAATAAGTAGCAAACCTTTAAAAGAAAACAAATGAACCACCATAAGCTTGTAACAGCACCAGAATCCAATCTCTTCCAATAGGTAATATCCAGCCCCCACTTTCCACCATACCGCTACAACAAGATGCTCCTTTTCTTAAGCATATACATTGAAAAGCATTGACACACCATCATCAGTAGTCTTGCCAAGAAGCTATCTTGACCTGGTCTGTAATTACTACCTCCAAAAACCATTAAGCCACAAAATGACACGCTGCCCTCTTATCAGCATGCTAGAAACTAAGAAATGTGAGTTTAGCATATTATAGCCAAAACAACCCACTCAACATGACAAAAAGCCAACCCACTGCCAAAAAACCAGCTCAAAAGTCCACGATATATGACCCCACTTTAGGCTCAAAGAAACTCGTGGCTTCCTGTTGGGCCGCAAGAGAATAAACCAGGGGATCATCACACATTGGACTTACATGAGCACACCAAAGTGGATTGGACACCACATCTTTCACCCAAAACCTTAAGGAATTAGTTGTATGGGTCCTCTCACTTATAAAGTGTTCAACACTCCTCTAATCTTCCAATGCGAGACTTCATTACTCACACTTGATACCCCAACACTTCCCATATATTAACCATTCATTCAAACTAATTCAAACCATTGCAGAGGAGCACAACACATTCCATTTTACCAAAGCATAAGAAAGCAACCCAATCCCTAGCAGAATACTTCGGTGCTCCTTTTTCCAAACAAAAACCAGATTGTTTACCCAACTTTCTATCAGTGATCCACATACCTGCCAAAATCCAGATTCAAGGTCTGGGTTGCATGCTAATACTTGATATGCGTGATACATGAGCTATCTCTGTACCTACCCTTGCAAAAAAGCATAAATCTGACCCCCCAACCTATCAAATAAATCACAAGCCCTTTGCAAAACCAAAGCACATGAACCATCCAACCCCCATCTCAAGTGCCTTTTTTACACTTCATTGTCGCCCTCCAAGCTGCAAAGCTAACTCCTGTATTGAAATTTCCTCTTGGCAATCTAAGAGCATCCCCACACGTTGGCTTCTGATAAACGCACGCCTAGCACGAGTTTGCACCCCTTGTGGACTATGCACATTAAGAGGTAACAAATATCGCAAATAAGCTGATGTTGCTAACTTTTCCCCTTCTGAAATCGGTACTGATTTCTTTGGCCTCCCCCTTGGTCACTTAGTTCCCTCCTTCATTGCCATTTTCCTTTCTTTTCTAGGCCTCCTTTTTAAGTTCAAACGCTATTCATATCGTTTATCATATTTTGAGTGATAACAATTTCAAAGATATAAGTGTAACATTTAAAAACTTTCACATGAATTGTGTTTCAGGAAACATCACTTATGGTTTGTACCCTATACTGTCTGATGATAAATGGAAGACAAAGTTGGTCAAAGCTTTGTCAAATATACAAGACAATCTGCAACAAGAGAAAAATGGTCAAAGCTACAAGACAATTTGCACAAAAGAAGAATAGTCAAATCTACTAGATTGTCTGCCCAAGAGAAGACTACACTGACTGAATGCATCCATCGTCTATCTCAAACTGACCATTGAAAATGTTGTTAGAAGAATGTGCACCATCTTAATATTAGAAAATGTCTCTGACATTCTAGGAGAGGAAGTCAGGTGCAAAAGAATCTCGTAACACTCCACAAAGCACATAGACCAAGAGAACAAGAACATTATGACTAATTGTTTATGCATATATTTTTCAATCCAAGTAAAACAATATATATATATATATATATATATATATATATATATATATATATATATATATATATATATATATGCAAGACAGTTCAATCCTTGAGAAGAAGCTCCAATTGATTGGTCAACTCATATAGTATGATTCCTTCTGACCAATGGAAAGAAAGCAGAAATACCGTCTGAAGGAAGAAACCCATCCAACGAAGAAAGTTGCAGTGTCTGAAGAATATGCGCCATCTTCAAATTAGAAAAGATCTCAGACAATCTTGGTGAAGAAGTCTTAAGAGAAGATCACGCGATCGGCACAACGACCAAAGCTGAAGTACAACGTTCTCACTATCAAGCTGTCATATCTTCTCATCAACGGATAGAAGCAAAAACCAATGCTACCTACCAGCTGACAATCTACATCTTTTTTACAAAAGGTCTTCGTCATGCATATAATGCACCGGTCAAAAGCACCGTTTGATCCAACAACTAAAATCTCTGTGAAGTACAAGCTCCAACGACTATTATCTTTCTCACAGAAGATCCTGAAGTATAAAGAGCAAGATTTGAAGACATTGCAAGAAACTTTTCCAAGCTCATACACAAAAGGCTTATCAACATTGTCTGCATTATGTAAGACCTGGATTTTCAGAACAAGCTAGTTTCCGACTCACGCGTAGAATCAGTGTAAGCGTGACAGGAGTTTGATATTTGAGGAAGATTAATGAAGAAGAAAGTTCAGGAATTGCTTGAGGAATGTTGCGTAGTTGTTTTCGGAGTTAGTGCGAGTCGTCTGCACACTTGCCTTAGGGCGAGCGTGTCCAGAATATGCTATTTCGCTCTTAAAGCAACGTTTTGAGTGAGATTTCGAACTCTCGGAAAATTTAAAGATTCTCTTTATTTTTCCATCGACCAGCGTTTCATTTCGGAACTCTGGACTGTACGCACGATAGGTTTCACTTTTCGGATGTCCGCCGACGCTAATTTCTTTGCTTCGAAACCCTATTTTCGAGCAATGGATGAAGACTTTTTCTATTCGGGACTTCTAACGAAGATTCCATCCGCGCTGTCAGACTTGTTTCGACATTTCCAATCTTTCTTCAGTAGGGAGTTTTGTCGTCTGAGCATCACAGCAAAAAGTAGTTTTTCGGGGCAGATTAACCGACACCGCTTTTGAGTTTTTCGATATCGTTTTTCCCAAATCCTAGATATTTGTTTTGAGTTCTGGAATTCTGACGCTAGAATCTCTCTTAGAATTCCACGGTGATCGTGCTGCAAAAATCGGAATCGCGAAATTTTCATTTTCCCGCGATTTCACCCGCCTATAAATAGCGCGAAAAAGCAAAATCCTCTTCATTTTCACCCATCTTGGCCGCGAGTTCTTGGGAGAGAAGGGAGGAGAAGATTTTCGCGAAACCTTGACCAATCTTCGTGCAGTTCGTCCCTACTTCTAGGTATCAAGGTAACTAACACGATTCCTACCTCTGATTGTTGTTTCTGTTGCGTTTCTGAAGTCGTTTCTGTGCTCTAAGTTTTGAGCTTTTTCTAAAATTGTCCGATTTCTCTGATTTCTCGCTTGGGTTATGTTCCTTATGTTCCCCTGAGTCTAAAACCTCTGTCAGTAAACTCTGATTACGATTCAGTTGTCCAGGATCTGAAAAAATTGACTCAAAACTCTTTTTGTCTCACATTTCGAAACTTTATTGTCGTAAAGCTATAATCTGACTTCGTTCCTTTAGGATTTGTTGTCACGGATGTCATGAGGATTGTTGCTGTCAAATCTGTTTTCAGAACTGATAACTTTGAAGTTTTGAGCTTTTATTTTGGACCAAAATGCCCCTGCGTAGTCGTATTTCGACCCGATTGTCCGAAAATTGTTCCGACAGTTTCTTTGCCTTAGTTTTACCCTAAAACTACCTTGTAAACTGATTTGATCGAAGAAAATGAGCCGAAGCCCTTTTCTCCTTATGGCCGTGGGTTTTTCCTAAGGGGGGGGGAGTTTTTCGTTTTCGAAAACTTGTCCTTTCGTACCCGTTTGTCGTATTCTGAAGCTTTGATGCTTTGTCTATCGTTTATGTATTGTTTTGCGATCGAACTAATCGATTTTGTTTGAATTCTGCTTTGTTTTTCTCCGAGGTTCAGTTGAAGGAACTTTGGAATATTCAGAGCAACTGTTTGAGGACAACCTTGATTTCGAAGCTGGAACAGCTCGAGGTTAGGGCAACTTACATATATATTAGCTATGATTTCATGATAGGCGTCGATAAATTCGACTTATGCTTTGCTATGATATTGATTATGATGTTGATGTTGTGTTGGATTGAGCGTTTTGACGCGACTTCGGAGTGGAGATTCATTGATCTGGTGATCTTTGATATTTCGGGTTGGATGAACAACCCTAGGCAAGTCCAAATGAGGGGTTTGAGACTTAGCCTGTTGGTATTTGTTGGTTTACATAGACTTTCCCCGGGAAACTTCTTCTGGGTGGTTGGTTTTCGGAAAACTTAGAAGGATTAGAATTTCGAAAACTAAAGACTTGGGAAACCTAGATTTTGAGAAATAAACTCATAACCTGACTAATTCAATTCGAAACGTTTTTACTAAATGAATAGTTATAGGAGAACTAAAGGGGAAAACATTTACGAAAGACGGGGAAAAGTCGACCTTTGTTGTGGGTTTGGAGAGTTATCGGAATTGGGGAAAGCCACTAAGGTGAGCTATGGTGATGATTGAAGTCACCGAGTACTTTAGTACTCTTGGGGAGTGTTGTGGAGCCGTGTTGTATTGACCGACACCTAGTGCTCTTGTTGTTTGGGCGGTGTTGTATTGACCGACACTAGACCCTTGTGTTTCCTTGTTGGAGTTGTGTTGTATTGACCGACACTAACTCATTGGGTTTGGTTGAGATTGGGTTGTGAGCTAAACACTTTCGTGGTAAGGGCGATTCGTTGTTTGGCTAACCACGTTGCATTCAATCGGGTGAATAACGGGAATGGTTCACCTGTGCATATCATGGTGAATAACGGGAATGGTTCACCTTGCATAAATGATGAATAACAGGAATGGTTCATCATACGGTGAATAACGGGAATGGTTCACCAAGGATGAATAACGGGAATGGTTCATCCAGGATGGATTTCATCCAGGATGGATAACGGGAATGGTCCATCCATAGTGAAGAACGGGAATGCTTCACTTGTGGCGAACGGGAACGCGTCACAAATCCGGATTCATATTGTGCATTTCACGCATACATTCATGCTGACTGAGACTGTGTGCTGTTTGTTTATTGAAGCAATGTTAGAGCCATAACATGCTAGGATTATTTATATGCTTATATAACAACTTATATATATATATATATACCCTGTCACATGTTGTGTGTATATGTACTTATTGCTGTGAGTTGACCCTAGCGCCTTGGCTTTGTTTGTATGTTTGTCTTTGGGCGGTCGGCCTGCTGCCAGATGTCGATGGCCGACTGGTTCTCGACGGTCTCTCCCTCGGGGGGGGATCAGATATGAGCTGCTGGATCGGGATGCCCCCACCGCTTGGGTGATCGATGTAGCGGGTCACCGGGCGACGTATCGGGGAAGGGTCATGGAGGACCGGACGGATGAGCGAGGACGCCTGACGAGCGGAGTGCTACGGCGTATGGAGCTGAGTTTTGACTTGCCGCCCTCAGTTCATTGTGGACCAGGCACTGGACATGCACCACCTGCACCACCTCCGACTTCACCTTCGGTTGAGGAGGACCCAGAGGAGATCGAGCCTGCTGCTGCTGCTATATCTGTTGTGCCACCTCCGGCTACTGCCATCGCTTCTACCGACGTGGCGTCGTCCTCTAGGCTCGTACAGCCGAGGAGGGAGTTTGTTGTCCCATCTGTCTCACGTCTCTTATCTTTCTCTTCACCGCACGGCTACCGTGTGGACCCCTTGATGAGGGTGGAGGAGGAGGATGTTCTCACAGGAGAGGTGGATGTGGAGACCGGCTCGACTAGGGCGGTGCGCAGGACAGTGAGGAGGGAGGTTATGGATTTGGACACCGAGATGATTACGGTGGATTCCGACTCTGGCTCCGAGAGCAGTGGGGAGAGCTACTCGCCGAGCAGCGATGAGGAGGAGGATGATTGGTGAGCTGAGCTGGGAGGGTAGGTTAGGATTAGCGACATTTTTTGTGTAGAGCTCTGATCGTCAGTTTCTTTTTGGGACAGGGTAGGTTCCGATGTGTGGCTTTTTGTGTGGTTCTTTTGAGGAGGATCACAGAGAGTCTGTCGGAGTATAGGGGTCTTCCTTTCAGGCCATTTTTGAGTGCCGACTTTCTCTTGGATAACTGTATTTTGATACTTTTACTCACAGTTCGGGTTTGTATATTTGCTTGCGAGCGTACTACTTTGGAGTCACTGCGGCTTCGCGTGACATGGAGTGCAGCCGAGGCTGTACAGATGTATATATATTTGTATATCGGTTAGTTTAGTTGTTGGGTGTTGTCTCTACTTCTTTATCGCTTGATTTAAAGGAAAGAAACAAAAAAAAATTACCTGTTTTCCGCGTAAAGTTTATTTTTGGTTACTAAAGTGACACCTGGAAGTTGGGGTGTTACACTTTAGAAAGAGAGAACTATTCCCTAGAGTCAAATCTTTTTACCTCACTCTCTTTAGAATTAGAACATTAAATATATCCTCAGAGTCAAATCTCATATCAAATACTTTATAGTTCTTGTGCTTAGAAAGCTTCTATTGTCCCTCTTGTGAGAAGAGGTTCTTGTAGAAGAAAACTATCTTGAAAAAGATTGTCTAGGAGAAGTCCTGAAAGTACTTGTAGGAGAAGTCCTGAGAATACTTGTAGGAGAATTCCTTAATACTTAATTAGTGAAATCTTTGTAAAGCCAAAGACTGGACGTAATCCCATCGTTTAGGGGTGAACCATGATAAAAAGCATGTGTCTCTACTATTTATTATTCTGCTTGTTTATCCGCTGCACCAAACGATCTCGAAAAAGTTTTTAAAACTATTAATCGTTTGGAAAACCAAAATTTTCAATGGCACAATTCAAACCCCCCTTTCTTGTGCTATTTCATTACTTCTCACTCCCTCGTGGACGTTTCTCTTGTACGACTTCAGAATTAACCTTTCTTTGATTTCTAGTCGTCTCAATAGGAACATAATCATAGACAACAAGGGGGCCTTCAGGTTCAACCTCCCTAACCTCTGTTTCACACGCTAAATTTTCCACCAAAGGTTCAAATTGAGCCACCAATATTTCCAGCATTGCATCCACCTCTGCAGTTGTATGTGGATTGCACATCATAGAGGATCTTGGTAGGATCTCGATTCAATGTCTAGGATCGCGGGATCTCGATACAATGCCACCAGTTTGTGGGGATGGTTTTAAGATGGGTTTCCACTTCGGTTTGGCCCAACTTTTTTACCCATGACCCATTGCAAAACCTAAAACCCTAAATATAATTGCAATTACTCACCAATCAGCCCCAATTTGAAATAGAAACAAACACACGAACAAGTGTGGTTCTTCTCGCGCTGTTCTTTCTTCTCTCAGGTTCTCTTCTGTTCCCGTTGCGCTGTCGTCGTTCTCCCTTGTTCCTGTCACGACATTATAATTTTGTATAAGCCAAATACTACCTCCAGTCCTATTTATAAGAAACAAAAAAAATTCACATAGTTTAAGAAATGTAGTTAAACTATATAAAATGCATTAAATTTGTCTTGAATTAAAATAAACTTCCAAAATTACCCTTTATTTTTAGTGTTGGAAAGTGGGAAAGATAGAGAATAATTAATGAGACACGTTTTACAAGTTAGAATTAATAAGGGCATCATTGGAAAAAAAAATTAATATAGCTCAAACTTTCATTTGGTTCTTATAAAAAAGACCAAGATTTTTCTTCTCTTTCATGCTTATAAATAGGATCGGAGGTAGTATTATTAAATGGAGCACAAGGGGTGCCTCAACCCTTAATACAACAGAAAACAAAAGAGAAGGCAAAGCCACTAAAGGCTTTACCAAAAATTGAAGCGGACACAATACATAGTCATAGGCACAAAATCGGCTATATTAAGACATAGCCCGGTCCCTTTTACTGTCGGCAACCACGTTACAGAGTTATTTAGCCGTCAGAGCGCTAAGACAAGCAACAGAGTTTTCAATCCATTCAAAGATGGAGGCCGAGAACTATGGATATGTCATTATGTATTTACTTTTATGTTAAGAATTTGTGTTAAAAAAGGAATTTGTGTTTATTATGGTGAATCATGAATAATTTTTTCTATATATGTGACTTTTTATGTATACGTATTCTATTAAATACATATTAGCATTTATTGTAGGATCATAGGATCTTATAATCCGATCTCAATCCTCCGATCTACAATCTTAACAACCTTAAAAATGATTTAACCATAACTTTATCTATCATCATTTAAACAACTCATAATGCATTGGTTGCATGGTTATTTGGATTCTATTACCAAGATGTTGTTATCATTTTCTAGAATATAGGAATTGAACTAGTTAAACTTTACAACTTCTTAAGGTTGAAGAAAGTTTAATTATTTTATGGTGGCTGTTAGGGTGCAAGTGCACTCTAGGTCTTGCACCATGCAAGAGCAAAAATCACCCATAATAGAAGGTTTAGTGACCTGCTGTTAAAAAAATTAAAAAAACTCAGATTACATAAATACTCCTTTTCATTCCACCTCTCTCTACCTCTCCCCTCTCCTTTCTCTCTCCTCTCCCTTGTCCCTCAATGTCACACCACCGGCGAAGAGGACCACTGGATACCTCACTGCCTCGCCTCTCTCCCTTTCGTTGCCTTTTTACGCCGCTGTCATCTCCGTGGAGTCGCCATCTCCGGAAAACGACTACCGCATTTCGCCCAGAACTGAACGCCTCGTTAGTGGCTGGAGGGGGAGAGCCTCTGAACTCGCTCACGTGCGCGATGGTTCCACCAGGCTTCGCCCAGATCTGAACTGCCATCTTGGTTACTAGAGGGGGAAACTGGCCCAGAGGAGGAGCGGTAAGACGTTAGCGTTGTCTCCGTCGTGTCGTCATCGTTGGCTCGATTGGGGTGATGAAAGTGTTTTCGAGAACCTTCTTCGTGCCTGGAACAATTTCGGTAGAGCATAGCGATTTGCCTGTACTTGTGTTGTACAACGCCGTAGCAGGAAGGCCAAACCCCGTGCTCGCCGCCGCTCGTAGACTCGCCGGAACCACGAGATCTTGTTCTTCACGAGATAAGGTTCTTCCTCTGAAGCAAATATTCATCTTTCATGCGAATCTGTATCAAAGCCTCTCACTTGTGCAGATCTGGGGAGAGCCACCACCACCAATACAAATGGGTGTTTTTTTAATTGGTTAATTTTAGAGAGAAGGATGGTTTGGTTGTTCAATTAGATAAGATAGAATTTTTAATTTTAATTGTTTGTTCATTGTTTTTTGTTGCTCTTGATTATAATGTTTGAACTCTAAAGATGCTTTTGGGATGTTGGGGAGTACCGGAAGTGGCAAGCCTTCTGGTATACGATCTGAGTTTTACTGCTGATGAGGTTAAAGAAGGCTGAGACTTGAGAGAGAAAGGAGGAGACACATACTAGAAGGGCTTTATGGCAATGAACAAATTAAAATTGTTATAAATTATATAAAATAAATAACAGGTAAAATCGGTTTCCAATACCCCCTCTTGCCTCCCATTGGCTCTCACATGTGTGACACCTGTGCAAGACCCAACATGTATTGCACCTTATAAGTTATAACCCGCCTTATTTTATAGTACTCAAACAAACACAGCATAGAAAAGAAAATATAGGTAGCATTGGGTTTTATATTGAGACATGTAATCAGATAGCATTGATCCAAGAGAAGCACAGGAATCTAGTCTCTCTTTCTTCCCAAACACAGCAACCAACAACATCAATCCACGTTCTTGATTCAGTGCTTCAACTCCAAGGAGCCAAGCCACACATAATCACTGCTTTTTTGACACCAAAAAGTTCCCATTTTCCACCTTCCATCTTTTTCTTCATTCTCTCTTACTAAGATTTTGCTGCTTCCAGCTTAAGACCCACCAAGATTCTAACACCCATTTGCATTCTTCCATGGGGAACTGTTTAGGCTCGTCGGAAAAACTGACGGCGGAGATCGTACCACACGGCGGAGCCACCGCGTATCCTACTGTTCGATTACACGGCTCGCCGAACAGCATTGTAGCCGCCTACATTGGCTTCGCCAATCTCCCCAACACCATTCCGCCGGAGGTCGTCCCCACCACCAGACCTTCGCCGGAACCGCCGTCATCAACGGCGCGTGTCGGAAGATCCGCGTGGATAAGGCCGGTAACGCAGCAGGTTGGAGCAGGAGCTGAGTGGGGATCCCGCGACGCGCTTGTCCAGTTCATCGACGCGCGGTTCCCGGATCTTTCGGCGATTGGCGGTGGCGAGGAGGAAACGACGACGGCGTCGTTGATGGTGAGGGTGACGCGGCTGCAGCACAAGAGCATGACGTGGCACGTGGAGAGGATGGTGAGGTGGGGGGAGGATCTGGCAACACGTGGAGGGAGGAAGGCCGTTGATCCGAAGGTGGGGAGTTGGAGAATGGAGATGAGGAAATTTGGGAAGAGCTACTCTGAGGTGCTGGAGGTGATGATGGAGCACGCGCGGATGGAGGAGACTGTCCTTTTCCCTATTTTAGATGCTGCTGATCGAGGTACATGAAACCCCCACACACACTAGTTATATTTTTGACACATTAGTTAATTTTAAATTACTCTTGTAAGTCAATAAAGGTAAGGGTTTTTTCAAGAGTGCGGTTAAATTGAACTCTCGACCTAGAGGTTTAGACTGTCACTTTTTATCATTGCGACCGGCGCCCCCTATTGGGTGTTTAGAAGACTTTCTTCACACTTTCTACTTAAACACTGTTTTTTAAACTAGTAAAAATTTATGTAAGATTCACTAAATTATATATATGACCTCCACTTCCAAGTTAGTGAGATCTAAGTTGTAACTTATAGTAAGCCAATAATAATAATAAAGGGCAATTTTGGTATAAAAAAATAAAGGGCAATTTCGGAAACTGCAGCACATATCGTGAAGAAAAAGGGTTGCTTGTCTTTAAAGCAATGATCCAAGTGAACATGGCTAGCTAATTGAATGTGATGGTGAGTGCAGGGCTATGTAAAGCTGCAAAGGAGGAACATGCTAGGGACCTACCCATAATGAATGGCATCAAAGAAATTATCAAATCCATTGAGGTTTTAGAATCCAGCAGCCCTAAGTACCGAGATGTTTTGTACACTCTTTCTGCTCGACTTAAATCATTGCAGGTATTTAAACCCAACCTATTAGAACTAGTTATAATCTTGTTGCTCTCTTTTGAATTTTCTTTTTTCTCATTTCGATCATATATCTATAAGTGCTAGTCACCAATGTTGGTCTACTGATAAGAAAGCTAGTCCCCCGTAAAAGTGAGAACACAAGTTCGAGCTGTTAGAAAGTCTTATGTTGAGAATGACAACTACAATTTCTCAATCAAACGAGAATATATGTCAAAGAACAATAAACAATAACTGCTAGCGGCAGACATGTATTGCTTAGGGCTGAGCATAAAGGTCCAACCCGAAACAAAATAGAAAATTGGTGAAGTCGGGTCGGGTTAGGTCGAGTTGTTAGTTACAACAGGATGTAAAAACAAGCTTAGATGGTTAACACCCGTCAGGTTCGGATCAAGAAAATGAAACAAATCAACACCCGACACAAACCTCACTCTCATGGAATAAGTTTAGGGCCTTAAGCTTTTAGCCCATTAGGTTAGCACTAAGGTTTTCTCATGCAGGACCAACTGACCATACTGAACTAGGCTAAATTTGGCCCGAGGCCAACTAAGTTTATTTTCAGGTTTATCAGGTTCGTTTTATATCGAGTAAATAGCCAATCAGGTGGGCAGGCCAAGAGTTAGATTGGGTCGATTTCTTAGGCCTTTTAAAATTAAGTGCCACCATCGTCCTCCCCTCCGCAGCCTCAACCTGATGTGCAATCCATTTTCCTCCAACTTGCTTTTCTTCTGCTCAGTTCCTGGTCCAATGGTTCTACGTATGCACCTTTTGTTGATGATAGCCTTGTTGCAGGTAAACTTTTCCAAATCGCTTGGAAATTAGAAGAAGCGATCGACACCTGAAATATAATATCAAATTTTCACTTTGAGAACAACACTTCTAGACTTGGATGAAGCTTCGGAGTTTGCTTTTGTTAGTAGTTATGTTGGTTTTCCTTTATCCGTTTGGGGTTTTCTTGTTTCAAGATTAGAGTATGTTAGCTTGTTTTAATGAGTATGTGTGGAGTGTAGTGCTCTTTAGGTTTTGAGTCCCTTCACATGTAAGTGTCATTAGGCTTTAGCTTATGTCCTAAATCTCATGAAACTTTGACCCCAAAAATCACTCATATAGCATATTCTCTGAAAGTAAAGTGTCGTTTAAGTTTGTCCCTAAACTAAGAATGTTCCTTGAAAAGTCTCAGAAAATGCAAATCTTCGATGAAGTTAGCCTCTGTCGCGTTTGGTCAACTAATGTTCCCACGTGACATATTAATTGCCCATGTGACCGTTAATTGCCCAATAAGCATCGTACATGCTGCCCTGGTAAGCATCCAACATCCTACCGGGCAAGCACACAAAGAGATGTGAAAAAATACAAATTTTTAAAAGTAGAGGTTCAAACCCACCACATAAGCATATTTTTAATTATGAGTTTAATGTCTGAAATGGATTTTTCTCACCTTATGCCTATTGCCAATTTGTTCTTATAGGGACAATGCAAGCAACACTTTATGGAAGAGGATTTGGATTTACTTCCATTAATGGAGGCAATGGAGTTGAGCAAAGAGCAGGATGAGAGTGCACTGGAGGAATGTTTCCATGTGATGCAAGGAACACATAATCGGTTGTTGAAGTTTCTTCTTGAAGGGCTCTCACCCCACGATGCAATGCAGTACTTGGACTTGATTGGAAAGTGCAGGGACAAAGGGAGAATGGAATTCATGCTTCGGAAGATAGTTGAGTGAGATATCTTCATGTAGCTAGGTCCAACCATAACACGCCAAAGGATGAACCGTGAAGTTGATATAGTCAATGCAAAAAAATTCAAACTTTAGGAATTACTTGGATTCTTTTGCTTTTGTTGTCAATAACTTCATCTTAAGTTTACCATGCACCCTGACCATTGGTTAAGGGAATAGAAAGTAGGATAGGTTTTGACAAAGTAGGGCAATTTATTTTCTTATTTTCCCTTGATGGTTTGGATAAGGTTGTTTATATGTCCCTACATGATCAAGTACATATTTGTACCTGAAATTTATATATTCATAACTTCCGGTCTGACTGATTTGATTTGTAAGAAGACAGTTTAATTAATTTAAACACAAGTAATTGAAAACCCCTCAGCAACCAATCCTCGATGCTATGTTTTAGTGGCATGTTAACTAAACCGGGCTGTAAAAATAAGATACATTTAGAAAGAAACTTGACAAATTAGGTCATAGAGACCTATATCTGGCTTGGACCCGCGGAGGAAGGGAATTTTGATTTTATTTTCTAAGTAAGTGTCAATTCTAATTTTTCGTTTGTGTAAGGCAAATATTTGTTTCTTTGTATGTGGGATGTGTTTTCCCATTTTGCCTCAATGCAAACGGGATATCAAAGCACTAGAAAATAGCAAGTGTGTCTGACTTCACATCTCGGGAGTGTGGAGTCATAATTGAATACTCTACATATTAGTTTTTTTTAACAATACATATAATACATATAAGTTACTATTAGAATCCGGAGGTCTAACTCAACTCAAAAGCTAACTCAAGAGTTGAGTGTTAGTCTACCCTTATTAACACCATTAATGTCATATCGAGTTGCTTTACCCTTATAAAGACTATCTATATGTCATATTTCTAGTCAATGAGAGACTTCTAAAACACCTCCTCACGCCAGAGTTGGACACCAGGAGGCAGGACCGGACATCTGCAGGGTGTCCCAAATTGGGGGTCTCTACCAACAAACGGATCTATGATAAGCTCTAATACCATATTAGAATTTGAGAGACCTAACTCAACCCAAAAACTAGCTCAGAAGTTGAGGGTTGTCTTGCCCTTATAAAAGTTATCTATGTCATGTCTCTAACTAATGTGAGACTTCTAATAGTTACTCATAGCAAATTACAAAATTTCATAAATCTTGATTAATATCACGTAATTGTCATTTTTTAAACATGTTCGGAGAATTGTAAAAGAATGATTAATATGCTTTAATTTCCTCTTTAATGTTAGTACATTTGACAGAATAATAAACATGTCTTATTAGGAAATGTCTAAATGATCTTAAGTAAAGTTTGAGTTAAATTACTCTAGTTCTAAGTAAACCAATAATTATTTGTATGGTTAGATATAAACTGATTTTCACGTTGGTTTCAACTTTGTTCAATACATGCTAAACTGCTAAAGTATGGGCCGAGTTCCGGCCAGCTGGTCTAGGGCCATAAAGCTAGCCCCATGACTAATGCCCAAACTTAATGGTTTATACTTATCTAATTAGCCAACTAAACTACCCTAGCCGCTAGAAAGAGAAAGCTCCCAACAACAATGTCACCCCCCATTGGGGCTTCTCCCCTTTGGGAGGTTCCTCCTCCTTCATGGAGGTTTTTCTTCCTTTTAGGTAGGTGTTTCTCCCACAATAGGTGGGTCTTCTTTCATACTAGGTTGATTTTCTACCCATTTGTGGGTTTGTCTTCCTTTTTAAGTAGGATTTCTCCATTTTTGTGGCCACTTCAGTGGTTTCCACCCTCTGTCCCTGCCTCCGCCTCCGTCCACCCTCGACCGCCGCTAATGCGCCGCCTCTGCCGACGTCGCCTCCGTAACCATCCTTGCATCCACCCTCACCATCCTCGTCTCCCTCTCTGTTCTGGTTGTGTTTGGTGCGGATCTGCTTCAGATTTGTAGATCTACAGTTGTTCTATTTTCAGGATCTCAATGTCTTTGGATTAACTCCCTACAAGTGTTATTGGAGCCACGATCTAAGCTGCCTTGAAGATCGTTCAGAGCGATGCAGCCTCGACAGAGTCGGTTGAGTTGCAAGAAGTTGAGCAGTTGATTAAAATGAAATATTAATACTGCTCAGAAAGTCAGTTTGATTCATTGGTGATCATTGAAATTTTGGATCTCTGCATGTGTTAGTTTGTTGATTACTTGTGTCAGATTGACTGTAAATACCTTGATTTTAATGGTGTTATCTGTAATGCATTGTAATTTCAGTCCTTGAGAGTAGTCTCACTGATGTAAGTGTATCTCCTGTAAGTTCCGTTGGACATCTTTTGAATATCAATGATCCTTTGAAAAAAAAAAAAACTACCCTAGTTAGTGTTGAAAATTGGAGTTGTTGTTATGTTGTGTCGTGGCAAGCAGCAAGCATGCTTTGCACATGGGAGCACATGGTAATTCAGTCAAACTAAAGAGAAGGAGTCAAGGATATTAGAAAAGAGTGCATATCAACAGAAATGAAATTATCATTGAAAAGGAATGATGAGAGTTAATTTCACACTACACACTTCATTCATATTGATAGAGATGTGACGTTGTCAACTTTAGGGGAGAAAGAGTGAAATGTATTGCAAAGAAAATTCGGTACTGCGAAGGCACACAGTAAGAAGGTAGACCTCCAATCCTATTCTGCTCTGGCCCAAGGGTAAAGCCACCCAAGTAAGAGCTTTAGGCCTCCAAAAAGAATTTTGTTTTACTAAGTAAAAAAGACCTCCAAAATTAAAGTTTTCTATAGTCCTCGTTTATATAATAAAGCCTCACTTTAAACTTTGCTTTAGGCCACAGTTAGTGTTGGGCCGGCTCTGTCTGCTTCGGTTCTCTATAAAAACATAGACCTCTAAGCAATAACACAACATTTTCCTCCAACCTTCACCACCATCTCTTCTCCCTCTTTCCATTTTTTTTCTACCAACACAACCGCCACCTCTCCGAAGCCAAAACCACCATAAGCCAAAATTTCTCTCAACCAATCCCTTCCAATTTCATTGAAGAACCTCTGTAGCTAGCACTTTGCCATTAGCTTTAGAAACTATCACCAAACACAAACCCTACATTTCTCACTTCTTTTGCTATGGCCTCACACATTATGCATCTTAATCTTAATAATTGTTGTTGGGGGAGACAGGGGAGTCCATGAGTCAAGGAGCAAGACACCAAGAGATATAAACAATACATCTTAACCCAAAATCTTAAGGCATTAGGTTTATGTGTCACATCTCTTATAAAGTCTTCTCCTCACTCATACTTAACCATTGTGGGACTCCAACTCCGCACTTGAATTATCAACAATCTCCCCCTCAAGTGCAAGTTGCCTCCACATTATCATGGCCCCCCTCCTCGCGGAAGCATATTCCCCCTTGTACCATTGTTCGCTGCTCAACAGAACCTGCCGTCTATCCACACTACTAAGAAGACTTTCGACACAAGGAGCAGTTACCATGGTCCCACGAACCATTGGCTTTGATACCAATTGTTGGGGGAGACAGGGGAACCTATGAGCCAATAAGCAAGACACAAAGAGATATGGACGCCACATCTTAACCAATTCTTCACCTTCAGAAACCATTTCCTCTCTTTGGTACTCATCCACATTGCTCTCACAAAAACAGTTGCCATATTTCTGTTCGAGATGTGAAGCTTGTATCCATAAGCTCTCCTTCGCGGGGGATTTCAAGGCAAGAAGATATGTAGCTCTTCCAGTATTCATATAACCTCTTTTCATGCAGTCTTCTGCATTAGCAAACCAGGTATCTTCTACAACTCTGCTTTCACCAGTTTGGAAAATTATCAATCTGCTAGTTTGAGTGAACCGAAGTTCGGCTTCTTCCGCTCATGTAACCATGCTTTGCTATCAAAAGTGTTTTCCAACCTTTCCCTAAGCACAACCTCCATTAGTATATATGTGATGACTTCATCAAGACACCCTTTTCCTTCTTTCAATTTTTCTTTAGTGATCCACAGCAGACTTCCCTTCATGCCCTTCTCCATTGTCGTGTTAATGAGTTCCATAGCAACCTCATAGGAGGTTAACCTACCAAGAAAAAGACAGAACTCCACCACCTCTAAGGGAAACTTTTCTACAGCTCTATGCAGTAACCGGACATCACCTTCTTGTGTATCAACAACCTTCACAACCGCTTTCCATATTCTAAAAGAATAAGGAAAGAGTTGCAAAGCTTCTTCCATTACAGGCTTCAGATCATCAACAAGGCTTAAAGCCTCAAACCACACCTCTTCGTTCTCGGGCAACCCATTGAAGTATTTCCTCACTAAATTTTCTATTTGCAGATAGGATCAGATTGCAGCATTGTGGTACAAATGTGCAGATAGTTGATGTTTTGACAAAGGCCTTGAAAATTGACAAGTTCAAGTATATGAGAGAACAATTGAATATCAAGAATTTATGAACTGATTGCTGAACTGATTTTGCAGATTTTTTTGCCCTTTCATTAGGTTTTTCTGCAATATCTAGTTAGCATTGTTGTGATAGTTTAGCTTTGTTACATGTTGTGTTGTATCCTTCTTGGATTAGGAGGGGATGTTATGTAATAATCCAAGCTAGCAGTATTAGTTAGTTAGTGAGCCTGGTTGAATGTAAAAGCCCAGTGGTTTGTGAGCCCAAGTTATGGGTTGTATATAGCTGCATAATGCAGTGTTTTGTAACTAACTGATCAACAATTAGTTTTCATCTCTGTTTTCTCTAATCTTCCAGCAATCTTCCTTTCTCTCTCGTTCTGTTATCTCTTCTCTAAACTCCAACAATTGTTATTGTCACCGCACCAACATCTATTCATGTCACCTTTAAAGTCGTGAAATCCAAAAACACCCTTAAATATTTTTCGCTCACACTTTACAATTATGTAGCCCATGCAGTTTCAAAGTGCGTAGGTAACACACTTTCAAACTGCGTGATCTACATACTTTTAAGTGCATAGGTAACACACTTTGTAATTGCGTAAAAAGCGCACCGGCCACTTTGACTGTAACTTATGCAAATTCTGAAACATCAAATGCATAGGTAACACACTTTCAAACTTATGCACATTATGTTGATTGTTATTTCCTATGCTAGATCAGATTGTATATATAGGGGTGAATTTCTTTCTTTCTCACACAATTCTCTCTTCATTTTCTTACTAATTCAGATGTTCCTCCTTGTTTTCTTCTCCCTTGTTCCTCCTTCTTCTGCATGTGTTCTTTTGCATGGCGTTCACTGGATTTCATCCCCAACCTTAACTACTTTGAGTACTCAAAATTTGGATATTCAGATTCAGAGATTCAAAGTAACTAATGTAGGAGGTGATCATCCTTATTTTGAGTTCTCAAAGTAGCTAAATTTGATGGTATTTGATAGAATGTTGGTCCCATGAATATAAGTGAATTTACAGCCTCATCAGCCACCAAATCATGTGGATCGACAATCTCAAGAGTTGAAGAGCAAGAAGATTTGCCAAACCAGGCAAATAAATTTAGAAAAGGTTTATTGTACCATGTTTGAGTTATAAGTTTAGGGTATATAATTTATTGTAATTTTGTTTTGTTGTTTAATAATTGACTGCTCTTGTATCATGTTTTAGCTTCTGTAACACAATTTTATGTTATCATGTTTGATTATATTTTGTTGATAATTTAATGTTATTATGTAATTCGCAGTACTTTAAAGTGCGATACCAACACACTTTACAATGCGTTACCATCGCACTCTAAAGTGCGAAAGACAGTGCACTTTAAAGTGTGAAGGCAAAACACTTTTAAATAGACATGCTACATCAACAATTATATATTTACACCTCATTTTCTTTCATTTTTTACTTGTTTTTTTTCTTTTTCTTTCTATTTCTTAATTATCTTTATTTTTTTTTTGTCAATCTCTTTCTTTTATTCTTATATTTTTTCCATATGATATGTGAAGATGAAGATGTGCAATTAAAGACCAGATGCCAATCAAACTCTGCATCAGGTGATGATGCACTCTCCGGTCCAAGCTCCGGGAGGCGAACGGGCAGGTGGCCCACCAGGTGAACGGCGGTCCTTCCGGGATATGGTGCTAGGACCGACAGCCACTACCACCAAGGCTCCTAAAGTGGATCTCATTGCACACAAACTTGTGAGAATTGAACGTGATGGTGATGAACGACAACCGCCAAACGTGTTTGCGGCGGACTCGGTGGTGGAGGAGCTTAGCAAACCCTGGAAGCAGGCGTTGGTTGTGAAACTGATCGGGAAGAATTTGGGTTACAGCTTGATGAAATCGAAACTCAACCTTCTGTGGAAACCGAGTGGAGGCTTTGACATCATTGTGATTGACCATGGCTTCTATATGGTCAAGTTTGACAAGGATGAAGATCGGGAGAAGGTGCTGCATGGTGGGCCTTGGATGATCTTCGACCACTGTGTGGCGGTGGCGCAGTGGAGTCCTGATTTTGTGCCCTCGGCTGCAGCCCTTAAGACACTCGTTTGGATCCGATTTCCAGGGCTAAACCCAGCTTTCTACGAAGAAAGCTTTCTTCTGGCCCTGGCGGCGGCAGTAGGAAACCCTGTTAGGGTTGATGGAGCAACACTACACATGCATCGAGGGAGGTACGCTCGAGTGTGTGTGGAGTTAGATATCTCCAAGCCTGCGGTGAAACAGTTATGGTTCAGGGAGCAGCTGGTTGATGTCCATTATGAAGGATTACATATCCTGTGTGAGAACTGTGGCTGCTTCGGTCATCTGCGACGGAACTGCATGGTGCCGGCGGCGGCCAACAAGCATGAGCAAGTGGACGGGGAATTACCAAAGTACCCTGGGAAATTCAAAAGTGCAGAAGCAGCAGTTTCGCATGAGCAGCGTGAGGAGGGGCATGAATTTCGCTCTGAATGGATTCCAGTTAAGGGAAAAAATTCAAAAAAGAGTAAACCAATTAAGGGAAAATCTGTGGGGCCCAATGGAGCTTTAAATACTGGCGTTAAGTCAGGGAAAAATAATGTGGCTGCCAAAACCTCACACCACGTGAAAGGCAAAGAGCCTGCTAAGGTTGTCGTGTCGCACACGTCAAGGAACCCGCCGTTAACTACTCCTCTGAAGCGACGGCGAGTTGCGGGTGGCAACGCTGGTACCGGGCATGCGCCACAGACACAGCCCTTTACGGGGAAACCAGGAGTACAGTTGGAGTACCACGCGAAAGAGAACCATGCAGGGTTTGTCTTAGAACCTGTGGGGAACACCAGTGGAGATCAAGACTTTCCTCCGCTTCAGCGAATGTTAAACTTTGAAGCGCTTGGGACACAGGAAGAAGGGGAGATTGTGGCTGCAAGTCAGGGGGGCAAGCCTCCTGATCAACACTTGGCTTAAAGAGGGGACCACCCCCGCTGCCTAGCACCAACTCGGTTTTAATGATAGAATTCAAGGATTTTACTGTATTTTCTTGGAACATAAGGGGTGCTGCTAGTGCAGAGGTGAAGAGACACTTAAGGGGGCAGTTGCTTCGTTACAGGCCTTCCTTGGTGTTTATTATGGAGACACACATATAGTTCAGTAAAGTGAAGAACTTCTGGGATAATGTGGGTTACGTCCCAGTGCATATTGTTGAGGCTCGTGGACATGCCGGTGGGATCTGGTGCCTTAGTCCGGCACAATGTGTTTTCTCTTTCTCAGTGTTGGATTTCTTTGACCAAGCTATATCAGTGGAAGTGAAGGGATCGACGGGGAGTTGGGCTTGCACCGGGGTTTACGCCAGCCCCACGCTAACCACTCGTGCTAGTTGCTGGGACCGTATATATGATATCTGCAGGCGACTACAACAGCCTTGGATGCTTGTAGGAGATTTTAATGAGTGCTTGTTGAGTTCAGACCAGCGGGGAGGCTCTTTCTCTCAGACCAGGTCTGATGTTTTTTATAATCTGCTTCAAAAATGTACGCTTATCCCGCTCCATACCATTGGACTACGGTTTACATGGGTTCGCAAGGTGGGTGGTCGTATAGCCCTGAGTAAGAAGCTTGATTGGTGCTTGGTTGATCAAGAATGGTGTGTCCGATTCCAGAACGATGTTGCGGAGAATTTAACTCGTTTTCATTCAGATCATTCACCAGTTCTTGTGAGGTGTGGCGGTTTTACCACAACCACGGGGGAGCGGCCATTTAGATTCGAAGCGGCTTGGGCAACTCACCCTGCATATGCTAACGTGGTGGCAGATGCGTGGGGGGAGGGCAATCTGAATTCTAAATTACATATGGTTCAACACCAATCTCGTATCTTCAACAGGGACGTGTTTGGCCATATAACTAAGCGGAAACAGAACCTGGAAGCTCGTATTAAGGGTATTCAGCGGAGCCTTGATCGGGTTGATTCAGCTTCTTTGTCAATCTTGCATAACCAGCTTCAATATGAGTTAGATCAGACGTTGGAGCAGGAAGAGATCTTTTGGTTCCAAAAATCCCGGGAACAGCAAGCGCTCTATGGTGGTAGGAACACGAAATATTTCCATACTCAAGCTCTGATTCGCAGAAAGAGAAATAAAATACATGCTCTTGCCCTTCCTTCGGGGGAGGTTTGCACCGATGACCAAGTGCTGCAGCAAGAAGCCATTCGGTTTTTTAAAGAGTTGTTTTGCACAGGTGGTAATGTGAGACCTTTGCCTATGGCTGAGTGTGTTTGTCCTACCTTGGGTTTTAATCATGCTGGCAGATTGGTGGCGGAGGTCACGAAAGAAGAGGTTTGGGAAGCGGTTTCCACCATGGGTCCTCTTAAGTCTCCGGGTCCGGATGGGTTTCAGGCAATGTTCTTTAAAACCTATTGGCACATTGTTGGAGATGATATATGGCAGTTAGTGCGTGATGCTTTTGCCTCAGGTACTTTCCCTTCTTTAGTGTCTGAAACTCTTATTGCTCTTATTCCCAAAGTGGATGTGCCTAAGTCGTTTAGGGACCTGAGGCCAATTAGTTTATGCAATGTAGTGTATAAAATTATTACAAAGGTCCTGGTTCTTCGCCTCCGACCTTGTCTTCAGGAGATTGTGGGCCCCCTTCAGAGTAGCTTTATTCCTGGAAGGGGAACGACGGATAATGCAATCATTTTGCAGGAGGTTGCTCATTTTATGCAGGATAAGAAGAAACGGAGCCGAAATGTGGTGTTCAAGTTGGACCTAGAGAAAGCTTATGACAGGATTGATTGGGGGTTTTTAGAGGAGACTCTGAAGGAGTTCGGGTTCCCTCCCATGACCACCATTCTTATTATGCATTGTGTCTCCTCCACAGCTATGTCTATTATTTGGAATGGGACCCGGTTACCGGCCTTCAAAGCAACAAGAGGACTCCGCCAAGGGGATCCTCTTTCCCCTTACCTATTTGTGCTTTGTATGGAGCGGCTTGCGCACATGATCCAGCATGAGGTGAATTCTGGCCGCTGGAAACTAGTGATGATCTCTCAAGGGGGTCCAGGTATTTCACATTTATTTTTTGCAGATGATGTTCTTTTATTTGCCAAGGCAGAAGTTGAGCAAATCAGGGTGGCTCAAAGAATTCTTGATCGTTTCTGTGGTGCGTCCGGTTTGAAGATTAATTTTGCAAAATCAAAGGCCATGGCTTCTTGGAGTGTGGATAGCAGGTTAAAGGAGAGGTTCACTTCTATTACGGCCATACCGTTTTCGGATAATATCGGAAAATACTTGGGATTTCCAATCATCCACGGCCGGGCTAGAAAGGAGGATTATCAGTTTGTGATTGATCGCGTAACGTCAAAGCTTGCAACTTGGAAATCAAACCTGCTCAATAAACCAGCAAGGGTGACACTGGCTAAGTCTGTTCTTTCAGCTATTTCGGTCTATATTATGCAGCTCCATTGGCTTCCACAGTCTGTTTGTGATCAGTTAGATGCTGTGGTTCGAAGGTTTGTTTGGGGAAATGCGAATGGTCCTGGAGTCTCTATGCTGTCTTGGAAGAAGCTGATCCAGCCACGGAAACAAGGAGGTCTTGGAATTAGGGAGGCTCGCATGAGTAATATATCATTACTGGGAAAACAGCTTTGGCACCTGGTTCAAAATGCTGACAAGTTTTGGGTTAAAACCGTGGGTGCGCGTTACGTGGCTGGCCACGAGCTTTTTTCAGTGCCTCAGAGCACGGGCTCTCCTTTTTGGCGTGCTATGATAAGAACCAGGGAGAAGCTCAGAGAGGGTTTTGTGGGAAGAATTGGCAATGGTAACACATCTTTCTGGTTTGGTGATTGGCTACCACAAGGAAGGCTGTGTGAACGAGTTCCTTATGTTGATATTCATGACTTGGAGCTCACCATTCGTGATGTGTATGCCTCTGGTTCCTTTGATAGTAGCATCTGTTACACTCCTATCCCCCCTGACCTTTGCTCTTTGTTGAATCTGTACCATCATGTTGTGTGCGATGAGGGCACAGAGGACTGTATCGTGTGGAATCAGAACGTAGATGGGCAGTATACAGCAAAGGCGGGCTACCAGTGGCTATTGAGTAAGCTTGTTAATTCTATTCCTATGGCACTACCGTGGGGACATTGCTGGAAGTTGCCTGTACCTGAGAATATTCGTTTCTTCGTTTGGCAGGCGTTACACAACGCGGTGCCCACGTTAGAGGTACTGATGCACCGTCATTTGGCAACGGCAGCGACATGCAAGAGGTGTGGGGTGGCTCCTGAATCTCTGCTGCATTGTGTTCGTGACTGCTCTAAGGCGGAGCAGATCTGGCGAGCTATCGGAGTTGTGCTACCGAGCTCTTTCTTCGCGCAACCGGACTTCATGAGTTGGATGAGAATGTTTCATGGTTTTGGATTGACTTTATTCTTAGCTACGGTGTGGGTGATATGGAAGCAACGATGTCGCTTCTATTTTGCTGGGGAGTTGCAAGTGGTTCACCGTGTGATCCGAGAGATTCGGGCCTTGTATGAGACCATAGTTCGTGTTTATTCCAGTGTTAGTGTGCAGCAGCAGCCAAGGTTTGTTTGTTGGCAATTTCCGCGAGCAGGTTTTGTGGCTTTGAATACGGATGGTAGCTCGCTGGGCAATCCAGGCCTGTCTGGTTTTGGTGGGGTGGTACGTGATAGCCAGGGTCGTTGGCTGTTTGGTTTCGCTAGGCACCTTGGAGTGACCGATTGTTTACGCGCTGAACTAGTTGCAATCCTCTATGGCTTGGATGCGTGCTGGCATCGCAGATACCGGAAGGTTGAGCTTTTCACTGATTCTTTGGTGGCTTTGGGTCTTATCACGAAGCCTCATTCTTCTTTTCATCACTATGCAGCCGTCGTGAATGGAATCAAAAGCCTATTGCAGCGTAATTGGGATGTTACTTGCCATCACCTCCTTCGCGAGGGTAATGCAGCGGCCGATCATATGGCTAAGATGGGTGCGGGAAGCACGGGGACGATGGTGTTTTTTGATGAACAACCGCCTGGCCTTACGATTGTGTTGGAAGCAGATCGCATGGGGACCCTGCATCTTAGGATGTGATTTGCTGTAGTTTTTGTCTTTTGTTTCTTTCTTTAAGCTTTTGTTACCAAAAAAGATGAAGATGTGCGAAGGAGTAATTTTCTCATACTATGTGTGTGTTTGGCTCGGCGTTAGTAGAATTGGATCTGGCCAGAATTGGATCTGATATGAATTGGATCTGGTAAACGTGAGTTTGAGTGACGTGATTTATGTTTGGATACATTTATCAGGAATTGGATCTGATAGACTTGAATTGGATCTGTAAAAGGGAAAGGGGACAATTGGATCAACATTGATGCTGAAGCAACAAATTGTTGTGTTAGGATGGATCCAATTCTGGCCAGAATTGGATCAACATTTAACATCCAAACATCAATGGAGATGAAAAAATCACGTTTGAGGTCTTTAAACGTGGATCAGGCCTGATCCAACGTGCATTCAAACACACCCTACATCTGTGGATAACAAAGGTGGCAAATGAGAGAGAAGGGACAGTATGAAGTAGAATGGAGGAAGGCGTGAAGAGATGGGTGGTAGACATATCAAAGTGGGACCCAGAACCCCATGACCTTTCCTCCGCTCTCTCCCTCCTCCCTCCGCACGAACACTCCTCCGTCACCAGGTCTCTCTCTCTCTCTCTCTCTCTAGAATTAATCCGTTGACTCACTCGCTCAATTGATTTTGTTTTGTTTTGTGCATTTTTTGGCCAGGTTTTTTAAAATGGAAGATCAGAAACGTGCACTTGTCAGCCGAATGCTTCAGTATGCTCTTGTTCATGATGTCCTCAAAATCCCCTTTCCCCAAATCATCATTAATAGAACACCAGAAGGCAAACCATACTTGGTATTATTATTATTCATCACTTTCAGTCACATGGCTTATTGTTTTAATCTTGACCGTTGATGGTTAGATCTAACAGTCGTGATTTATTCTCATTTTCTCACATAAGATTACCTTTCTCATAAGATACATCATCTATATATATATATATCTTGTTTGTCTAATGTATGTCTATCAAATTGGCATAAATGAGAAATCTTATTGCATACAGTCAGTCATACTGCCCCTCCTCAATTCCAATGTTGTCAAATAGCCGATATAGTGGCGCTATAGCGTAGCGCTTTGAGGGCTAACCGCATAGCAGATTTTTAGCAACACCGCTCACTTCACATTCTCGTGTCACTTATCTGTTTCCTTGATCATTACCTTATTTATTTTCTCCTTTTTCCTTTCAGGATTATGATAAATCTGGTATGAAATTCCCGAATTTTAATTTCAATGTATCTCATCACGGTGACTATGTGGCCATAGCATCTGAACCTGTATGCCTTGTGGGGATAGACATCGTCTCATATGCTATACCACAGGGAGAAACAATTACAGAATTTATTCAATTCTTCACATCATACTTTTCAAGTGTGGAATGGTTTAACATAGTCAATGCTGGCACTTCTGATGATGTCTTAATTGAATTTTACAGGTGTGATTATACTTCATCTGTAAATTTTAGTCAAAGTAGTGATTATACTTCAGGTGTGATTTACTTTCTCTCAATGCTGGTGTTCCAGCATGCAGAGAGTCAGTAGCTTTGCTTCAGACTTGATGTTTTCATGTTTCTAGTTGTTTTTGTTTTCTTGCTTTGGAAGATATGCTGCCCCTAGTAGTATTTCTCGTATGTTCTCTCTAGTAAAACTTCTTTTTCTATAATAAAAAAAAAAGTTATTCCTCAGTTTTGCATTTTTCCAAGTTTTACTGTCTTCACAATTGTACAAACAAAAATATAAATCCTTGTACTGTTATTTGTCTGGAAAGAAGCCAAATGGCAGTGCATGAAGAACAAATTGCTCAGCTAGTGTTTTTCAAGAAAATCAGTACACTCTTAACATGAAGGCAGCTCAAGAAGTGAATTAGTTAAGGCCTTTATTTCTTGAGAGCTTGTTATACTCATGCCCTTCTGAATGCAAAATGCCCAATAATATTTAACTATGACTTTTATGCTTCTGTTCTGCCAGTTTAATGATTATCAATTTATCACATAATGTGGCAAAGTAATATTTTTATCTGCCAAACTAGTGAATTCTTAGTAAATGTAAAATAATTCTTTCAAAAGCTTTGCAGGTATTGGAGCCTTAAAGAAGCTTATGTTAAAGCTGTAGGGAGTGGACTGACTGAAGAGTTGAATAAAGTGGAGTTTTCGCACACGAACTGGACTAACATATCAGCTAAAATGGATGGGAAGGTTATGACTGAGTGGAGATTCTGGCTGTTTGAACTTGGAGAAAGACATTGTGTGAGTTCCATATCAACTTTTAATAAAAATTCTTGGTTCACCTTGACAACTATGACTATAGAAATCCAAGTTCAATTTGAATCACAGGGATGGGACTGCATAGATATTTTGCATCTAACAGTTTTTTTCTTCTTGTTGAACAGATCTCAATTGCACGAGGTCACCCAATATCAGCTTCGATCAGTTACAAATCAACGTTGAAGAAAGTGGATTTTACTGAAGATGAATATAATCTTGGCCTTCATCTTCCAAATGTTGACTTTGTTAAACTAGGTGTACAACAACTTGTTTCAGTTTTACAGAAAGCATTTTATTGTAAGCATGGAGGTTAGTTGGTAATGTGTAAATCTTTAGAAACGAAGGTTTGTACAAATCAATGAAAATATTGTTAGGAGATAAGAATCATATATCTCAACATCCCTCTCTCTAACTCACTATATATGCATAGGGATTTGCTAATACTCCCACTAGATTTTATGAAGCCACAATAGAATGTTAAGAAAAAATAAAATGTGTTGAATGCTATTTTACTCCTTCATATAACATAGTAGGATAATCACTTGAGGATAAGCAAATGCATAAGCATTTCCTTCCAGGATTCGAACCCTAGACCTTCCCCTCCCCACCCTTATGTCCCGTAGCTCTTTACCACTTGAGCTAACCTTTCGGGAACAATTTGTTGTGTATATAAATTGCAATACATTTCCATCTCATTTGTTTTGCATCTTTTCTTGCATGTCATCAAGCATTCTTGGATGTTTTAGCATGTATTTACTTAGCTCATATGCTTGTTTTGGTGTCATGTTGCATTTGTACGTGGATTTTAGATCCTTAAAATTGGAAAAATTGAAGAACTTTGCAATAGGAAGATGTCGAATAGCTTTTTGAATCTAAAATGATTAACTTGGTCATCCAGAACCAAAAGGATCGACATCGTAGGTGTGGCACTTTCGAGCATTATGGAAATTTGGATCCTCTCTGGTGTAATGCGCAAAATGTGCCACTAAAAAATCATGAATTATCATAAAACTTACAAGACTTCCCCCAAAACAAAATTACAAAACTTATTTTTAATTCAGTCACCATAAAAGAAGGGATTATTTTAATCAAGTGCATTGAAAGAAAATTGTAATTAATAATTTAACTTCAAAGTTAGATTGATATAAGATAATGTTCATAGCAAAATCGCTAATAATCTGAACCCAATTCCTGGAAGCTCTAAATTTCTAAAATTTTGGCAATGAATTCAGTCTAAACTTTTCTACTGAATCCTTAAATTGGATTCCAAATAATTCATAAATTACAAATTGATTGCATTTACAATGATAAATCATAAAACCGTGTGCTTGTCAGAAAACAGTTACACTTCATCTGTAAGGTCGCACACCAATTATTGGCTCCAAGGGAGCCAATTGATGTTGTAGAAACTTGTAAACTGATTCAGTTGTCACAGAAGCCACTCGAACAAGAAGGCCAATTTTCTGCACACAATATGAAGTTGCAGTCAGCAACAATTATGACTAAATCATAAATTACGTAATAATAATACAGAGTCAAGATACCATAAGTGTCTCAACAAACTATAGCATCTAACAATTTTTTTTTACCTTGCCATTATTTAATTTAGCCAACATATATTGTAAATTTTATAATTTTAATTTTAGTTATTAAAAAAATACTAGATTACTACAACTCAAAAAGAATTGAAAGTGATAAAATAAAAAGAAAACGCCCACCGTGGGGCTCGAACCCACGACCACAAGGTTAAGAGCCTTGCGCTCTACCAACTGAGCTAGACGGGCTACTTGAAGAACTAGTCTATTTAAATAGATATAATTAAAACAAATATTTTATTTCATTATCATTATGTTTCCATAAGATTTTTATTACAATATCTTGAAAAAATATATATTTATATATTTGCTAAAATCTATTTAGCCATATACGGGGTGTTTGTTACAAAGGTATCCCAAAATATTCTAGGAATGTGAGGTCAGGATTGTAATATTCTCAGGTTTGGTTACAAGTTTTAAAATATTTATTCCCGAGTATGATGGATTCTCAGGCATGTAACTTACTCAAGATTTCTACAAATCTTATATCTATGTCTTAACGGGGAATCTTACATTCCCATGGAATGGAAGTTACTTCCGACCAACCTTCATATTTTTTGTTTTTTTTTCTAATTAAATAATTTTAAAAGCATTCGTGGGAATAATATATACAAACCAAATATACTATACTAAAACTTTTAACAAACGCCCAGTCTATTATATCTTGACGTTAGGCTTACCTTTATTATGATTTAAGAAATAGACTTATGACTTATTTAAATATCTTACTAAGAAAGTGGGATTTTAAATAGGCTTTCAGTTTCAGCCCTTAGGAAACCCAACATAATCCATCTTATTTCCATCCCTAGCTATTAGGTTATAATCTTGTTTGCATGTATATAGAAAAATTTGTTTTAGTAAAGTTTAACATGTTAGCCTACATCTGTGCTGACCTATCTACAAATAGGCTCATTGGCCTACTTTAAGGACTTGTTATGAAGCAGACGTTTAAATAGGCTACCAAGCTAGACCAAGCTTTCAAAAGACCAAGTCAGACCTGAAAAAATAGTCTTGTAACAGATAACATATCAGACTTGGGCCTTAAAAAATTTAAGTTGGTTCAGCCTAGCCTATTCCCCAAGGGCAAGCATCGAACGGATTAAGTTAGTTTCAAGGTGAAAAATCTCAATAGGAAAAAAAGTGAACTCTCGCATCCTAAACCATTTTCGTCTGAATGGTTCATCGGATTGGCCGGTATACAGGCTAATTGGATGTAAGGGTTATGCAGGCGGGTTAGCTTCCAATTTTTTGGATGCTAGAAAACAATTGCTGAGAAAATAAAGACAAGACCTCTTGGTCGTGCCATCGTGGTGCTTCCGCCATCCATGGTATGGCCAGTGGTGGTTCAAGGGCAATGGGGCGGCACGATGGTGATGGGTGACGCAGCATGACCACAACGAGGTTGTCGCGAATGAGAACTCACGACGGAGGAACGTGAATGGATCTAGGATTGGGAGGTGGAGAGCATTTCCGCTCCTAGGTGCAGGTGATTGGGGCTTCTCTTACTCCGTTACGACAACGTGCTCCTCCGCAATTGCAGCTGCTAGCATGCTGCAATGAGATCTATCACATGGAGGAATTCCCATTAGACAAGGAACCATGCTAGACACAAGTGAGAGAGTGCATCTGAATAAACATGATGAACCACATCTCCATTATCTTCACAAGGAGAAGGAAAATGTTTTCTTCACACCTCATTTTGAGGTGGAAGGAGGTGGAATAGGAGAGAGATAGGAAGAAAAGAAAAAGAGAGAGAAAATATGAGATGTGATAGATGATAAGAGGAGAGAGGTAGAAACAAAAATAGGTGGAAATGAAGTGTTTAAAAGATGAGGTGTGTATATATCATTACTCCAAGGAGAATGGTCTTTGATAGACTTCCCTTCTTCTCTTGAAGCAACTAATGAGCCTATGAAATGAAATAATTGATGTGCTTATGCTGTGAAATGGAAAAGTGAAGAGATGAAAATTTGAATTTTAAAAACATAGGTACAGAAATATCTACTTCAACTTGGTCGGGCTCTCAACTGTTTATACACCCCTATTATTCCCATCCCTGGCTGGGCCTAGGCCAGAATTCATGTCCCAATTGAGTATTTGACAGCTTACAACATATGTAGCGGACATTATTTTGACCGGAGATGATGATGATGATGATGTTAGGTCTACTTAGAAGAAGAGATTTGGTGATTTTGACACAACTACTGGGTTTGGGCCTATGCCTGAAGAAGAGATTTGCTGATTAAAAAGAAAAACACAGATTGGTGAGAATAAGGGTCAGAAATTGAGGGAATATTCATGTAGGTAAATCTAGGGCATAAAAGGATCTTGTGCTAGCAAGGAATAGTATGAGGTGAGAATTTGATTGGGGAGAAATGAGAATATTAGAGGGAAGGGTAGGTAGTACAGGGAATGCATGAATAGAAAGGCAAATGGTAACTATTCGGACTAGAGGTTCTGTGCATCAGCAGAACTCTAGATTTACCATTATATTCTGCATTTGCTGTTCTTGTCAAGAGCTAGTCTCTTTGTTTTTATGGGCAAAATTCACTTCTTAACAAAGTATGTATCTATTTATCAAAGTATGTATCTATTTATATATCAAGCTAGCTCACGAGCTAAGGGGTTGAACATGTCAAAGCTCAAGTTCAGTTCATTTAAAAATGAACCAAAATTTTCAGTTCATTTGGTTGTTAATGTGCTGAGTTGCAAGTAGGCATGTAGGCTCAAAAGCTGGCTCAACTCACTCCCATCTCCATCAACCCCACTCTTTTCACAAGTTCCCCATTAATTTGTAGCCCTTTTGTCTCAAAAACCCATCGTACACACATTCCTGGCCCACTGCTACTCTGTTTTAAGCTTTTAGCAATTCTGGATTTATTTTGTTAAGATAAAGGGTCTGCCATACAAAGGCTAATGATTCTCTCCATTCAACCAAGACAGCCCTGACCGTTCACCAAATTAATAAAATACCAATCATTGATTCTCTCCATCCTGCAATCAACATTTCCTTATTTATGCTCACCCAATCCTACCTAGAACCTCACCAGTATTCTATTAAGTTCACAAACTAAGCCAACTTAGTGGAGAAGTCACTTTTGTCTCAACTGGAACACGCGTCCCAAATAAACAATACCCTGCACTAGCAAGATCCCTTATGCTAGAATAAATGGACAACCTCACCTAATTACCTATTAAAACTCACATTATAAATAGAGGATTCATGACTCCAACAAATCATCACTTTTTGATGATTCAAAACTATAGACAGCTCCTTCAAAGTGACCATAATTAGATCAAGTGATCAAGTACTAGCACTGCTAGTACAATCCATAGCCAACTAAGATTAAACACCCTAATATTCTAACAGTAGAAAACATGGAATGTTTCCGCTAATTCTTTTAATTTTCCAATATTTTTATCTCTAATGAGCAATAGCATGCACCAACACTTGTGTTACGTTTGAATCTATGAAAGTTTTCAAAATTAATTGGGTTCAAGAAAAATCTAGGATCTAGTATAAGTCAGATAGAAACAACCTCAAGTCAAAGAACTATTTAACCAGGTATGTCGCAGTAGTATTTAGACATTATATTCTAGACTTCTAGTTAATTGAAATAATTTATAATTTACCTTAGGACCAAAGACACTGCAAGAAGCCATGAAGCTTGGTTTTGTCATGAAATGATCCGCCTTGTCTCTTTGGTGACTCAAGGCAGCAGAAGGATACTGTAATTTCTCAGACATAATTCTTTTGACATTACCTTGCACTAGATTCTGGATATACTGCATATTTGGCCTAAAATAATATATTAAATTCATGATACAAAAAAACATAAATCAAGAAGTAAGACAACTTAAATCACTCACCCTAGGAGTACAATCATTGCAATAACTTGGTAGTCCTGCATGTGATCCTTTATGCAGCCAATTTTTTCTTTCTCTAATAACATCTGTTTGTAACAAAGAAGCATTTTAAGTACAATAAGAGCGGAAAGGAAATCAATTCCAAAATACAAGACGGTCCAAACTGCCTTTCCCAAAATCCCCTGAAACTATATAAATTCAAATTTCAAACTAGCATAAAAGCATGTTGTGCACTATACGTGACAGGAGAGAGAGATGCAAAATAGACATATGCTGGTAGATCTGGATGCTCTCATTTTAGTTACTAACATGATATAGTCATTTCAGAAAAGAGATAGGCATAACACCCTGTAGGGATATGAAGCCAATTTTTTATGTTGTCATTGTAGCTCCTAACATGATGGCGCCATATTTTAAAAAGAAAGGAGCACAACACCCCATATCATGTTAGGAACTAAAATGAGAAGATCCAAGTCTAAAAACCCAAACACATTTTTGTTCACTATTTCTTTTGTGTGTTTCTAATGAAACAGCAGGTTTCTCCTTTTCCAATAACTTTTAGTTGCAAATAAGGAGTACAAGTTACAGCATCAAATAATATGCATATATTTAACAGTGTTTTGAAAACAGTTAGGTCTACTTATATCTACTATTTGTTGCATGCCATGGTTGATCACTGTTCCAGAACATAATTCAGAAGGGGAAACATTATTTGGTAAAACGGAGGAAGGTGTCAAGATGTTGAAAAAATATGTATACACTATTATTGTGTACCAAATATGCTTTTAAACCCAGAACATTAATTATCTCCCCGTAGTTAAGAATATTTGCCGCACTAGATATTAGTCCTAAATGAAATTAATCAATAAACCCATAATAAAATGATGTATCAGCTATTTAATCATACAAATTGTGAAAGCCTAAATTTGCATTTTAGGGATATTCGGTTAAGAGTCCATCAAGCCCAGGCAAAACTGCCTCCGAAATGGAACTGTGGTAGGGAACAGAATGGTGCATGTGATACAGCTATCCAAATTTATTAAGTTAAGGGTAGCAATTAGGTGACATCATTCTATGGGATTGAAATCTATAAACAAATTTCCCAAGAAATTACAAGCAGAGAGGAAGCTAAGATTTCATGATAGTTTATACATCTTAGAAGCTCAAGCAACTTGGAAGTACAATAGATAACTAGCATAACAAGGACAGCAGTAAAATCATTACCGTATCTAGAAATAATGGTTGACCATCATCTAAGAATATATTGTTGGTGCTTTTATATAGATCAAAATCCCATTTTTCTCCACTTTCATGGCGCCCACTAGTAATCCAATCAACAATAACCAAATTTGAATCTGAAGAAACAGTGAAAACTTGCTTCTGATAGTATCTTGCAGTGGAAAAACATGTCACTGGATCTGGAATGATGGCTAAAAGTGCATTCCTACCAACCGTAGCCTACTACGAAGGATGAATTTGACAGTTATCAGTTATCAGTTCTCACTTAAAACCAATAAACTCAAGCTATACCACTGCAACAACCAATGCCTTTTCTCACTATGAATTTCAGCTACAAAGCACTCTATAATGACTGACCAAATAGTCAATCATAGTAATGGAAGTCATCAAGCAAATTCTCTTGAGAGTAGATGTCATGCAGTAAAAAATTCAGAACTTCAAATTACTAGAATCCGACCAAAATTATATAATCCTCATACCTTGGCCATAAATCTTGATTGTCATTAGGTATTGTAACGTAAAAAACTAAAAATTAATCAACGCTAATCATTTTTCTATCATGTAAAACATACAACTTCTGAAGTTAATAATGACAAGCATAAATGGAAGAACCCCAAGAGAATTATAAAGTTTTGTTACCTCTAATATTTGGTGAGAACACTTTGATCCAACAGATTTATAGACCTAAATAGAGAGAGCGAAATTATCAACAGATGTCCCTCTGACCAAAACAACCAATCAGATAGATAATGTATCATATTCATAAGCACCTGACCAAGAAGCCAGCACAAATCAAGATAAATCACTTCAAGGAGAGAAAAAAATTTAATGAGAATGGAAAAAAAAATAGTCGACCTTAGTGGAGCCCTGGGTCGTTAACACCATGGTACAGCCATCTCCCACAGAAAACTTGCATGATATATTATCACCCTACACCTCATAAGGCAAGCACAAGTCCAAATTCATATGCAAATAGAAACATAACACAAAGACAGTTTGAAGGAAGGGGAAGAAAAAAGAAACTTACAGATACAATTCCACCTCCAAAATTGAGGGCATAAACCCAGACAGCATCAGTTTTGGAAGAACCCACCTAAGCAATCAGTGAAACAAACATCAAGATCTTTGCATTGCATGTCAAGATAAGACTTCTGTGCCAATAATCACTACATAGCACAAGTAGACACTTAAATAAGAACAAGACTGGGAAATCAAAAAAAATGAAAAAATGATTGTTCAACACCTTTTTGGGTATGATGAACTTCAAGGGATATCTTGATATGCAGCTTGTCACTGATGATCTGCCTCCCACTTTTTCAACTACCACTGAACCTGTTTCCTTTTCTTTGACCTCCTCACCATTTCTCATTCTTCCTGGTGCTGGATTAAAAAACAGTCCTCATTGATCAGAAACTAAAGTGATTTTCTTACAATTATAAACAAAACAAAAAATTATTTCACACAAAACAACAATTTTTCACCTTAGTTGAATGAAGATAAAATTGGATAGCTTATATCAACTACTGTTTCTATTTACAAGAAATCAAACAGCTCACTACTTAAACTAACAGGTCATTTGATTGTAACAACAAATAGATTAATGGGGAGTGGGGACGATCGACAACACCAGAGAGTGTGAAATTACACGAAAGACAATGAACCTGGTTGTCAAAGAAGTCGAGAGGAGCAGATCGAATTGCACATGGTACAAACACACCACATAGAGAAGACAAGAAGATCAACTAGGAAGTAATATATTAAATAAATGCACTTGTTAATTAAATTTAAATCTCATAAAATCACATCTCCAAAGGCTTATTTACACACTTCACTTACTTTTCCATCTTATTTGCATACATTTTTTTTTATATTTCTCTCTGCATTTCTAATCACATCACGAATCACATCACTCATTTTTCTATTTTCTCTTCTGTTTTACCTAAGGTGAAGGTGGAAATGGAAATGGATTATCAACATAACATTATTCCACCCGCAATATCTTTAACACACAAGTAAAATATTTTTTAAGAACCTTGAATTTTTTCCCCCTAAATATCATGACATAGAAAAATAGTTTCGGGAAGTGTAACATTTCCTTACACCTCTGAAACTATAACTTCTAAGGCTAATATTTTATATCGAGTAGATTCAAATAACTGAAGTGTAAATGTTCACAATAAAACTCTAAAATAATGTAAGAAGGTCAAAGCAATGTCTTCAAATTTCTCATCAAATGAACTTGTCTCATTAGGTCTGAGGAACCTTTTATATAGTTGAGGTCTCTCTTACTTAAGGTGATGGAGAGCATCATGTTAGTACATTAATGGGAAGAACAAGGATTAAGCAATTACATTAATGCTTTGTTTGGTAGATATCAGTTTGTGAAAAGAAAGAGCTGGGAGAGAGTTAGAGAAGACAGAGGAGAAGCACCCTTATTTGATGGGAGGCGAAAGAGAGAGATATGAAAAGGTGAGTCCTACCACTTTTTTGAGTCTCCCCAAAATGAATAGAAATGGGGGGAGAGGGGAGAGTTGCTTGCTTTTTTCCGCATTTGCACATTTCTGATAGTTATAAGTTGCCACTAAGTAGTCTTGGACCGCTAGAAATGTTAACACAAAAAATATTAATTTTTCTCTCTCCTCCGCTTCATTCTTTCTCTTTTATTTCTCTTCTCTTTCTATCATACCAAACAACTTAAAAATATGTTCTATTTCTCATCTCTTTCTCTCTACTTATCTTCCCACTTCTCTATCTCTCCTCTCTACCAAACAAAGCGTAAGGGGGGAAGAGAGGATCAAGTAATTACATTAATATGGACAACGAAGACTCGAGAAATCTAATAATGAGGCGAGAGCATATATACCTAGACGTTTTTTTTTCAAATAGCCGACTCACGCCATTAAATACTTCGTTAGTTTGCATCCATCATAGAACTAGTGACTTGGTCAACCCAATGTTCTAACAATCCACAGCCCCCAAGGCTTGGAGTCAAGAAGCTGGCGACAAAGCCTTGCTGGGGGTGCGGTGGATAACTGACTTCGACCTTCAAGTTTCATTGGGCAAAGCCTGTTTCCGTTACCTAGTCAGGTCCAACACCCAAACAATCCACCTCCCATACTTGGAACTTCTTAAATTTTAGGTCCTTTCAGTTTGCAAATCACCCCAGCTGCATTCCTATGGGTCTGAACTTAATTTGAATGAAGGAAAACAAGTCTCTGAGAGGAGTTTGTTTCATGTTTTACTATCATATCATACTATGGTCATTCTAGGTGATTTTGGTTTTGCTAACATAGTCTCTTATATTATACTAGTCATCAAGTACGCACAATATCTCTACTGTTACACTACCGGAATTATATCTAACCTGACCGTCGGAGTGCCTTTGCAAGTACCCCACCCCCACACCCTAGCTTGATGACAAAGGATCCCCATTGTGATGGTGGAGGACCCCTAATGTAATGACGGGGTACAACACTCAGACCACCCAACTCTCTGGTAGAGCTGAGTTGAGACTACACCAACACCACCCCTTTATTGGCCTATATATGTGATATTGGTCTGAGTAATCTTAATAATATATAAAGCCCATCCACCAAAGTGGGTCACATTGCTACATAATTTCCACATGTTTGCATTCTATTGGTGGTTGTCATTGAATTTCCAAATGGCATCGTTTGATTGGTCCATATGGTTAATTTTCATTGGTCGCATTTAATGAGTCAATAAATCAATACTTAAATAAATCAATAAATAAATCAATAAATAAATCAATGAATTAATTAATAAATTGTTTCAATTCCAGCCTCTTTTCAAATGGAATCTGTAAATTACATTAATTTGATTTATACTCTTAGGTAGTTATTATATCATTTACATTCAATTATGACATTCAAATTTTGAATCAATTAGGATCACCCAAGATATGCATGACCTGCAATTCAAATTCAAATTTGAATACAAATTTACAGCTTCAGTTACATCTTCATGAGGACCTTGAGATGGGGTAGGTTTTGTGTGAAAAATTGGGTTTCCCTTTCCCGGTGTCACACTCTGCATTAGAAGCGTTTGTGCCATGAGTGATGTTCGTGCATCAATCAATGTTTTACAATATTTGAGTTGAAAAGTATTGTAATATGCTTTCTTTGTATAGAGATCCTGGATTATTCCGTGGTCCAACTGAGCTACATTCATGGAAAAGAATCATAAAAATCATTGAATTTCATATTTTTGTTTGTACAGGTTCTATACTTACCAAGAACAAGTTTGAGACATTGAGCAATTTGGATGAAGAATATGAAGGCATTTTTGTAAGTCTGTCCATTCATATGCTTATAGAAATTTTGAATATTTTTCTTCCATCCAAAAATTTGAAGTTTAAATACATGAAATTGGCAAAATTTTAGAGTGTTAGTTACACTAGATTATTTGCCATTTGCTATACATCTGCCCTTTGTTTTAGACTTTCTTCTGCCATTTTCAAGTGCTTTTCTTAATCATCAGTGAGTAACACCTTTTTTTTTGTTTTGAAATGGACAGATTATAGGTAAAAAAAAGTTCATATTGATAGCACCATTCATGATCTGAAATGTGTTGTTTTTGTTACTTATGTATATTGTTTTCTTTCACTAATTCTTTTTTATCTTGCTTTTTCTTTGTCTTTACTGTCTGAGTTCAAAAAATCTTTCTCTCTTTTTGTCTATTGATGTTTCTTATTAATTTCATTTTATGTGTAGTCAAATAGCTTAATGGAAGAACCAGGAACCTCTATAAGTCCAGCTGGAAGCTCCACAAGTGCAGCAGCCACAATGTTATTTTTTTTGTCCTTTTCTACTAAGTTTTTTTCTTTCCTTTATGCTTCTATTGTTTCAGAAGTCTAAGATATTTTAAGGGCAATCAGTAACAAGGAAATTGAACCCTAAATCTAATTGAATTGGATTGCATTTTTGCGGTCTCTGCAACTATAATCACCACTTTGATCAGCTCTTGAGGTAAGAGATCAACAACAAAAAAGCAATTTTGAACATGATCTCATCCACATGATGGTTAGCAATCTTTGGCCTGTCTTTATATTAATTATTTAATGATTTTACTTCTGTAATTGGAAATGCTTCTGCAGCATTTACCATCATCTTTTTTACTGGGAAGGGTTTTCGTTTGATTTACTTTCTCTTTTTAGCTGTGTTTTCTGTCTAATATAGCAATTGTTTTTCCTATTCTTCACTTGCAGGGTTTTTCTTGCAAGCCAAATTGTTGAAAGGTATGAAGCTACTTTCATATCAAAATATTTGAGAATCTGTTGAAGATTTGAAAATCTTTCTAGCTCACAAAAGGGATTAAGCTTGTTCTACTAACTTTTGCAACTTAGGCAAATAAGGTAGGTAACTATACTGTCACATATGAAATACAAGTTATTTGGAAAAAAATATAAAAAATTATTTCATGTATTTGAAAGAGAGGTATGGGATGATTACTTACTGAAAAACATTTATCATTGTTGAACTCTCGGTTCATGTCCCCCTTGGGTTTGCTGCTATTGTATTTGCTAGAGAAGTTATTTAGTTTTACTTGCAAATATTTTGTGCTTTTTATGAAGTTTGAATTGCAATTACTTCACTACACTACCCTTCTAACTCCTTAAAGGAAAACATTATTACCTTGCTGCATTTTTTGACCCTAAGAAGTAAGAATAAATCCTGATTCATTTTTATCATTATCGTTAAATGTTATCTATGTTGTTATTGAGTTGTATTTTAGGACTTGCATTTTGGCTGGTATGTATAGATTATTCATATGCATTTTAGTTGTTTGTATTTTCTAACATGAACTTTATTTACATGCATTAAATGCTGAATTTTTTAGTACGCATTAATTTTTGTGGTAGTGATCAGGGCTAGATATTACCTTTGGATATTGTGAAATGTAGCAACATTGATCAGCAGTTACTCAGGGTCAAGAAGGGTGCATGGTTATTGATGCTAAGGAAAGAGATTGTGTCCATAAGAGGACAAGAAATTGGCACAGGCTATTGTGGATGTTGTGTTTGAGCTTGAACTACTTGAAGAATTTGAATCTGAGTTAACATTTAAGAAACTCAGTCCAGGGGAGAAGTCCTTCAGGCCATGGAAACCATGGTGGTGATATGTGAGGCTTCAAAGTGAATTTAAAGGGAGGAGATTTATGAAAGGTTGTTGATATGTGAGGCTTTAAAGTGAAGAGGTTTATGAATGGTTGTTTTCAGACAATACTATGGAGACCAAGCCTTAGGGACTTTGTTCAATTTTAAATTTTTGGACAAGGATCAGGAACAGTTGTGTTCTACAATTTAGTAAACTTAATTTCTCCTTTCATAAAAAAGGAATCATTACTGGTATAAATTTGTCTTTGTGAAAATTGTTCCATAACTTTGTTGCATTAATGTGCCAAACAATTGAACTATATTAGCATTTGTTTATACATGAAGAGGTTTTTGTAGACATTTTCTCTGTATACATGTTGTTATATGTTATGATTCTAATTAATGCTATTTGATGGATTGCATTGCTCTTGGATTTTTCGTTGGGTATTTTATAAGTGGCAAATGTAGTTTGTGTTGTGTTAATATGAATAATGTTGTCTACTTCTTACTTAAAATCAGAGCATATTTAGAAATCGTGAAGATACTAAATTACATGACTCTTTAGCTCTTCAAGAGAACAAGTAGAGTTAGGAAAAAAGAATTAAAAAAAAAAACTTAGACACAAATGTACATGACAAAAATGTTATTTTCAAGCATTTTCATTCCATTTGGCTCACTTCTATTTCAAGGTTTTTCTTTATTTTCAAGCAAGTACCGCTGCCTTGACACATTTTTTAGTATTGAAGTTCTATCCTGGTCAAAATGTAGTAGTTGCTTTCGATCAACTTAAAATTGCTCCTCAGTTTTTGTAATTCAAAAAAAAAATTTTAGATAATGTTTTTGTTCTACACTTCCTATTTAGAAGGCAAGTGTGGCTTTTATGGAATCCAAGGCAGAGGTAAGGTATTTTTTATGGCAGAGGTACGACAAACAAGTTTTAAAAGAACATTGAATAAAAAAACTATGATTGTAAAATTCAAGGTGCACTAAACTCATATCTAGACTTTTTAAATGACAGGAAATTCCTTTAATTTGGGGAAGAACATTTTACATGAAAAAACTTTAATGTTTAAACTAAAAGAAAAGTAAATTTTCATATAACCTAATTACGTTTTCATAATTTTTCTAATAATTTTAAAAGTAGATATAAATAAAAGTATTAAAATTTGATAGTAAAAATATATAGTGAGGGGACTAGAAAACATTAATATATATTTGTATATAATTGTTACGAATATTTATGTTTAAATTACACGTTAAAGAACTCTTTTTTTTTAGAAAGCCAAAGATATATTAGATAAAGGCTTGAGAGTTGCTTGTGAGCACGTTAAAGAACTCTTATGAGGTTAAGTATTTTACATAAAAATAACTTAATGATAAAACTTATTAATAATTAAATTTTAATTTCATTACCTTTCTTATATTTTAATTTCATTTCAATACCTTTACCATTATTTTTTAAATAATTTTAGAAGTAAATATATATATATATATATATATCAAATTACATTAATATGATAATGAAAATATGTCGTATGAAGATTAGAAAACATATATAATTAATACGTACATAATCTATATTTATTTATGTTAAATTACAGGGTTAAAGTCTCTCACGGGAAGGAATACTTTACATGAAAATATTTTCATGTAAATTTAATATAACATTTTCAATACTTTAAAACATAATTTCATGTTAAAAGTATATTAATAACAATATAGTTTCCTTTTATTTTTGTACAAATCACAATATAAAAATATGTTACGGGAGGAACATATTACATTAAAATCCATTTGTGTTAATACTAATAAAAAAATATTTTTTATGTATATAAAATTATAAAAATTTAATTGTAAGTCGTACGATACTTAGAAAAAAAAATTAATGTGTGTATATATATGTATATATATTTAAAATTATTTAAGTTTAAATTGCACAGTATAAAGCTTTCACGAAAAGATATGTTTACATATTAAAACTAATATAAAAATAAATTTTAATTCTCACATCTGTGTTGTCAAACTCATTAGGTATGGTGGAACCGGAAAGACTTTTATTTAGAACACTTTATCTGCGTCGCTTAGATCCATATGACCAATTGTGCTTAATGTTGCTTCTAGTGGCATAACATCATTACTCTTGCCTGGAGGCAGAACAACTCCTTCTAAATTTTTCATTCCATTAGATGCTACAGAGACCTCAACATGTAATATAAAGCAGGGAAGTCTACGAACAAGGCTTCTGCTTGAAACAAGCATTATTATATGGGATGAAACTCCAATGTTGAAAAAAGTTTTGTTTCTGTAACACCCCAATTTCTCAACTGAGGAGTCACATTAGTAACCTAACAAAGTCTAAGGACCAATCTGCAATCCCTAAAAACCAAGGGAATTTTTTTTCTGTAAAACAACTAAACACTTCGGCTAAAAGGTTGGAAACATACCATAACTTTATTTAGATAACTTGTTTCCCGATATACAGTAATAATAGTTTACAATACCATAAGTAAGGTTCAGAATAAACATGCGCACTTTAACAGTGGCGGAAGCAAGACTTTAATAACAGAGTTCTCATAAAGTAAAAGAGACTCCAACATAATCCACAAGAAGAGAAGCAAAGCTGCTTCTCATACCTCTACTCCACCGCTTACAACTCGATCTCCAACTCGAGTAGCTATGCCTCGGCGGAAGGATCTCCATCGCCTAATAGCGTTAAGCGCCCAAACAACAAGTAGCAAATAGAAAGGGTTAACTCCATGCAATTACCATGTATAAAAGAGAAAAATCATGCTGTTCGAATTTAATTACCTGGCATGGTAAATAACTAGCAACATAACTCAACTCATATATCAACAACTTAAACATAAATCGGACTCAGATAATAATAACCTCAACAATGTAACATCAAATCAGATATCAATAAACCAATACGAAAATCCAACAACATAGGGTCAGGTGTTAGTTCCCTATAATGCAACTATATGCTGCTAACAAAATGGATCGATCAATATCGTCTCTCAAGACGGGACAATGATAGGACACACCTCCTCATCGCCACTTATAACGTCATACATGACGGGACAATCATAGGACACACCTCCTAATCGCCACTTAACGTCACACAAGACGGGACAATCATAGGACACACCTCCTGATCGCCACTTAGCATCTCGCAAGATGGGACAATGATAGGACACACCTCCTCATCGCCACTTGACTCAAGCCCTATATGCCAAGTCAGACAACAACAAAGCCCAACCAAGGACCAATCCAAAGTAACCACATGTTCCATCCACTAGGAAGCAGTAACGACAGAAACCAGTAAACGGCCGAAGCCTCTCAGAAAACATTTTCCAAATTCAGCATAATAATCATAATCATCTGCCAATCAATATAAACATCTTCATCTCAAACACAGGCAGTGCGATAAAAGCATGCAAGACTCAAAGACGCTCTAAAACCGAGTTACCCTTACCTTCGTGAGTAGAAGTTGGGCATGGAAATTGCGAACCTAGAACAAAGAAAACACAATCATCAACACAAGCTTCACTAGGAGCAACACGATCTACTAATACTAATCGAAATCGTAAAGAAAGCCTCTAAAGCTTCAGAGTTCCTATTTAGGCACAAATTGACAACGGAGACTTCGTTCGCTAAAACGAGCATAACGCGAGCTACAGAACTCAGAATGACACGAAACCGGCGCCAAAATTTCGACAATTGAAAGAGCTACGCAATGGCTCAGGTCATAGAGACCCAAAAATTATTTTTGGACACGGTACCCAAGCAATTAGGTTTCGGCCACTATGGAAAATAGGGTTTTCGAACTTTTTCTTCGATCTAAATCAATTCACAAGGTAGTTTTAGGGTAAAACTAAGGCAAAGAAATTGTCGGAACAATTTTCGGACAATCGGGTCGAAATACGACTATCCAGGGGCATTTTGGTCCAAAATAAAGGCTCAAAACTTCAAAGTTATCAGTTCGGAAAACAAATTTGACAGCATTGATCCTCATGACATCCGTGACAACAAATCCTAAAGGCACGAAGTCAGATTACAGCTTTTCGACAATAAAGTTTCGAAATGTGCGACTAATGGGGTTTTGAATCAATTTTTCAGATCTTGGACAACTGAATCGCAATCGGCGATTACTGACAGAGGTTTTAGACTCATGGGAACATAAGGAACATAACCCAACCAAGAAATCAAGGAAATCGGACAATTTTAGAAAAAGCTCAAAACTGTGAGCACAGAAACGACTTCAGAAACGCAACAGAAACAGTAAACAGAGGTAGGATTCATGCTAGTTACCTCAATACCTAGAAGTAGGGACGAACTGCACGAAGATTGGTCAAGTTTTCGCGAAAATTTCTCCTCTCCTCCTCTCTCCTTGCTCGCGGCCTTGAATGGGTGAGAATGAAGAGATTTTGCTTTTTCGAGCTATTTATAGGCAGGTGAAATCGCGGGAAAATGAAAATTTCGCGATTCCGATTTTTGCAGCACGTCCACCGAGGAATTCTAAGAGAGATTCTGGCGTCAGAATTCCAGAACTCAAAACAATTATCTATGATTTGGGAAAAACGATATCTAAAATCCCAAAGGCGGTGTAAGTTAATCTGTCCCGTTAAACTACTTTTTGCTGTGATGCTCAGACGACAAAACTTCCTTCTGAAGAAAGATTGGAAATGTCGAAACAAATCTGGCAACGCGGACGGAAAATTCGTTAGAAGTCCCGAATAGAAAAAGTCTTCATCCATCGCTCGAATCTAGGGTTTCGAAGCAAGGAAATTAGCGTCGTCGGACTTCCGAAAAGTGAATACTATCGTGCGTACAGTCTAGAGTTCCGAAATGAAACACTGGTCGAAGGAAAAATAAAGAAAATCTTTAAATTTTCCAAGGATTCGAAATCTCACTTAAAACGTTGCTCTAAAGCGAAATTAGCCTATTCTGGACACGCTTGCCATAAGGCGGGTGTGCAGACGACTCGCTCTAATTCCTAAAATGACTACGCAACATTCCTCAAGCAATTCCTGAACTTTCTTCTTCATTAATCTTTCTCAAATATCAAACTCCTGTCACGCTTACACTGATTCTACGCGTGAGTCGGAAATTAGCTTGTTCTGAAAATCCAGGTCTTACAATACTACCCCCCAAAAAGAAAGTTTCGTCCTCGAAACTTAAGGCTCAGTGAAGAGTTCCGGATACTGTTCCTTCATCCTCTCTTCTAGTTCCCAAGTAGCATCGCCCGTGACTTGGTTCCAAATCACTTTTACCAGAGGAACCTGCTTGTTCCTCAACTGCTTGATCCTACGTTCCTCAATCCTCATTGGTGCCACTTCAAAAGACAAGTTGTCTCTAAGCTGAATATCATCTTCCTTGATGATGTGAGAGGGATCAGGAATATACTTCCTCAATTGTGACACGTGTAGCACATCATGAATCTTGGAAAGAAAAGGTGGCAACGCAATCCGATAAGCTACTTTACCGACTCGCTCGATAATCTGATACGGTCCAATGAACTTCGGTGTCAGCTTCCTCGACTTTATCGCTCTTCCCACTCCGGTAGTTGGTGTCACGCGAAGAAACACATGGTCTCCCGCCTCAAACTCTAACTCTCTCCGTCGTGTGTCAGCATAACTCTTCTGTCGACTCTGTGACGTCCTCATCTTCTCTTGTATTTGCTTCACTTTCTCAGTAGTTTGTTGTACTAATTCAGGTCCAACGAGAAGATGTTCGCCATCTTGAAACCAACATAAAGGAGTTCTACATCTCCTCCCATACAAAGCCTCATAAGGTGCCATTCCAATACTAGCATGAAAACTGTTGTTATAAGTAAACTCGATCAACGGCAACAGCTCATCCCAGCTTTCTTGACTATCCAGAACACAGGCTCGCAGCAAGTCTTCCAATGACTGTATTGTCCTCTCTGTCTGTCCATCCGTCTGAGGGTGATAGGCAGAGCTCAACCTCAACTTCGTCCCAAGCGCCTCGTGCAACGCCTTCCAGAAATGCGAAGTAAACTTCGGATCTCTGTCAGAAACAATACTCGATGGTACTCCATGAAGTCGTACAATCTCAGCGACATACACTTTTGCAAGTGCCTCCACATTGAACGTGGTCTTCACCGGTATGAAATGTGCTGACTTCGTCAGACGGTCCACAATGACCCAAATGGAATCAAATCTCTTCCTCGTAGCTGGCAAAGCTACCACGAAATCCATAGAGATACTGTCCAACTTCCACTCCGGCACATCAAGTGACTGTAACATACCCGCAGGCTTTTGATGTTCTATCTTCGCCTTCTGACATGTCAGACATGCCGCCACAAACTCTGCTACATTCTTCTTCATTCCTGGCCACCAAAAATTCAACTTTAGATCTTGATACATCTTTGTCGATCCCGGATGAATACTCAATCTGCTCTTGTGACCTTCGTCAAGAATCATCCTTCTCAACTCCATGTCCAATGGTACGCAGACACGTCCTTTGCAACGCAGAATGTTGTCAGTTCCTACCTCAAAATCCGGCGCTTTTCCCAAAATGATCAAGTTCCGTTTCTCGATCAGCTCCTCATCTAACAGTTGTTTCACCTTGATCTCGTTCAGAAAATCACTAGTGATCGTCACCATCCCAAAGCTCAATTTTCCAGGTGTCACTTGCATACCCAAACTGAGGTCGCGAAAAGTCTCGATAAGTTCCAATTCCTTAATCATCAACGATGAAACATGAATTGTCTGGCGACTCAGTGCGTCTGCTACAACATTTTCTTTTCCTGGGTGGTACAACAAAGTGAAATCATAGTCCTTGATGAATTCCACCCAACGCCTTTGTCTCATATTCAGATCCTTCTGATCGAACAGGTACTTCAGGCTCTTATGATCACTAAAAACAGTGAAAGTTCTCCCATAAAGATAGTGCCTCCAAATCTTGAGCGCAAATACCACAACCGCTAACTCCAAATCGTGCGTAGGATAGTTCCGTTCATGTATCTTCAATTGCCTTGAAGAATAAGCCACAGCCTTTCGGTGTTGCATCAACACACAACCCAAACCTTGGTACGAAGCATCGCAGTAAACCTCGTAGGGTTCCTTCTCTTGTGGTAATGTCAGAACTGGCGCGGTCGTCAAACGCTTCTTCATATCTTGGAAACTCTGTTCACAATCCTCTGTCCAAGCAAAAGGTTGGTTCTTCCGGGTGAGTTTCGTCAATGGTCCTGCAATCTTAGCAAAACCTTCGATGAATCGTCGGTAATATCCAGCTAAACCGATGAAACTCCTTATATCTGTCACAGTCTTAGGACGCTCCCATGCAAGTACCGCTTCCACTTTACTGGGATCCACAGCAATACCCTCCTTTGAGATGACATGTCCTAAAAACTTTACTTCTTCGAGCCAAAATTCACACTTTGTCGCGTTAGCATACAGTACCTTATCCCGAAGAACTTGTAATACTTGACGTAGATGTTCCTCGTGTTCTTCACGATTCCTCGAGTAGATCAAGATGTCGTCGATGAACACCACAACGAAGCGATCCAAGAATGGATGAAAGATCCTATTCATGTAGTCCATGAATACAGCTGGTGCATTCGTAACTCCAAACGGCATCACCAAGTACTCATAGTGCCCATAGCGTGTCCTAAACGCCGTCTTTTGAATATCCTCATCCTTGACTCTAATCTGGTGATATCCCGATCTCAGGTCAATCTTCGAGAAAATAGCAGCACCCTTCAACTGATCCATCAAATCGTCAATCCTTGGCAACGGATAACGGTTCTTTATCGTGACTTTGTTCAACTGTCGATAATCCACACAAAGTCGCGATCTTCCGTCTTTCTTCTTCACAAGCAGCACTGGCGCTCCCCACGGAGAAACGCTAGGTCGGATAAACCCCTTCTTGGTTAAATCTTCGAGTTGACTCTTCAGCTCAGTCAGTTCTGCCGGTGCCATACGATACGGTGCGATTGATATAGGTCCAGTGCCTGGGACTATATCAATTGTGAACTCCATATCTCTGACCGGAGGTATTCCAGGTACGTCTTCGGGGAACACATCCTCGAAATCTTGCACAACAGCAATTCCGTGTACTCCATTCTCCTTAGCTTCCACCACGGTTGTAGACATGAGAGAACTCAAAGCTCCTTTCCTCAAAGAAAGCTTTGAAAAGTACGAGTTCAGGAACTCAGCGAGTCCAGCATCGGGAAAGATAACTACCTTATTGGCGCAATCAAGAAGAACATGATGGTGGGACAACCAATCCATGCCTATGATCACATCCAATCCCTTGAGAGGTAAACAGATTAAGTTTGCTACAAACTTCTTATCTAGGTACATCCAAGGACATTCCAGACATGCAGTGTTAGTTACTAGACTCTTAGATGCAGGGGTAGACACTGTCAAGTCAAACGGTAGCTTTGACACTTCTAGCTTTAACCTTGCCGCACAAGCTATATCTATAAATGAATGCGTAGCACCAGAATCAAATAGCGCGATAAGGGAATTACCCGCAATCTCGCAGGTACTGCGGATCAGACCATCGTCTTCCTCAGCTTCAGTTCCACTGATCGAGTAGACCCTTCCACCAGCAGTAGGCCTCCTAGCCCCAGCAACATTTGCAGCAGCCTCAACTTTAGGAATCCTGCACTCTGCAGCAGTGTGGCCTGGCTTGTTGCAGTTCCAACACGCCGCAAGACTCTCAGAACAGTGGTTGGCATAGTGCCCCTTTTTGTTGCACCTGAAGCAAGTCACATCCTCCCGATTCCCAGATGGGGTTCTTAGTGCAATTGCATTTCCACCAGTAGGATAAAAGGACCCAGAAGTTGTCCCCCTACCCTGAGGACGAACATACGGCTTCTTCTGGAAATGCCTACCCTTGTCACCTCTTCCTGGGTTAGTCCTAGCCGGACCTCCACTTCCTTGGTAAGGCTTGTTCAGACCTTGGAATTTGCCCCTTGCATTATCAATGGCCTCAATCCCCTTGGTCTTCTCCACCAGCACTTGGTAGCGATTCAGTCCTAGCGGTTGCACCGCCCTCTGCAGCTCATAACACAGCCCCTCAATGAATCGCTCACACATGTAGCCTTCATCAATCTGTCCTCTAAAGTAACGGAAGTGTTTAGCCAACGACTCCAACTTTGCAGCATACTCAGCAACGGTCATGCCTCCTTGACGGAGTCTCAGAAATTGTGCTTCCTTAGCGGCTCTAGCACTTCTAGGAAAGTACTTGTCCAAGAAAGCTCCACGGAAACACTCCCAAGTGATGGCTCGATGGTCAGCCTCCATCATAGCCCTAGCCCCACGCCACCAATACTCAGCTTCACCCGTTAGGAGGTAGGTTGCATAATCAACTTTCATCTCTGCAGTTGTACGCAAGAAGGTAAAGATCTTCTCCAACTCTTGGAGCCATAAGTCAGCTTCTTCCGGATCGAAGCCCCCAGAGAACTTCGGCGGATCCTGACGCTTGAAATCATTCAGACCCCTGGTCTGAGCAGCAGCTAATTCACGTTCCTCCCGCTGAACATGGCGGGCATTCTCTTCAGCTTGGTTTTGTGCAGCCACCAAAGCAGCAGTAGCAGCACGTTGAGCTTCAGCTTCCTCCCTTGCAGCAGTGTTAGTAACTTGTTGTGCCATAAGGGCAGTCAGATTAGCAATAGCTTGCTCCATCGGATTCATGCTGTCTGAACCTTGAGTCTCGATCGGTTGTGGAAACCTCCTGTTCCTGTTTTCATGAACAGTCAAAGACCACAACAGATACTCAGGCCAGAACAACACAAAGTTCTATAATAACTAACTATGTATATACTTATATCAAATGTATAATTAACAATAACTAGCATAAGGTTATTCACTTACGAATAACCTTCAAAAATAATCTATATAAACAGTAATCAAGCACACTCTTCCTCCGATTGACACCCCATCAATCGGTCTCAGAGTTCAAACATCTTAAGCAGGCACTCTACCCAAAAGCTCTGGTTTTCTAGACCAAAGCTCTGATACCACAATTGTAACACCCCAATTTCTCAACTGAGGAGTCACATTAGTAACCTAACAAAGTCTAAGGACCAATCTGCAATCCCTAAAAACCAAGGGAATTTTTTTTCTGTAAAACAACTAAACACTTCGGCTAAAAGGTTGGAAACATACCATAACTTTATTTAGATAACTTGTTTCCCGATATACAGTAATAATAGTTTACAATACCATAAGTAAGGTTCAGAATAAACATGCGCACTTTAACAGTGGCGGAAGCAAGACTTTAATAACAGAGTTCTCATAAAGTAAAAGAGACTCCAACATAATCCACAAGAAGAGAAGCAAAGCTGCTTCTCATACCTCTACTCCACCACTTACAACTCGATCTCCAACTCGAGTAGCTATGCCTCGGCGGAAGGATCTCCATCGCCTAATAGCGTTAAGCGCCCAAACAACAAGTAGCAAATAGAAAGGGTTAACTCCATGCAATTACCATGTATAAAAGAGAAAAATCATGCTGTTCGAATTTAATTACCTGGCATGGTAAATAACTAGCAACATAACTCAACTCATATATCAACAACTTAAACATAAATCGGACTCAGATAATAATAACCTCAACAATGTAACATCAAATCAGATATCAATAAACCAATACGAAAATCCAACAACATAGGGTCAGGTGTTAGTTCCCTATAATGCAACTATATGCTGCTAACAAAATGGATCGATCAATATCGTCTCTCAAGACGGGACAATGATAGGACACACCTCCTCATCGCCACTTATAACGTCATACATGACGGGACAATCATAGGACACACCTCCTAATCGCCACTTAACGTCACACAAGACGGGACAATCATAGGACACACCTCCTGATCGCCACTTAGCATCTCGCAAGATGGGACAATGATAGGACACACCTCCTCATCGCCACTTGACTCAAGCCCTATATGCCAAGTCAGACAACAACAAAGCCCAACCAAGGACCAATCCAAAGTAACCACATGTTCCATCCACTAGGAAGCAGTAACGACAGAAACCAGTAAACGGCCGAAGCCTCTCAGAAAACATTTTCCAAATTCAGCATAATAATCATAATCATCTGCCAATCAATATAAACATCTTCATCTCAAACACAGGCAGTGCGATAAAAGCATGCAAGACTCAAAGACGCTCTAAAACCGAGTTACCCTTACCTTCGTGAGTAGAAGTTGGGCATGGAAATTGCGAACCTAGAACAAAGAAAACACAATCATCAACACAAGCTTCACTAGGAGCAACACGATCTACTAATACTAATCGAAATCGTAAAGAAAGCCTCTAAAGCTTCAGAGTTCCTATTTAGGCACAAATTGACAACGGAGACTTCGTTCGCTAAAACGAGCATAACGCGAGCTACAGAACTCAGAATGACACGAAACCGGCGCCAAAATTTCGACAATTGAAAGAGCTACGCAATGGCTCAGGTCATAGAGACCCAAAAATTATTTTTGGACACGGTACCCAAGCAATTAGGTTTCGGCCACCATGGAAAATAGGGTTTTCGAACTTTTTCTTCGATCTAAATCAATTCACAAGGTAGTTTTAGGGTAAAACTAAGGCAAAGAAATTGTCGGAACAATTTTCGGACAATCGGGTCGAAATACGACTATCCAGGGGCATTTTGGTCCAAAATAAAGGCTCAAAACTTCAAAGTTATCAGTTCGGAAAACAAATTTGACAGCATTGATCCTCATGACATCCGTGACAACAAATCCTAAAGGCACGAAGTCAGATTACAGCTTTTCGACAATAAAGTTTCGAAATGTGCGACTAATGGGGTTTTGAATCAATTTTTCAGATCTTGGACAACTGAATCGCAATCGGCGATTACTGACAGAGGTTTTAGACTCATGGGAACATAAGGAACATAACCCAACCAAGAAATCAAGGAAATCGGACAATTTTAGAAAAAGCTCAAAACTGTGAGCACAGAAACGACTTCAGAAACGCAACAGAAACAGTAAACAGAGGTAGGATTCATGCTAGTTACCTCAATACCTAGAAGTAGGGACGAACTGCACGAAGATTGGTCAAGTTTTCGCGAAAATTTCTCCTCTCCTCCTCTCTCCTTGCTCGCGGCCTTGAATGGGTGAGAATGAAGAGATTTTGCTTTTTCGAGCTATTTATAGGCAGGTGAAATCGCGGGAAAATGAAAATTTCGCGATTCCGATTTTTGCAGCACGTCCACCGAGGAATTCTAAGAGAGATTCTGGCGTCAGAATTCCAGAACTCAAAACAATTATCTATGATTTGGGAAAAACGATATCTAAAATCCCAAAGGCGGTGTAAGTTAATCTGTCCCGTTAAACTACTTTTTGCTGTGATGCTCAGACGACAAAACTTCCTTCTGAAGAAAGATTGGAAATGTCGAAACAAATCTGGCAACGCGGACGGAAAATTCGTTAGAAGTCCCGAATAGAAAAAGTCTTCATCCATCGCTCGAATCTAGGGTTTCGAAGCAAGGAAATTAGCGTCGTCGGACTTCCGAAAAGTGAATACTATCGTGCGTACAGTCTAGAGTTCCGAAATGAAACACTGGTCGAAGGAAAAATAAAGAAAATCTTTAAATTTTCCAAGGATTCGAAATCTCACTTAAAACGTTGCTCTAAAGCGAAATTAGCCTATTCTGGACACGCTTGCCATAAGGCGGGTGTGCAGACGACTCGCTCTAATTCCTAAAATGACTACGCAACATTCCTCAAGCAATTCCTGAACTTTCTTCTTCATTAATCTTTCTCAAATATCAAACTCCTGTCACGCTTACACTGATTCTACGCGTGAGTCGGAAATTAGCTTGTTCTGAAAATCCAGGTCTTACAGTTTCGAAGCTCTAGACGTTACACTCCAAGATTTAATGAGGTTGAGAAATGAAGACAATGCACAAACCTTTTGGAGGAGAAGTAGTAATACTTGGAGGTGATTTTAGACAAATACTACATGTAATAACTAGAGGAGCACACACGAAGTTGTGGAAGCTACTGTAAACATTCCATCATTGTGGAAGCATTGCAAAAGTTATGAAAATTTGTCTAAGAACATGTGGCTAACCGCAGCTGAGACGACTGATGAAACAAAAGAAATCAAAGAGTTTGTAGATTGGATTCTTAAAATTGGAAATGATGATCATCCTGATTCCAGAGCAGGAGAGTATGATGCTCAAATCCCGCCAGATATGCTCATCCCAATTAATTCTGACCCATTAATGAAATTGATTAAATATACATATCCTGACCTTACGCACAAAATGAAAGACACGCAATTTTTTCAAGATAGAACAATATTGACCCCTACACTAGAGACTATTGAAATTATAAACAATTACATGCTTGACATGATAGCTGCACCATAACATTAATATATGAGCTTCGACTCTGCCTTGCAATTTGATAAGGATTATGAAATCCGAGGTGAGTGGTTTACCACATAATTTTTGAACGACACTAAAATTTCAGGAATGTCAAACCACAAATTATTATTGAAAGTTGGTACTCCAATCATGCTTTATAGAAATATAGACCAAACAACAGGTTTATGCAATGAAACGAGGTTAATTGTGGATGAACTTGGTGAACATGGTATTGGTGCAACTGCTATCATGGGAACAAATGCTAATGACAAAGTGCACATTTCAAGAATGGACTTGGTTCCTTATGATTCCAAATTTTCAATTAAATTAAGAAGAAGACTGTTTCAAAAAAAAAAGACAGTTTCGAATTGAAGTATGTTTTGCGATGACCATAAACAAAAGTCAAGGACAAACACTATCTCAGGTTGACCTCTTTCTTTCGAGACCCGTCTTCACTCATGGTCAGTTATATGTAGTTCTCTAGAGTACACTCAAAAAAGTGTCTTAAACTTTGTATATTGGATGAGTTAGACAAACAACAGACCAGTACTGTAAATGTAGTGTTTAAGAGAGTTTTTGGAAATATTTGAGTACACAACACAATTTCATTTATTTATTTTATTTTTCTTTTCATATATTATTATGCGGTTGACTTATACACGATTGACTTATTTTTATAATTTAAAAATTACATAACTATGAACTAATTTATTTATTAAAAAAATTCAACATAAAATTCCGTGCAGCGCACGGGTTATCGGACTAGTAATAAAGTAATCATAATAGTGACGATTTTACAAATAATTTTTACAACCCGTCTGTATATAGATCACACATTGACATACTCGTGTTCATTCTCCATTACAACAATCCGGTTGTAATGCTGCCAGAGCTTTGAACAAGAGTTCCCCGTCATCTTTGAATTTAGATTCATTAAATCTTTTGGAAGGGACGACATGTAAAGCATAACCGGAGAAGCTACCATTATCAAAAGAAATTACTCAAGTGAAGGGGCATTCAAAGCATAATGATTGTACGTAGCATTTCAAACTCACTCCAATAATACAGAATTGGCAAAAAGAACAAATAAAAGAAAGAACACTATTCTACTCAGGGTAAAATAGCAGTAAGACCCCATTAAATTGATAGAAACACAAGCTTCAAGAGCAAGGTAAAAGAGCTTACGGGCATCCTGACAATGCAAATAATAATATTATATACAATTTGCAAAATCCTTACAATACCACATTTGATGGCACATTAAAAGTACATTCCACTTGTTGAAGATAAAAGGGAGTAGATCCAAAATACCAGTGTGCCTGCATCTGTGCATCATGCTCACTAGAAAATTGTAGACTACATGTACAGCATCCCAAAAAAACTCCCTCCAGAGAAGATGATAATCCAGAATTCACCCCTTGGACCAAGTAAGACTAAAGAAACCATTGAAATGATACAAGGACAGAACAATGGCTGAACTATGCAATAACATATCATGGGTTTAACCAATATTTCCCCATTTGCGCACTTGGTCACACCATCAGCCCAGTCTTCTCTCTCATTCCCCATTTGTTTGGGAGGAAGCTGCAGGAATTAGAAAATGATAGAGAATAACAATTGACATCTTTTTGAATATTAGTACAGTAGCTAAATAGTACATATCAGGCTTACATACAAGATTTGCTAGCAGTGTCGATAGCATCAGTAGTTAATGAAAGAACCTCTTACGGCATCTAGCAGAACCAAGCTCCTCATACTCTGACTTAGTCACACACATTGATTCAAAATCCGGACTTGAAGCTAACAGCGATCCTCCACGCCAAACACCTAAAATGGGACTGTAGAACAGCTTATATTGAAATTCTGAACTTCCATGAAACAAAATTACCAAGGAAAGAAAACTTACTCTTCTTGATTTGTTATCTTCACATGAAAGTCATCAGGAACTAGAGGCCGAAGCTCCTTCTCCCTGCAAAATTTAGACTCGACAATTTAAACTTGCAAACCAATATACAGGCCACATCAAAGTGCAGAAAATTTACAGCATCATGGTAAAGTGCAGTGGCACTAACTTACAGTCTCTCAGCAAAATGAGGAAATAAGGTGCTTCCACCAGTTAAAATGATGCTGCCAAAAAGTACACACACAGCATTATAAAAAATGAGAATTGTGAGTACAAACTACAAACACAGTGTTGAGAACCTCAACAAAGGAAACCAAAGAAATGCACAGATTGAACTAAAAATGTATTTGATTGCTTATTAATGGATTTGGGAACTACAGAAAGGGAGTAATATCTCCTGAATCTGACCAGAGCTAGGCTCCTATAGGAAGCTCAAAGCTTCCTATTCATTTCTATGCACTAGTTTACATAAGATACTCTCTCTACCTTCCTCAACGTCCCTTATACTCTGGGATTACAATCAGCTCTCACCCTCTCTCTCAACAGCTGGCTGTTAGTTAGTTATCCCTTAGCCCTATTTCCCCCTTTACCCCTTCTAGAATATACTCTCCATATCTTGGGTCCACTCCCCTCTTGAGCCAGTGATTCCCTTGGACCTGCGATTGGGTCATCGGTCCTAACACACAGCATCAAATCAATTGCTTTCAATTGGTTACCTTTCATAGAGTACAGGGTGGAGATGTGGATGGCAGGAATTAACAGCTTGTACAATGCATTCTGCTAGCCCAGCCTGGTTCATTCCTGCAAACCTTTCCGTTCAGCTTTTTTATAGAGAACAGAAGAAACAACTAATACCAATGGGAAAATGATCAGATTAGACTAAGAACCTCCTTCAATTACTGTCACTTAAGAAAGTCATCAACCAAAGAACTAACTGAAGTTGTACTTCATTTGAAAACAGTACTAGAATTAAATAAAAGTGACAGACCCAAATCAGCAGGACGGAAGATCATCTCCGGGACAAGAAACCGTTCATTTGTCAAGTCGAATTCCTACAGAACACAGTTATTAAAATAACAGACAAAAGAAATGAATTCCATGGTACAAAAAGAAATGCAAGAAAATACATTTTTTGTCAAATCAATTTTCTTTGTATCCTGAAGATGCTCCTCAGCAATATCTGGGATATTCACATCCGCCAAGGGAGAAGGAAGACCACCATCCGTCAAAGAAAGATATCTGCGCGCCTGATCTGGATATTTAACAAACCCCTTCATGTATGTCACACCATCCGGAAGCACATATGTACACCTCAGGAGATTCTCTTTCCCACTCTTCCTATCATAAAGCACAACACAGTCAGAATCATGTATTCTATTATGGTGCCTATAAATAATGCCACGAGTAAACCCTTTTGCATAAACCTTATTTTCATCCTCAACCTTGGAAAGATATATCATATTAGTTTCCATATGCTTTTGCTTTTATGAGTAACTTTGCAGTGTGTTTGAATTCGTTGAACCTCCCACAACCACTTCTTCCTCCAACATAAAATTCTACTCTATTTCCACTTACACATATGTTTTGATAAGTAAAGCAAACAACTCTTGCATTTTAAGTAAACTATCTACAAACCATTACGAGCTTATTTTGATAATTTTCTAATATTAAGAGCTTATATAGCTTATAACTAAACGTTTATGTGCATGCTTAGTCCTCCACTTGCACCAATGCAAAAGTGAATTCACAAATCTCAACGTACAAATGAAGAAGCAAGACTTTGTAGAGTTGAGTTTAGCGTGGATCAGCATTGAATTCAACAGAAATCCAAGCACACACTACGTGGTACTGGTAAGACCGTACGAATGAGCTTATATAAACAAATAATTAGGTGATAAGTTATTCCATTCAACAGAATCCAAACACTGGGATAAGAATGAGCTTTTATTATATCAATGAATATTTAGGTGATAAGTTATTTTGATATGCTTTTGCTTTTGATAGCAATGTTACAATATGTTTGGATTCACCAATAATCATCCCAGAATCACTTCTCCTGCCAATTTGGAAATCTTGTAGATTTCCAAAGACACACTAATTCTTGCATTATAATTTATAAGTAAACTACCCCTAACCCATCATAAGCTCTTTTTTTTTTTGTCTTTTCAGTCATTCGTAAAATTGTGGCAGTCCCCTAACAAATGACTTTCCTGGAGTTCGAACTAGTGCCCCGACTCCTACAAGGATCTAACTTGCCTACCACCAATATTGATTGTTGGTTGATGATATGATAACTTTCCAACATTAACTCCTTACATAGCTTGTAAATGAACATTTATGTTCTAAGAACCAGCTTACAAATAAATCTTTTACTGGCAACTGATTTAACATAAACAAAAACAAAAATTAAGTTGACTACTGAAAGCATGATTTAACAGAAAAAACATGGGTTTAGAGAGATGAAACCTGGCCACATTGAGATGAAGGGGAAGATCAAGGGAAACAAAGCAGAGCTTCTCTTTCACTTCATCAATGATGAAAGTCTCATCCATGACATTGAGGGAGCGAAAGGAAACAAGGTCCTTAAGGTGGTTGGTGAGGGCCTTACCACCAAGATCAATCCTCTTCACGGCGTAGTTGAGGGTGAAATTCTGGAACACAGGGGCGGCGTGGGTGAAGGAGAATCCGCAGTCCACCACCAAACTGCACTGCGCCTTAGGTCCGTTCGGCCTTCCACGGCTGGCTTCGTAGAGGTGGACGAGGGAAGGGGAATCGGCGACGTAGAGTGACCGGAAGTTGAAATCCTCGAAGACGAGCTCGTCGAGGGAGCGTTGAATGGAGGGGAGAGCGAAGAGCGGTTCCGTCACGAGGAGGGAGCACTGTGAAGGGTTTATGCGGAGGGTGGAGGAGAAGAGGTGGGACCAGATCTCGCGCTCGAGGTCGGGGTTTATGAGATAGCCGCGGTCCATGGGGCGGCGGACGGCGGCGGAGGTGAGGTCTTGTTCGGCGGCGGAGTTTAGGGGGTTTGGGTGGAGCCATTTCTTGGCGGCGGAGGGGCGGTAGAGGCAGTTTGGGACGATGGCGGAGGGGTCGCGTTCGCCGCCGATTCCGGCCTTCACTAGGCCGCCGCCGTTGTCTAGAACCACCACGTTCGGGGACATTTGCGAGCGATGATTACATTACCACTCACGGCTTCATGTTGACTGGTTTGGTTTCACTTTGATGATTGATACCATGAATGAATCAAATTCTTCCCTAATGTTGAGTGCGCATATTAACTAAAAATACAAATATTTATTTTGTGAGATTCATTAAAAAAAACACCTGAATATTTATGAAGAAAGAAATAGACATCATTCTAATTAATATCACAACACATAAGTATGATATTGAAATTCAGGCTAGGGCGAATGCTAAATCCAACTAATTTCTCTATCATGGGATTAAAATGTAACTTTTCTTCAATAGATAAAAAAAACTTATTTATCTTACAGAACTATGATTTTGACCCTTGATGTACTTCTTTAAACTTCTTTCATGTAGGTGATGCTTTGAGAAAGGATGACGTGGGTTTTGATTCATTTACATTTCTCATTCTATTCTATTCCATTTCATTCATTTTCTCTCATCTCCTCTTTCTTTTTCCTTTTACATAATCTATCTGATATCTCATTTTCTCTCTTTTCTTCCTTTCTTTGAGTTGATGTAAGTGTGATGGAGATACATCACAATTATTAACCATGTCGAGTTTGGCTTTTGTCCATCAAATATTGGAAAGTAATGTGAGTGTTTGACGTAGTTTTTATATTGGTTTCATTTTATTTGATTCTCATTTGATTCATTTTGAAAAGTTCGAATCCTCACTAGTTCCCTTGAGTGAGGTAAATGTAAGTCTTCTATAAGTACTCTTTGGGCAAAAGTTTTTCCTGCCTTAGACTAGAGCATCATCCTCTCACCCTGAATTTTTATACATAAAAAATAAATTAGATGGGTAGTGAGCACCACCTCATTAACGAAATACTTGAACCACTACTTTTCTTTTTCTTTTCTAAAATATCATTATTTTTTGTGGTTGATGAAAAATAGTGGTTCAAGTAAAATATCATTACACCAACATGATTTTGGTCTAGCGATAAGTAAGTTAGACTTCCGTAAGGATGAAAACACAAGTTCAAACTCCAAGAAAGATATTTGTTAAGAAGAACATACAACTGTTTTTCGAACGGGTGGCGACGTCCGTTAGAGAAAAAAAAGTGAAATATCATTATTTATGATACTGGTTTGCGACTTGGGTTTCCACTTTCCATTATTACTCCCTCATGATATTTTTGCTATGTTATACGATGGTAAGGCTGAGTGATTAATCAAAAGATAGGAAGTAGGAACTGTAAATCCTCAAGCAATACTCTGTCTGGTTACATGCTTCCTTTTTTCAAATGTTATTGTGGGTCCTTATTGCTATTTTCAGTACTTTCTTTGAGTTTAGCAATTTATTTTAGGGGCAATTAAATTTACCTTTCCACTATTAGTTGCTACCAGTTTTGACTTTTATAGTATTTCCCTTTTTAATAAAAAAGCAAAAGAGGTGAAGTATAATATTTGAAACAATAAAAGTGACAGTGCAAGAAAAAAAAAACTACAATACCTTGGCCAGTATGTCCATTTTATGCTGATTAAAATTCTCTACCTTTTGTAAAATATCTTTATAGAATTAAATGAGCAAGCTATTCCAATTCCCAGTCTCTTATTGAAGTTGTTCAAACATGAATTACAATAGAAAGTTAAGGTCCCGAAGGATAAATCAAGTAATAAGAGTTAGGGACATAAGGGTTGGGTGGGGTGAAAGGTGAAGAGTCCCGGGTTCGAACCCGGAGGAGGGATTAATTTACTAACATTTCTAACAACTAACATTTGCCTATAAAAAAAACAGTAGTATGTTAAGACATAACAAAATGTATAGGCATAATGAAATAGCAGCGTTAGATACATCATCAAGGACGTGAGTCTATGAAGAAGTTTGATAGAGACCTAGAATTAGAGTGGGCTTATTGTTAGTGGGCTTAGTGTTAGTGAGCTTATAGCCTATAAATAAGGGATTGCTAGAAGAGTTTAGGTATCTTTTGAGATCATTTAGGAAATTGGGACTTGGGAGAGAGTAGAGCCTCTCGAATGCTCTGCAACTTTGTACATTCTCTCTAATTCCTATTTGGGAATTAGGGTTCATATTCCACAATGTCATAGTTTCTATCTTCTTCTTGGCTGGGTTCTAACAATGGTATTAGAGCACCGACCTAGGTGTTGTGGTAGCCAGATGTTCCCCAGATTCGATGGAAGAGAGGCTTGGGGGTGGATCATCATCGTGGAGCAGTACTATGAGGCTAAGGGAATATCAGAAGAGAAGAAATTCTCAGAGGCAGAGAAGGCGTTAGCGCGTGATGCGCTGTTTTGGTGGTACGACTGGAAAAGAAGAAATCAGAGGGCAACATGGATGGATTTTGTGATGGCATTGTTGAGAGAATTCGAACCAGAAGCAGATCTGTACCTGCCAGAATCAAATCAAGATTTAGGGGAGGAAGAAATCCCTAGAACGCAAGAAGGCAGGGAGGAGGAACGAACAGATTTGACTGAAGCCAAAACAGAGGCGAATTCAGTGTTGTTAGCGCCATCAGAGATCGAGCTACATACTACCACCAGAGAATTCCGAGACGGAAGCATCGCAGGAAGACTCGGAGTTTGCAATGGCGGCAGAGCGAACAATGGTCATGTCTAGGGGTGTCAAAGCGGGTGCAGCCTGTAATGCCCCAATTTCTCAACTGAGGAGTCACATTAGTAACCTAACAAAGTCTAAGGACTATTCTGCAATCCCTAAAATCCAAGGGAATTTTTTTCTTCTGAAAAACAACTAAATACCATAGGGTTGGAAACACATCATAACTTTATTTAAATAACCTGTTTCCCGATATACAGTAATAATAGTTTACAATATCATAAGTAAGGTTCAGAATAATCATGCGCACTTTAACAGTGGCGGAAGCAAGGCTTTAATAACAGAGTCCTCAAATAGAAAATGAGACTCAAACATAGTCCACAATAAGAGAAGCAAAGCTACTTCTTACACCCCTACTCCACCGCCTACAACCCGATCTCCAACTCGAGCAGCTAAGCTTCAGCGGAAGGATCTCCATCGCCTAATAGCGTTAAGCGCCCAAACAACAAGTAGCAAATAGAAAGGGTTAACTCCATGCCATTACCACATATGAAATGAGAAAATCATGCTATTCAAATTTAATTACCTAGCATGGTAAATAAACTAGCAACTTAAGTTAATCCAGATATCAACAAAACCAGCAATATAACTAAACTCATATATCAACAACTTAACATAGATTAACTCAGATAATAATAACCTCAACAATATAACATCAAATCAGATATCAATAAGCCAATAACTAAAATCCAACAACATAGGGTCAGGTGTTAGTTCCCTATAATGCAACTATATGCTGCTACCAAAATGGATCGATCAATAACGTCTCACAAGACGGGACAATCACGCGGGACCACACCCACCTCATCGCCACTTAGCGCCACTACGGACGGGACAATCGCGTGGGACCACACCCACCTCATCGCCACTTTAGAACATCTCGAAAGATGGGACAATCCCGCGGGACCACACCCACCTCATTGCCACTTTATAACGCCTCGAAAGACGGGACAATCACGCGGGACCACACCCACCTCATTGTCACTTAAGAACCAAAGCCTATATGCCAAGTCAGTCAACAACAATGCCCAGCAAATGATCAATTCAGAGTAACCACATGTTATTCCTATTATCAACGAGCATAACTCAACTCAATTGCATACCAACTCATTTCAATGACAGAAACCAGTAAACGACCGAAGCCTCTCAGAAAACGGAGACACACGTCTCAATAAGTTTACTCGGCCGAAGCCTTCAGAAAACATTTGGCACAAGCCTCAGAAACAGTCAATATAAGCAAGCATACAACATTGCAAGCATAATAATCATAATCCAATGCCAATCAATATAAACATCCTCATCTCAAACGCAGGCAGTGCGATAAAAGCAAGCAAGACTCAAGGACACTCTAAAACTGAGTTACCCTTACCTTCGTGAGTAGAAGTTGTGCATGGAAGTTGTGAACCTAAAGCAGGGAAACACAATCATCAACACAAGCCTCACTAGAAGCAACACGATCTAATAATACTAATCGAAAACGTAAAGAAGGCTTTTAAACCTTCAGAGTTCACTTTTTGGCACGAATGGACAACGAAGACTTCGTTCGCTAAAACGAGCATAACTCGAGCTACAGAACTCGGAATGACACGAAACCAGAGCCAAAATTTCGACAATCGAAAGAGCTACGCTATAGCTCAGGTCATAGAGACCCAAAAATTATTTTTGGATACGGTACCCTAACAAATAGGCTTCGGCCACTCTCAAAAATAGGGTTTCCGAACTTTTTCTTCGATCTAATTTAATTCCTAGGTATTCTTAGGCGATATCTAGGCCAGGGAAACTCTCAGAAAAATTATCGGATCGAAAACTAGAACAGGGGTATTTTGGTCAAGATTTTTAGCTCGGAAACTCAAAATCAGAATTTCGAAAAATAAATTGGATGAGGTCGATACCAACGACGTTTATGACGACTAATCCTACTGACGCTAAGCTCAGTCGAGAGTTTTAAGTCTAAAGGGCGAAGCTTTGGTCAAAAATGGGTTTTTTTGAGCAGAATTGAAACTCGGCGGCAATTCGGCGAAATGTAATCCGCTAAACATGCTCTTGGGCATGCAGGGAATAAGTTTAGGTAGAGAGATCGAGTTATTTGGACAGTTTTACAAAAAACTCAAAACTTTGAGCACAGAAAGACAGAGAAAAACGACAGAATTGACGATCAGAAGTAAGGAATAGCATCAGTACCTTGAGGCCTACGCGTAGCAACGAACTGTGCGACGATCAGGCAAGAATCGGCGAAAATCTCTCCTCCTCCTTCTCCTGTCCAAGCCGCGGGTTGTGTGTGTGTGTTGGTGGTGATTTTTTTGTTTTTGTTTTTTTTTTTTCATTTTTCAAGCTATTTATAGAAAATGGAAAACGCGGGAAAATGAATATTTCGCGATTCCGATTTTTCCTGCACATTCCTCTGTGAATTATAAGATAGAATCCGGCGACAAAATTTCAAAACTCGAAACAGGTTTCTTGGAATTTAAGCAAACGATTCACTAACGGTGTTAATCGATTTAACCCGAAAAGTTACTTTTTGCAGTTGATGTCGGATGACAAAACTTCCTTCTGGAGAAAGATTGGAAACATCGAAAGAAATGAGTGTACGTGTGTGGAATCTTCGTTTGAAGCTCCGAATAGAAAAAGTCTTCATCAACAGTTTACTTTAAGGTTCTTGAGCTATCAGGGATTCAGTTTCGGCAAACTTCCGAGAATCGAAAACGATCATTCGTACATTCCAGGGTTTCGTGTTGAAACACTTGTCGTGGAAAGGAATAAGAGGAGTTCTAACATTTCTCTGAAGATTTTTGGAATTAGTTTCCATCGTGTCTTTAAGTGCAAATTAGTCGTTTACTGACGCTCTCGTCCTAGGGATAAGCGAATACTACTTGTGCTATAACTATATCGACTATAGTACTATTCTTAGTCATTTCCTGAACTTTCTTCTTCATAATATTAATCCAACCATCAAACGAAAGTCAAGTTCCTCTCACGCTTACACAGAATCCTATGCGTGAGCTGGAAATTATTTATTTATTTAATTCTAAAATCCTGGGTCTTACACGGCCCGCGGGCTCAACCCGCAAGCCCGCAAAAAAGGGGCGGGGCGGGCCATGAAAAATGAGTCCGCAAACCACGCAACCCGCCTCACCCCGCCTCGCAAACATAGCGGGCCAACCCGCAGCGGGGCGGGTCAACCCGCATTTTTCTATTTTTTTCCTCCACATAATTATGTGGGCTGCTACTGCCATTTTTTTTCTCTCAATTTTCTCAAGATCTATATGTCAGCGCTTCTCACTTTGGTATGTGTTGTGTTGTGTTTTGTCACAATAGAACTCCTCAAAGCAAAAAGCAAAAAGCAAATGTTTGATCCGGATGAACATATATTTTCCTAAAGCTAAGTACCAGTACCACATATATAGTTAAAATGTTTTTCCTTAAAATATGAGGCTTAATTATTTGATCTGATTACTTCTATGACATTTTAACCAGTACCACATATATTCACAATGATAATTGGTTTTGATCTGAGTACTGCAATGACATGAAGACATTAGCATGGAGTTGTGGTAAAATAAAATAACCAAGTTAAAACAATTGATGATTTTTCTTTGATGAATTGATGGAATTAATTGTGAGAGATTGGCGTACTGTGCGACAAGTTTTTGTGTTTATAATTCATTCATATTAATTATCATTAGGAAGTGGAATTTGACTCTTAATATTAGGCCAATATCATCATTTTATAGACTAAAATCAATTATTTGAAGGCAAAACCCACCATTTTATAGGTAAAAAATTGATTTTCTCTTTTACACGAGCTAGCCCGCGAGCCCGCAAACCTTCCATTATGCGGGGCGGCCTAGACTTTTCCAACCCGCGCCTCATGCGGGCTAGCCCGCCCCACCCCGCTTTTATGCGGGTTGAGTGCGGGGCGGGGCGGGTTGCCCGCTTTGACACCCCTAGTCATGTCACTCCGTCGCCGTGGTCAATTTCAGTGGTTGCTCGTTGACGTCGAAACATGAGGACGTAACAGAGGAGGTCATCTTCTTCAAGCGGTTACAAGAAGGTTCTTCAATGTAACCGCCGGAAACGTTCTTTTGCTGGACGGAGGTCTTCATTCATACCTCTGTTCTTTGCCCTTCGATGGTTGCCATTCGACTGGAGACTAAGCCACCAGATCGCAGTGGTGGCGGTTCATGCTTCATCCTCGGCGATTCTTGCAGATCGGACTTGGTGGCCAACCATCCTCTAGCTAAGCCACCGGATTTGGTTGAGACAGCGGTCGTGAGATACTGTAGCCTAGAGTTAGGAGAACGCACAGAGGAAAGGAAGGGAAGCTCGCTCATTCGCAAGCCGGTAACCGCTCTACGGCCGCCGGCGAAGCCACCGGACTTTGCAGTTACGGCGGTGGACGCTAGTTTCCATCATCGCTGGTTGAGTGTGATTTTTCAGTTGTCTTCACACGCACATGCGTTCATACGAAGCAGAGCAAGGCTGGCTCAGCTAGATTTTTCAGAATTGGGTCAAAGTTTGACCACAAGGCCAAAGCCCATAACGCTACAGAAGGAACATGCCCAAGAGGAGAGAAAAGCACTATGTTTTGATGTTTATTTTTGGTTTGTGTTGTATTGGGCCTGGCCCAACTGTTTACAATTGTTGGTCTTTTTGTTCTCTTTTTTCCCACCTTGAGGACAAGGTGGATGTTTAGGGGGGAAGTGATGATAGAGACCTAGAATTAGAGTGGGCTTATTGTTAGTGGGCTTAGTGTTAGCAGGCTTATAACCTATAAATAAGGGATTGCTAGAAGAGTTTAGGTATCTTTTGAGATCATTTAGGAAATTGGGACTTGGGAGAGAGCAGAGCCTCTCAAATACTCTGCAACTTTGTACATTCTCTCTAATTCCTATTTGGGAATTAGGGTTCATATTCCACAATATCATAGTTTCTATCTTCTTCTTGGCTGGGTTCTAACAAAGTTACTAAATATTAACAGTCTTCATGTACAAAATAGGTACTTTCCAATGGACCTATCAACCTTCCATGCCACATATATTGTACAACAGATCATCTTCATCCGATACAAAGCAAGACATTCAGTAGAAGAAAGTTTAGAAGAAACTACCATAGCTCACAACATTGATTTTTTTTACACCAAACTTAGCAAAAAAGGCTAAAGATGGAAGTTATCTATCATATGGTAAACCACATCAGCGCCATCTGAATTCATCCAGTAGGATTTCACCTGTAAACAAGACAAAGCAACACAAAAAAAAGTAACAAAGGAATGTCAAACTGCAGCTGTGGCCAATGTCTTTTAAGAAGTTTGAAATGAGAGCAGTGATGTCAAATCGCGATCGCGGACCATCGCGGTGAGCCAAAACTTCGCTACTTCGGCCGCAATTTAGCGGCAAATAGCGCGCTATAGTGGGCAATAGCGGCGTCGCGATTAGCCAAAAATCCGCTACGCTATAGCGGCGTCCGCTATTTGATAACACTGCATGAGTTCACGTAAGATTAAAAGCTTGTAACTGATTCCACTCCGAACAAATACGTGAGAGAAGACCAAAGCAAGACCAAGTTAAAATTCTATAAAAGAAAATCCAATATGCACAGCCGAAAAATGGTCTAACTTGCATCAACAAAAAATATCCAAACCAATATATAAGCATGCAGTGCATCAAATATATAAACATCAGTCAGACGTATCGAAGTCAGAAAGTTCCAAATGCTTATTTTGCCATGTTAACAGGTCGCTGAAGCAGAAGTCATGAGGGTTCACACAGACATCAATGGCATGACATCATTAAAGCTTAAGGTCAAACTTCCATGTGCAATTTTTAGCATATAGCTTTTATACAGGGGATTGGCTAGACTGCAATGTCCAATAGGCCCCTACCAAAGTTATTTAGGATCATCAGGTTTAGTCCAGAGATCAGGTCATTTTGCAGTGTGTTCATCACCTCAGCTGGTTGCATTTGGATTTTAGTTGAAGCATTTTGGACTTCACTGTAAGTGTTCCTTATTTTGTAATTGGAAGAAATTTGAAATCTGAGTAAGACGTGATAATTTAATAAGTTACTTGGATGCAATGCTTTCCAGTATAATTATCAGTGGTACGAATTAATGAGATCACTATTTTCTCAGTAGTGTGATGCAGCCAACTCCATAAGTGAAGCCTAGAAGTTTTATTTTTTTAACATTCCACAACCCCTAAAATTTATTTGTAAATGAGTCAAGCCTAGACCTATTTCATTGTCAGAGTCAGAGATGACAAAACTATGTCTCATAAATCTAGCTAAATTTTTTAACATTGAGTTACTGTGAATGATGGGGTTTATCTAAATATTCAGCCATATGGATTCAATTTTTCAGCAAGGAAGAGAAATGAAAAGATGGCATCCGGGTTTTATGGACCCTACAAGGTGATTGAAAGAGTTGGAGCAGTGGTATACAGATTGCAATTACCAAATCACATTAGATGCACCATGTTTTTCATGTCAGCCTCCTAAAGAGAGCAATTCCAAGATGCAAGCTAGAAGTATAGCCCAGTGAGCTTCTTGGCTTGCGGTATAAGTTGTAGGTGAGGCTGAGTTGCTGATCAAGTGAGCAGGATTACAGGGGAGTTATTGACTTCACTGCAAGCAGCTTTTCCAAATTTTCACCTTCACGATAAGGAGAAATCTTTTTTTAGGGGGGGTATTGGTACCAGATCCATTATTAGAAGTGTCTATGGTAGGAAAAAAGAGTGGGCCTCGGCTTAACCATGCCCAATTGTATAGAGTCAGTTAACTGTTATAGGTACTTCTGAGGGTGCCTGTTTGTACCATCATACTATATAAGAGAGGGAGTTAAGGGATTTTTGGGAACAGAAGTAAGGACTAGGAGAGAAGCAGAGCCTCTCGAATTTCTCTAACTTAGTCCGTCTTCTTCAGTCTTCACCTGCATTGGGTCTAGGTCTAAACCTTCTTTCTTTCTTGAATAAAATCATTCTTTTCTTTCACTTCTTTTACTGGATCCAGATAAATACAGAAGATTAGTAGGGGAAACTAAACTAGTATGAGATTGTCCATACATCTCTTTTGTATTTGGTATGGAGAGTTAGTTTTTAAATTCACCGGGGAACATTAGGAAAAGGAGCTCCATGAAATGATCTTATCGATGAAGACAATCTCATACTCGTAATGTTAGATATTTCAAATGCTAATTTGGATGATTCTCCTACTAATAGGAGATCCACTGCTGCGATTTTGTGTATTTAATTATTTATTGGGGATTTCAAATGTTACCTGATTTCTTGACAAAGTAAAGTGCTGAAGAAAAATCCCAAGCCATAGCATTAACTGCTTGTGAGCTCATTTGGCTGACATTTAATTTAGGAAGTGGAATTTGGGGAGGTTATGCAAAACAAATTCATCAGTGATATCAAGCTGCTCAGTATATTACCTAGAATATGGTGCTCCATGCCAGGGACAAACACATGTGATAGATTATCATTTATTAGAGAGAAGATATTATCTAGAGACATCACTACTCACTTTGCCAACACAAGTGACCAACTAGAAACCTTATTAAGTATCTTAGAGGTCTAAGCTCAAAGGAGTGTTAGAAAGATCTTATGCTTACAATAACTAGGGTATCTGCAAATCTTCATATTTCTTACTTCAAATCTATTTAGTATACTTCTTTTATGTTGTCTAGGCACATGGATTCCATCACATGTCTCCCGTTTCTCTTCTTACTTAATAATTACTATCAATAATGTATAAGTACATTCTGCTCAAATAAGATTTTGTATCATGCGTTTCCATCTATATTTAAGTACACACATAGATAGAATAAAGAAAGCAGTTGAAAATACCGCATCAAAAGGAAATATCACAAATTTTGCAAGAAAGCAGATTCAATTTTACCTGAATTGTACTATGAGCAATGTAGCGCTGTGTACTTTTATGAAAGCTAACATCCACACGCTCCCAAGGTACCTGAGTAAGCCCCCTTATCATCTCCTCTGCATGGAAGAAGAATTAAAAGCTTATTAATATTGGAATCTGATAGTAGTCTATGAATCAAAAGAAATAACTACCAAATTCAAGATATCCTTAGGTAAGACATAAAAGAGCTGCAAGTACCAGGTTAAATTATTATTTCGCCTAGTGTAGTTATTGTTAAATATAAAACCATTTATGTGCTTTCACCCACTAGCTTAATATTTAGAAATAGTTAGTGCATAACATGTAATCTAAGGTTCAATGACCAAGCGGTCCTGAGTTCAATCCTTTCTACACTGTTCTTCTAACATGCCCCTTCATGCACTGTCCACATTTCAAGCTCTAAGTACTCTTGCGTGACGGGATATGTTAAATCTAGAACTACTCATGTGCTTTCACCCTACTGAGATTGCAAATTTTTCTGATTTCCTAATTACCTTATCTCCATATTTACAAGTTTCTTTTGTTTCCTTGTATAATCAGGTTTTACTGCTTATTTTCTGCTGGAAATAGTTGATCTGATCCCAAAATAATAGTATTTATTTAAATCAAAGGGATGAAAGTAAATCTCTCAAGCAATTCAGAAATTAGTTCTCCAGTTCGTATCAAAGCTCACATCCTATGGGCCTGAAAGAGAAACCCTAATTGACTCAACGTCTTGTCTAAGAAGATGAACAAGCTGCATTACCAATAGCCAGGATCATTGTGATAGATAGAACAAAGCAAGTCGAGATAGAATGACTCTTGACTAAGGAGAAAGTAGATGGTAGTCTTATAAGTTATAACCACAAAAACATCCCTTCAGTACTTCAATTAGCAGTTATGTTTACCAAGGGACTTCCACAGAGCAGTTTCAATGTCTCACTTGCAAGCTGGGAATATAGATATCTACTCACCAACTTGAGGGAGATTGTTGTGAGAAATTATTACCTTATTTACTTCTTTGTAACTGGTTAATTTCTTATTTGTACAGCTTTCCCTTAATAAATGTAATCGTTTCTTTAATTGGATTTGTTAAAGTCTATATACTGTAGTCACTTATTGTTCATTGAATCAAGTAATAAGATTAGTTTTCTCCCTTTTCCAAGATCTACCCTATTTGAGATTGGAAAAGGATGAACGTACAATAGATTACATGCTCCAAGATATTTGAGAGTCTTGTAGCTCTCCTTTTAATCTTCCTTTCCTGTGAAGAACTACTCTACACTACTAACAACTTATCTATTCATATGTAATAACTAATGGTGAGGCAATTATAATTATTAACTAAATTAGGTCCAAGTCCCCTAGTCTAATCGAGGCCTGCTAAGATATTTACACATAAATTTATTAACTAACTCCCAAGTACCATAACGAGGTTTAACATATAACACTCATTCAATTTTTAGGGGAATGCTAGATTAAGATATTGCCATTGGGTAATGACAAAAAACAAAAATATAAATAAAAAAAGTAAAGAACATAATTGTTAAATGCTTTGGACATTTTTTAGACTTATGATATGATCTGTAAAATATTATAAACATATAGAAAATCCAAAACAAAGGATAGAAGATTGCTCTTTTACTTTTTTCTCTAATTTAATCTGAATATTCTTGAAGACTTGAACTAGGCACCACTACTAGTTATCAATCAGAATAACACATGTCAATGCTTAACATAAAACTTGAGATGACAGTACTCATCTTCCTAAGCATACAGTACAGCATCATTTTGCATAAGCATCAGCAGTACAGACAGTATAAATCAACAGCATATTACGAAATTCATAAGCGCCTTTTAAAAATATGGAAAGAACCTTCTAAGTCAATTGTTTGGCCTCCGTAAATAGATGCTTTATTGCCAATGTCATCATCATTCTCCCCTTCAATACAAACAATGTGTGGGTATTTCTCATCAATTACAGGAAGATTGGACTAGCACAAAAGAAGAAACATAATTTAGTCCTGAAAGCCAGGTATAACATTAAAGTAGACTACTATAAGAAATTATATACTCTATACCTTCGGAAGTTCATGTTGACGACGAATTGATGAGGTACGCCACCCAACCATATCTTCAAACTGAGTCAAGAAATATCAAAACGTAAAAAGTATTTCTCTATCTTAAAGTTTGATCTGCACCATTGTACTATATTATTCTTTCAGGAAAATTACTAATATACTAGCCACGGCAAGATTGGAGACTAGCTGTTTACAAACTCTATAATACACAGACAAACTGCATTTGCTTACTTTGGCATATGTGGTTGACTCTAGAGTAGATTCATAAGGCCCGGGCTTCTGTGATATCGAAAATTTAATAAACATCGAAGATGAATCTACTTAATACCTAAATTAGAAAGAGGATACGATCATAATTTGCATTTGCATATGCCACCCGACGCTTAAATGCACGTAAAGCTGACCTACACCACCACAAACAGTTAGATTGGAAATAATACAGAAATGAATATAAGCATCTGATGAACTTCACTGATGCATTAATACTTACATAAATTTTAAATCGTCCGAGTCATCAACCATTTGCAGGAGTAGAGGCGGCTTTCCATCATCATTATCCATGAGGAAGAGATGCTTCCCAGATCTCCCTGCAATTAAATGTGCCGTTTTGGATGCTCTACTCTCAAGGAAAGGAAGACCACAAAGAAATGGAAGCTACAAGAACCCAAGGAAAAAAGCAATAAGAGATACTATTGTAACTCCAAAGTATTTACTTCGATGTCCAATGTAGAGTCAATTAGAATATACTAATAAAATATCACAGGAAAATGGTGATTCGCTGCAGCTACAGTTCACAAAATAGTATGATCCAACTCAATATTTTATGCATACAAGTATGTCATAATGGTGATTCTGTTAAAGGTTTCTACTCTCTACTGAGTCTACTCTCTCTTGAGATGGAGAAATCATTTATTGAATTGCTAAATAAAATGCCACAAGATAATCAATTATATAAACAAGATATACAACCACAAATAATAGGAAAATTTACAACCACTACGAATAGGAAACTAAATAAGGAAATTGAGTAATAATGGCAACTATACAAATAGAATTAGGATATACACAGCTCCTAAATAGATGATATTCTCCCGAATTTTTTTATACTTACCCTCAAGTTAGAGCATACATCCTACAGAGGATGTGCTAATTTTCCTAAGAGCAATATTCTCACAAATGAAATGACAGTCAATCTCTCTGTCTGGTTCATTCATGGATGACTAAGTGGATGCAATGTGGAGAGCTTCCTGATTGTCACACATCACCTCCATACTTCCTATTAGAGTATATGATAACTCAATGTTACCATATACAAGAGTAGCTATTAGTTAGCTGGTAATATCTTGTAACACAGCTCATAGAGCTTCTATAAATATCTCTCTGTATTAATTATCATTTACTGAAATATAATTCTGATAATTCAGTTTCTGTTTCTCCTCTCTCTCTCTCTCTCTCTCTATTCTGTTATTTCAGTTAGTCTAATAATCCCAATCTCACAAAATTTTAACTCTTCCAATCTGACATCAGTGTTGGACAACCACATAGAGAAGCGACGATAACATATAGTTGCATCATGTCCAGTTCTATTGCAATGGTGCGAATAAGACATGTGAAAGCTGTAGATCAAATTTTGCAGTATCTCAAAGATAAACTAGGAAGCGGACTGCTATTTAGCAAGGGTGGAAGTTTGACCACAGATGCAGACTATGCAGGTTATTGTATGTTCTTAGGTAGAAATTGAGTCACATTGAAAAGAAAAAGGCAAAACGCAGTTGCAACAAAATACGAAGACCCTTTCTTTCTCATACTACTATTTGAATGCATCTTCTTTTTGTGCATTTTCAGAAAGTCTAGTGAATTGATTTTCAAAAATGAACTAAACCTAACCTAAAGATTTCAGGAAGTGTAGTGAGTTTGAAGTTTAAACTAAAATGGCGTCCGTATTCACTTTTCCACAAACAAAAATGAAATGCCTAAAAACAGTTTGTGGCATACTTAAGCTACCTGTTTATTTCCTCTTGAGCCAAGATGTGGTGTCGCAAATGTTATAAAGTTCATTGGCTCTAAACCAGCAATATTAGCTCCATAACTCTGTTGAAGATGTTTTGAATATTCTGTATTCTCTTCACTGATGCAGTTTCTGCTGGTATCTACAGGTTTCAATTTTGAAGAATAATTATAAAGTCTCCCAATTGCATATCTTGCCACCAAGCCTCCCAGAGAATGTGCCACAAAGGATATCTTCTGCACCTCTGGCCAACGTCTAACAACAGAAAGAACCTACATAAATATGAAGTAAAACTTGAGGTTTAGATGTAAATGAGTCATTGCAAAACCAACCAACACGGTAAAAGAAAGTTTAACATATAAGAAATTAAGATGTACAGAGAAAAAAATCCATAATATTATTACCAAAATACCTCTTCAGCTAGCCTCTCACCCATTGTATCAACACCATCAAAAGTCAATCTTGAGGAATTGCATTCACTGCCTGTCCACAAATTATGAAGAAAAATGCAATAAAATATTTTCTTTATAAACAATGAAAAAGATAATGAAAGTCAACAAAATTGGAGCAGTTAGCAATGACAGGGCAAGAATCAGAAGAATATCAAAATAGTTGATTTAATTTTCGACAAATAAAACAAGAAAAGATTAAGTTTCTTGATAAGTTTCTAAGATCAGTCACTATTTTGTATGTATAAGATGTTTTACGTGACAGAGAAAGATGGAAAGAACTTTTCTGAACAACAAACAAAATTATGATCTCAAAAATATCATCCCACAACCTACACATAGATCACAAACTTAACAAGAAAAGTAACAAAGCAGTGATGTGATTCATTTAAAATTCCACTAAGTTATCAACAATCTTCAGATGCACGGTAAAATGGAGAGGCTAATTTTTTGAAACAAAGTGGGAACGCTTACGGTGCACAATAACTTCATCTGGAAGCTTCTTCACAAACTCCTGTGCAGCATATCTCCAATCAGCAGCACTGAAATACCAAGTACATTACTATGACAGTAGCTACTCAACACATAATCTATTACAAATAATCTAATTAACTTCCAAGCACAAGAAACAAATGAAATAATGCTGGATATGTACTTATATCGATTTACCCAACTAATATATAGACAAGATCTGTAAATTCCTGAATTCCAGGCCTAGGTAATCATAATTTTTAAAAAGGTTATCACGTCCTCAATACAAAGAACGAGGCTATAAGGAGGTTGGCAAGGTAGAAAGAACAAGATGGAATCTCAAAATAGGGGGAAGAAGGAGAGGGAGATGATGAGAGATGGGGCCACCATGGAAGAGCCACCTCAAGGACCTCAATAGGGAACCATGAGGAGACTTTCGAGCTCCATGGAAGGAGAAGAAGGGAAGTGAACGGGGAGGCAATATTAAAGCTCAATGGGGGAATCCGAAGGAATGGCTTAGGAATCGAGTAGCCTCTTGCAGAAGAGGTTCTAAGGTGATACTAGAGAACCCTAATCTTTGAAAATCTTCATCGTTTGGTGGGAACACTGGCCGGTGATATGTGATAACTTAAGGTTTGTAGATTTAGGGTTCTAATCCATGAGAGAGATGCAAATCCTTGGTTTCTTGATTTTCGTATGTGTGAATGGTGGATTTTCAATGTTCATTCATTCTTCACTATGTTTCAATGTGTAAAAGTAAGATTGATTTCATTTGGTGCAGTATTGGAGCGCTCCCGGGCTGGCACACCAACGCTAGCCAAGACAGAAAGCCAAGTTCTAGCTCTCCAACCAGCGCTAGTGCACCAAGGACCTAGTGCAGCAGCACTAGGTCTGACAGAATGCCATGTTCCATTCAGCAATGGTGCGCTGGTAGTGGAGGTGTCATGGAAAAGGAACCCCCATACTATGTTTTGGTGATTAAATGAGCTATAAGAATCGCATAATAGGCTTTACCTCATCCCTCTTAGAGCCAAACCATCAACTGCACTGTTTGAGCAGTTAAAATGGGATAAGTTGCATATTGTGATCAAATTAAGTTGATAACTAGCCTTGCGTTTCCAATTTGTAATTATTGTATGAATGGGAAGTTTGATGAAAGAATACCGTGAAGTCATCATTATCGGTGACATTGAGTGCATAATGCTGAACAATGATTAACATACAATGGACCTAAATTATAGGGTTTTGTAATGTATGATATTATGCATGGTGATAGATTACACAGATAACCCAGAATAGGAAGTGATGAATAATCTAGGTTTTCCATATATGCAATCACACGTAATTTGACGCATGCTTATAAATGTTATGCTATACGTTAATGAGATTGTGAAATAATGATTTAGTAGAATCAAATTATATTCCCTGTTTTAAAAGGGTAAAGCAATATTAGCCTTAGGTAGTGTGCTTCCTAAAATAGAGCCCTTGATTGTCTCTTTGTACTAATATATATGTATATAGCTGCCTGAAACCGCAAAATAAAACAAAAATCAATATCAGAAATTCTCCATGTTATTCTCAGTGTTAAGTGTTAACCAGATCATGGTAACAATAGGGTATAAGAGTCCTTTAAGTAGTTTTAAATCTATATTATACAAGTGTGTTCATTCATACCAACTTGATGTAACATTGTTAAATACTTAAATTATGTTCAGGATTAAGAGTCTTAAGTTCAGGTTTCTAAATATCCATGTTTAACTTGTCCATTTATCAAATCAAAAGATTGTGTTCTAAAAAGATGTTAGGAAATTTTCTTTGAAGTTTCACACTAGTTGCAAAATCCATAACACATAGAAAGTGCAGAAAAAATGGAATTCTGGTACTAAACACAAAGACTAGATGTAGAAAACTAAATATTAATAGCTCATGATAATCAACTCATTTTACCAGTAATTCAATTTTGGTACCTTAAATGTTAGGATTCATCTACTCTTAAGGTAAATTTGAAAGAATAAAGTGCAAGCATATAGCATGTAGAATGTTACCTGCCAATGATACCATTAACCATAATAACAAGGTGCGGCGGAATGGAGCTGGCCACGGCGGAGTCAAACAGGACTTCGCCGCCGCGATTGAGGCGGGGGTTCGGGAAGAAGCAATCGCGGCGGCATATTCTGAACGAAGGGAGAGGCTGAGCGGGCCGTCGACGATGATCGAAGCAGGTGAAGAGTGTTGACCGGGTCGGGTTGTGAAGGAGATTGGGTGGTGGTCGGAGCACGAAGCTGGAGTCGCAGGGGACCATGAATTAATCGATGGATGGAGGTTGAAGATGAAGAGAGCGATGATGCGAAGAACGTGATGGAAGTTGAGGAGTAGCAATCATACAACAGTAACACGCTCCGGTGAGGTCTTTCATTGGCCAGGGAAGTGATTTTCAGTCAACCTTTTACACTTCCATCACAATAATCAATAATCGGAACGTGCTTAAATTAATTACTCCCTCTGTTCCTATTTATAAGTCACAAAAATTTAATTCTCTTAGATTAAGAAAAGTAAGAAAAGTAGTTAGTAATAATAAATTTGTAAAGGAAATGATTAGCTTTCCTAGACTACCCTTATTTACTTTTCTATAATTTTCTCTCTCCAAGTTAATATATCAAAAGTTCATCATCTCTTTCATATTAAATATGAGGGTGAATTTGGAAAAAATTATTTAATGCTTCCTAGATATTAGAAAGTGACTTATATTTAGGAACAAATTTTTTTCAAAAAATGTGACTTATAATAAGGAACGGAGGGAGTATTACCGGAGCTCGCCATCTATCTCAAATGTTCTATTTTTTTTTATTTATTGTATAAAAAGACAAAACTTACACAGTGATTTTTTTTTTATTGTTTCTGTTGTTGTGGAATCAAACATGCACATGAGAGTAGGGGTGTTCGCGGATTGGATTGGATCGGTTTTGAGGAGAAAAATCATCCGATCCGATCTCATCGGTTTTATTATTTTGTAATCCAATGGATTTTTTACTAAATTCAAATCCGAACCAATCTGATCCAATCTATAGCAGTTTGGATTGGTTTGGATTGTTCGATTTTTGTTTCATTTTCTTATACTTTGAAATTGTGGTGTATAAATCTTAGAAATATATAATATATGATAAATACAACGACACATAATTTATAACATTCATAAATTATAACATAGTCAATATGTTTATAAATTATGATTATAATTGTTAACTTTGATGCATGTATATAGTTCAAATAATTACTTGAACTTTATTTATTAAAACGTAATTTTATAAATAAGCATGTGTGATACAATAAATATTAAACTATAAATATGTACTATGTAAGTGTAAATGGTATGATATATGTATAACTAAAAGTATACATATTTGTGAATGTTCGGTTTGGATTGGATTGGTTCGGTTTTGAAAATCAAATCCGAAATCTGATCCGATCCAATAAATAATTTCGTTTTTTTCAATTTTCAATCCGTTCGGTTTTTTGTTTGATTGGATTTCGGTTTTTTTGGATCGGTTTTTCGGTTTTGTTTGGATTGGTTCGGTTATGAACACCCCTACATGACAGCTATCTTAAAAGAATAATGTTTTGGTTGACAACTTAAATTCACTTTCACCTTGTAAGGTAAGGAAAAAATGAGAGAGAAATGAGTGATATAATGATAATGTAATATAAATGTAAGAGAGATATGAGGGGAAACATGTGGAAATGAGATGAAAAAAAATATAGATGTGTAATGGTGAATAATTCTAGTCATGATAGAGCATGTCAATAGTGATGTTTGTGCTTGTGGAGGATGTTAGGTTGTTGTGGTATAGGATACCGTGTACGAGGTTGCAATTGCAATATAGGATACTGAGTTGCGACGGTGGTAGTGGTGGTGGTTGTTACCTAATGGTAGTACGTGGACTTGGTGTAGGTGATGACTATGGTACAAGATCTTACCTGGTGATGTTGGTGATGAGTGTCGTGTGGTGGTAACAAGTGCACTTTATCATAAAAGTAATATATGAATTAAGTCTCACTTATCGAGCCCAAAAGACTAATATATGAATGCTTAATTTTCAAGATATGATTTGTTGTTTAGGCGATTAAGGATTTGTTTGAAAAGTGTGCTTTTAGCATGCGATAAAAAAAAGATAATAACTAAAAAAGAAGAGGGAATCAGAGATAGATGCCTTAAGATTATGATAGTAATTGAATCAGATTGCTAAGTTTATATATTATGTTGAAAGTCTTTAACTATACTTCTTAAATTGTTAATAAATTGGAAGACTCCACGAACTACCTATCAGCAACCGTCATGCAAATGTGATTGTCTGAATATGGATGGAATGCAGAAAAGCTATCTAGAGGACGTTTCAAGGTCTATTATTCCTAGACGAGTTGAAATCATAAAAAGCTAGTCTTAAAATCTTTGTCATAAGCGAATTATTTTGAAGGGTGAAATGCACTCAATGACTTGCCCCTTGAGGTATTCTAAAAGGGCAATACATATTGTAAAAGACTACAATATCTAAACAAAAGGAAAAATGGAACTATGGCAATGACCAACGATAGCGTGGGTTTGCGAACGAGGAAACATGTCTCAAGCTCGATGGAGAGCAAGCCCCGGCTAACAATAACACAACATTTAGAAACCATAATGGGGTCGTGAATGAGGATGCAGATCTTGAGCTCAATGGAGAGCAAGTCTCTGTAAACAGCGGAGTAGCAACAACAATGAGGTCGTGGACGAAGATGCAGCTCTCTAGCTCAATGAAGTGTAAGCTCCTACAAATGACGATGTGACATATTTTCCCCGAATTTCTCTTCCATTTGTATGACATATTTTCTTTTGATCTTTCTAAGATGTGAATGTTGCATGTCAAGATTTGAAGCTGAAGATGTAGGAGATTTGTTGCACTTGCATAAGGGTTTCTTCCTTTTTTATTATTTTAAATTATCTTATGTAATGGGTTAATTAAGACCAATTAGAATTTAATCTATGTTATAATTTATTTGTATGTTACTGAAAAATCAATTTCTTGTGTCCATCATCATCTTCATTTTTTTTGTTTTTTTCTAAATGTTGAACCTCCACAAACCTACCTGTCAAAATCGTGAACTGTCAAAACTGAATCCGAACAACCTGTGACAATTGGTCGGTCTGTGGCAGACTTGGTGGTTGGGTGATTTTCACCTGACAAAATCGTTTCTGACTCTAACTCACCTGAACTCGTTTGGGACCAAAACCAAAACTCGCTCAAAATTCATTGATAAAAAATCATATTTTACCGTTATATTTATCACTTTATCTTTTTTCTCTTATATCACTCTACCTGTAGACTCTAGGTGTGTTGTCTACTTCCCAAAAGTGTTTGCCCATCATTTTCCAAACTCTATCATGGAATAAGATTGCTTCTATATACTTTCCAATGATTTCAACTTTTCATATCAAAACTTGAACAATAAATAAATTATAATAACAAAGAAATATCAGTAATAATAACAATAATTATAGATAATTTACACATTGGCTCCCCTTCCTTGTAGGGTTTGATGATCTACACCAAAAACGCCATCTCCGGTGATGACAAACTGGCAACTGGATTGAGGCAAGTGAGGAGCAAACACAACACTGAGCTTCCTCGTCCTGGTGACTCCACCGTCGCCGCCGTCGTCAACCTCCTTCGACAAGAACACCCTCGAGTTCACGCAGTTCGCCCACGCCAGACCAAGCGCCGGGCAAACCCTTCTCCCCGACGTACACATCTCGTTGTTACTGTTCATCATCATCATCTCATCACCGATCAAATCAACCACCTGATTCGTCACCACCACCGCCAACCCAAACCTCTTCGCCAAAGATTTCAACTCCCCGGAGATTTTGAAGAACAGCGACGACCTTCGCCGGAGGTCCACGGCGTTGTTGTCGAATTCGGAGCGGAAGAGGGCGGCAATTGAGTCCACCACGATGACACTCACCGGCAACCGGGTCCGCCGGAAGGAAAGGAAGTCCTCGATTTGGGGGAAGATGCGGAGGAGTTCGTTGGCGGAGCTGACGCTTCGGAGGAAGACGCTGTCGCAGGGGTCGAAGGAGGGAGAACGGGGATCATCGACGGCGGCGCGTTGGGAGAGCTGGTGGAGGCGGCGGATGGGGAAAGGGAACTCGGTGTAGATGTAGAGGGTGGACTGAGCGGAGAGGGCGAGTTGGAGGCAGAGTTGGGTCTTGCCGGAACCGCTCTCGCCGACGAGTTCAGTGACGGAGTTGCAGGGTACGCCGCCGCGGAGGAAGCGATCCAGTACGGGACACCCCAGGGTGCACTTCTCCGTTCGCTGCTGCAACAGATTCTCTGCTCTCATCGCGATTCATACTTGGATTTGAATCCCTTGACGATTGAAATGAACCCTATTCTTACTTTTTGCTCCTTTTCCATTTTTATTTCATTTATTGTATGAAATTAAAAAGTGATTGATTGTGTTTTCAATGTTTTTGTTTTCAAAACTGTTTTCTAAAAGAGTTTTTAAGAACTACTTTTCAAAAAAATAAAAGAAAAAAATTTGTTTGGTAATATGATTTTAAAAACAGTTTTAGAAATAAAAAAATAAAAAAACTTGTTTGATAAATTTCTTCCAAAAACATGTTTTAGAAACTAAAAAATAGAAAACTCGTTTGTTTGTGTGCTAAATTATTGATATGAATTTAATTAATTTTCATCATAAGATTTTTGAAAATTTTCTTCATATATTTATCTTATTTTTTTATAAGTCAAATGGAATTAATAGAGAGCATAAAATGTATACAGAACAATACATTGGAATCACATTCATCTGCATCTGAAGATTCATGCCCGACCATTAGATGACAATTTTAGTCCTAAGCTTGCAGTACTTGTATGCTAGATGAGCTACCTACCTTCAAACTTCAACCCATTTATAGGAATTTAAGCATCAAGAAAAGGCACCCATCCATGTATTCATATTTCATAGTCAATTGAGTTCAGATCATTTTAGAATTGAGGGTTCATGTTCACGAGTTATTTGCTGGATGACTAATAGGAATTAAAAATTGTCACCTTACCCTTTCTCATTTTTCCTTGTCTAATGAAACTGAACAAATTAAAAAAACACTACAAATTAACTTAGATCAAAATTAGCCCAGATGGCATTGTGAACAGTAACTGGAATGGAATGATGAAATATGCAGGCTTTGTATTTCAGATCTGAAACTTGGGGGGGAAGGGTGTGATGTGTTGAAAACAAAGACGGAAATTATGGTGGGTGATGGAGACTTTTGGTTCGATGGGGAAGCTTCACGTTCCATATAAACAGGGAGAAAAATCAAAGAACTAGAGGAGATGAGAAGAAAGAAGAAACGGATGGTGTCTTCCGTGAGTCACTTTAGAAGTGAACTACCATGATGCACTCCAATAATTTCATTGAAATGACAAAAATACCATTAGTTCTTCATTTTTTCCATCCTTGTCCCTCCTTTCCCAATCTGTAGCAGAGAACCACACCCACCTTTCCTCCTCCCTTCTCAATCATTCTTGCTCCTCCTCTCCTTACTCTTCAACCAACCCCTCATTTCTTCTTCACTTTAATATTGTCCAAATAAAGAATCCTCTACTGACCAAAACCCTTACTCAGAAACATCATGACCACCAGAAACCCCATATCCCAGCCTTCAACCACAATGTCCCTTCTCAAAACCACTACAAAACCCACCCACAATCCATAATCAGAAGGAACGGAGTTGAAAAGGAACAAAGCTACTAACCAGGAGCCGCCGCGCCACCGCCGTGCCGGAAACTTCCGACCCCTCCACGGACTGCTCCACTGTAATTTCCAACTCCTTCATGGTGAGCTGCCTCCCCGTCCCGATCTCCTCACCTTACCCACAACCCGTCCTCCCTCACCTCCTTCACCACGAACTCCTCCCCATTGCCGAGATCTCTTATTGAATTTCTGGGTTTTTTCTTTCACTTTCTGGGTTTATTGTATTCTTTTGCTGGGTTTCACCACAATCCATGACACCCTTCATGTATTGCTATTGCTACATGAACTCATCTTTCATTTCCTTTCTTTCATTCCTAGGTTTTGGATTAATTTTCATTTTCTGGAAACGCTAAAGGCGTTTTCGTATACAAGATCTCCGCTGGAAACGGAGGGACAGAGGAGCCAAATTTCCACTGTTTCTTCGATCAAAGCAACCTGTGGAGGGGTCGCCGGAGGCTATGGTGAAAGGAGAGAGTGGGTCAAGGATATATTGGTTATTGCACTTGTTTTTAAAATTAAATCTAGATCACATAATATTTAACCATTAAATCTAACGATTGAGAATAAACTGCACCACGGTGGTTCAGTTTTTAACTGACCCACCGAAGCCAACACCGAAGAGACGTTCAACTTTGAAACCCTTATTTTTCTAGTTGCTAATAATTACATTTGTGCCATTAATGAGAGAACACAAAACGGTGCCCACTAGGGTGGACCTTTATTATTTTGGTCCACCGGTGCACCATTGACTTAATACCGTTAGATCTAAGATTCCTAGAATATTCTTCAAACGAACGGTTAAGATTGAATCAACAATAGAAGGGTAAAATTGTAAATCGACCCCCTCCAAGTTCAACAGAACTGTAGCACCACTGGGTTGATACTGCCAAGAGCCTTTGAAATCCTTGCAGCGGTGAAATTGCTGGGTTGGGTTTCCATAAATCGAAGCAGATTGAAGCGGAGCTTGCTGCCTCCGAAGCATATCTTGCCATCGATCGAAAAACCAACCTTGGTTGTTGGGAAGAGAGTGGAGGGAGAAGGGTTGGGATTGGTGTTGATCTTGCTGGGTTTGGTGTTTTCCCCCTTCTAAAAATCTAACATTTTTCATCTGTTTTCAATTTTTGTGTTCTGATGCTTCTTATTCAGTCATTATGATGATAGGGGCAAGAAAGATGGAGGCTTTCTTGCAACTTCAACAAAAAAATGGGAGGAAGGTGAAGATTCAGATTGGTTTGTGAGGCTGGGAAGCAGGGAGAGAGTGGGAGGGAGAAGGAGTGGAAGGGACAAAGTCTAAAACATCTCTGTTCTAGTTCTATTTCTGGTTAGAGATGTATGGGTTAGTTTGCCACTGTTTTTTTTTCTGGTTGTTTTGCTCCTGGGTATTGCCTTTGCTAGTTCAAGGAAAGTGCATTGAGGGTGTGCCTTTGCATACCAGGTTGGGTTAATTTCGTTGAAATGTTCATCTGGTATTCCTTGGATGCGTGAGCTTATATTGGGGGAAATTGTTGTGGCTTTATTTGGGAAAAGTATTTAATCCTTTCAAGGCACATATTGTATCTATATGTCCCTCTCATTCAGATGTGAAGAAGAGATGGAGCACTGGGTGAGTGGTTTGTTTAGGAAGAAGTGGACACAAGAGATAGTGGCCTTGATGGTGGACTGGTGTGTAACACCCCGGTTTCTCAACTGAGGAGTCACATTAGTTACCTAACAAAATCTAAGGACTATTTCGTAATCCTAAGAAAACACGATATATTTTTTTCCTTTTCGAAACAACTGAACATAATTGAATACATAACATAGACTTTATTCAACAACCCGTTCCCGACATATAATAATAGTGTCATACAATATCGTAAGCAGGTTTCCAAAATAAGTACGCACACTTAAACAGTGGCGAAAACAGGGTTTTAGTAACATAGTTTTCAGATAATGAAAAGGACTCGAAGCATAAACCACTAAGAGGAAACTATACAGCTTCTTCCATCCTTGCTCCGCCGGTTACTATCCCTCCTCCATCTCAGCATGGCTAAGCATCGCCAGAAGGCTCTTCATCGCCCAATAGCGTTAAGCGCCCAAACAACAAATAACAAACCGAAAGGGTTAACTCCATACAACTACCACATATGAAAGAGAAAGCATGCTAATCAGAATTAGTTGCATGTCATAATAAATAAACTAACAACTCAATTCATACCACAATTAGATAAGCTAACAATATAATCCAAGATAAATATCAATAGAAGTTAGCAACATGGAATTAAATCAGACATAAACATAATTAACAACATATAATCAAATCATATATAAACAATATCACATCAAATCAGATATCACAACCTCAACAATATAACATCAAATCAAATAACAACAAACCAATAACTAAAATCCAACAACATAGGGTCAGGTGTTAGTTCCCTATAATGCAACTATATGCTGCTACCAAAATGGATCGATCAATAGTGTCTCACAAGACGGGACAGAGCTTCAGACGATCTACTAATACTAATCAAAATCGTAAAGAAAGCCTCTTAAGCTTCAGAGTTCCTATTTAGGCACAAATTGACAACGGAGACTTCGTTCGCTAAAACGAGCATAACTCGAGCTACAGAACTCGGAATGACACGAAACCAGCGCCAAAATTTTGACAATCGAAAGAGCTACGTAATGGCTCAGGTCATTGAGACCCAAAATTTATTTTTGGACACGGTACCCTAACAGATAGGTTTCAGCCACTATGGAAAATAGGGTTTCCGAACTTTTTCTTCGATCTAAATCAATTCCTAGGTATTCTTAGGCGATATCTAGGTCAGGGAAAATCTCAGAAAAATTATCGGGTCAAAAACTATCGCAGGGGTATTTTGGTCAATATTTTTAGCTCGGAAACTCAAAATCAGAATTTCGAAAAACAAATTTGATGGGGTCGACACCAACGACGATTATGACGACTAATCCTACTGACGCTAAGCTCAGTCGAGAGTTTTAAGCCCAAAGGACGGAACTTTAGCCGAAAATGGGTATTTCCTACAGAAATGAATTCCGGCGGCATTTCGGCGAGATTCGGCGAAATGTAATCCGCTAAACATGCTCAGGGGCACGCAGGGAATAAGTTTAGACAGAGAAATCGAGTTATTCGGACAGTTTTACAAAAAGCTCAAAACTTTGGGCACAAAAAGATATAGAGAAAAGCGACAGAATTTACGATCAGAGGTAAGGAAAAGCATCAGTACCTCGAGGCCTACGCGTAGCAACGAACTGTGGAACGATCAGGTAAGAAACGGCGAAAATCACTTCTCCTCCTCTCCTCCTCCTTGCTCGCGGGTTTGTGTGTGTGTTTTGTGATTTTTTTTTGATTTTTTTCATTTTCTTGCTATTTATAGGTTTTGGAAAATGCGAAAAAATGAAAATTTCGCGTTTCCGATTTTTCCTGCGCATTCCTCTGTGAATTCTAAGGTAGGTTTTGGCGACAGAATTCCAAAACTCAAAAGAGGTTTCTTGGAATTAAATCAAACGATCCAAAGTAGGTGTAAATCGATTTTACCCGAAAAGTTGCTTTTTGCCGTTGATGTCGGATGAGAAAACTTCGTTCTGAAGAAAGATTGGAAACATCAAGAGAAATAGGTGTACGCGTGTGGAATCTTCATTTGAAGCTCCGAATAGAAAAGTCTTCATCGTCGGTTGATTTTAGGTTTCTTGAACTATCTGTGATTTAGTTTCGGCAAACCTCCGAGAATTAGAATCGGACGTTCGTACATTCCAGGGTTTCGTATCGAAACGCTTATCCTGGAAGGATTAAGAGAAGTTCTAACATTTCTCTGAAGATTTTTGGAATTAGTTTCCATCGTGACTTTAAGTGAAAATTAGTTGTTTACTAACGTTTTCGCCCTAAGGCGGAAATGATTACTTCTCGTGCTATAACTATATCGACTATAGTACTATTCTTAGTCTTTTCCTGAACTTTCTTCTTCATAATATAAATCCAAACATTAAACGAAAGTCAAGTTCCTCTCACGCTTACACAGAATCCTATGCTGTGAGCTGGAAATTATTTATCTATTTAATTCTAAAATCTTGGGTCTTACATGGTGGCTGGTTGGGAAGGGGAGGAAGAAGAAAACGGAAAAGACAGGGAAAAAACCAAAATTGCCCTCTGGTCCACCGGTGGACCAAAATAAAATTAGCCCACCCTAGTGGGCACCACACAAAACAGGTTGTTCTCCGTGTTTTCTCTCTTCCAAAACAGAAATGAGAAAATAAAAAAAAAACTTTTTTCTGTTCTGGATTTTTTGTTTTTAAAACAGAAAAATAGAAAACAGTTTTTAAATTAATTTTAAAAAACAGTTTTATCAAACATGTTTTTTTGTTTTTTTATTTTACAAAACAGAAAACTGTTTTTAAAAACAGAAATCAAAAAAGCACTTGAATACCTTTGAATACCGTAATTTTTATTTTTGAAGAGATATTGATAAAAAAGTAAAAAACTGTCTTTTCAACACCATAATTCATTTTCAATAAAAAAAACCACAATTAATATTTTTATAGTAAGCATAACTTATTATTTATCCCCGTATAATAGTTCAAGTGTTAAGAGCTTGAAACATATGAGTTGGCTATGGGAAGTCTAAGGATCGATTTTAGACGGATACAAAATATAACTTATTCCATTTTGTCCACTATCTAAATAATGAAGTGGTTAATTTTATTTTTTGATTGTAATGAAGTGGTTAATTTATTCCACCTTAAAAATGTATTTTTATTCCATTTCACCCCTTCCCTCCCATTCCATTAGGTTTCATTCCGTTTCGCTCTATTATATTCCACCAATCCAATGCTTATAAAGAAGCTAATCCAAACTGGACCATAATTGGAAACATTTCAATGTTGAACCAAGAGTATAGAATAATGGGAAAAAAACTCAGTTAACTTCAAAGTTCAAACTAATGGGAGAAAAACTCAGTTATCTACAATATGAGAAACGTAAGGATGTATCCACCATTGAATTTTAAAGGGTTGATATTATGATGTACTTCAAACTAAATCAATGGTAGATCATATAACTTTTCTCGTCACTTAGGGATAATCTCACTTAAGATGAGCCATATCCAAACTAATGTAATCAAGAATAGTTTTTACAAATGCAATCTATAACACTTGATTGTAAGATTTGTACGGATTACAAAAAAAAATGAACAATACCATCCGCTTGCTGTTAGTCTATAGCAGAGTCCACAGCAAAAGCAATTCCTGGCGCCTTAAATGTCTCCTTAAACGTCTGCCCTGTAGTCCTCAGGTTTATACCACAATGAGAAATCAATTCCCTTGCCTTTTAATTTCTCCGTTGCAGGTCCAATTCTTTCCAGAAGCTGTGAAGTACCCCAAATAAAAAAAGCATTTTCAGTAAACGACCAACCAAAATCTATCATGTTCACTCATCTTGAACACGTACTCGTAGTCGTAGATATCAGTAAATAAATCCCAACATATAACTAATAAAGATGAACAATATGGAACTTAAACTAGCATATGATGTGACACAGCAGTCTCGAGCATAACTATGAGTCCTGGACAGAGCAATGCAGAGCAGCTAACTCAAATAGACATACACTAGCCACGACCACACCGAAGACAAAGGGTACTAACAACTTTGGATTCGTTCACTCAACTTAGGACACATCATTAAGACTCAGATAACCATAAGAAACAGAGCTGGTAGCAATGTGAAACTCCAAAAAAGGGGTAAAGAGCTTCTTGAACAAAGGCTGGAGCTTTGTCTAACAAAGGCAGCCATCTGAAACAAATATGAAATACATTAAAAAAATGCATCCAAAACTGAGGAAGAAGCTGTGGTGCCAGTGTGAAAAGAGGAGCAAATCAGAGACAAAGAGGCTGTCTGGGAGTGAAGGACCTCCAGCCCACCCTGCACAAGTGCCATAGTTCCACTAGTTGGCAATTTGGCATGATCGGTAATTACTAGGATCTTAAGCTTTTAAGAGCTGATGCAGGAACCTCAGATGAGATAACCGGTGACACTAATCTTCACGAGATATTCAATCTAGGGAGCATTTGATTCTTTGAAAATTTAGGATTCCTGGGTATATTGAAATATTCCACATTGGCGAGGTACATCATACTTAAGAGGTATAAATTTAAGTTTGGGAAACTTGCTATGGTGCCTTATAAAAAATCCTGTGCAAAACTAGCATTTTTGTCAAGAACCAGCCATCCCAAAAATTTAAGTTGTTCATGAGGAAGCTTCAGGTTGTAATCCCAAAAACTTGCTATGGCTTAGATGTGTTCTTTTTTGGACAAAGAACCAGGTTGCACGTGGGATGCTGTAGGTTGGGCTGAATTATGAGCAAGCTTTTGCTGCAATGAACGTCGTGGTATTAAGACAACATTTTATAAATCATGGATAACTTATGGCAGTTTGAGGCATCTCTATTCTATGCAGAAGCTTGTTCTAGCTCTGTTGAATAAGGAGAAACTGAGCTACATCATATGACATTATGATTGAATCTGCATGGACAAATTCCTTTTCTTAGGAACACATACAAGATTCACCACCACAAAAAGGATAATGCTAACCCCATAGTTAACTACTTCAATTCAATAGTAATATAAAAACGTACAATAAAACAATATCACTGTTTCCCTATTTACAATTATTACATTACCTAATTACAACTAATACAAGATATTTAACAAGCTAGATGAAAATTAACAAACAGCCGATGAGATTGCATGACTGAGGAGTTAATGATGCAACCTAGGGGAAAAAATTGTAGGGATGAACACTAATAAAATAAGAAATGATAAAGCAGTTGCTTGCAAATATTTCAAAAAGGTAATTGAACTTGTTAAGCAGGTAAAAAGAATCACTGGTGCAGCTTTAACTGAAAGGCGCAACCTAAACATCTATCCAGAGCAAAATACAAAATGACTAACCTTTGCATGGAGCAGACCATTTGAAACCAATACAGATCTATCAAAAACACAAAAATTTCCTCCATCCATCCGAGAAACTGTGCCTCCTGCTTCCTCCACCATCTACATATGAATGAACAAAACTCGTAAACAATATTTTCACAAGAAAATGGCCCAATGAATATCGAAGATCATCATAGATACCATACAACTCCTAAGTCATCATCTAATAATATTAGATTTTAAAAGAGCTACGTCTTGTCCTTGTTGCCTCCATTCTTCATAATTAAGTCGAATTTCAACGTGTGCATTATCTATGCCTACTCTTGCATGAGGGGTAATTACGGATACATAAAAGAAGTCCCCAAGTCTTCACAAAATCCTCAAGCTTCTAGAAGGCGTTGGTCCTTGGAAAAATGCTAAAATTTCGCATGAAACAACTTCCTCTTGAATCAATATCTTCTCACTGGAAAGTCATATACATGATAGTGGCAAGCTACTTTCATATGACAATTTCTTAGTGATTTTGGTTAGGTTAAGTGTGTTTATACTTTGTAACTGTTTCTGATGATTAGGTACAGAAGCTACACCAAAGGAGTCTAAACTTTTGTGATGATCTGCAGTTTAAGCAGTCCTTTGGATGGAGTGGAATACTTGCCTTTTCAATAGAGTCCCATTTAGGGGTGTTTGTGGTTTGGTTATATTAAAAATCAAATCACATGCATTTCAAAACCGATTGTATGGTTTGGTTTTAAGAACCAAACCACTTCTATGGTTTGGTTTGACCATGGTTATAAATTGGACCAATAAAACTAGATATTTTGAACAGGCAGTCCCATTGCCTTTCCATTTACTACAGGATAATATTGTACATATGGCTTTTCTCTAGTGCTCTGCCGATGGTTTCTCCAACAGAGTTGCATTTTAGGTGTGCATAAAAATTAGGTAAATTTGCTGCATTTCCAAGGGAGTGGACTCAAAGGAAATATTTAGCTGCGTGTGTTTGAAGCGATGGGTAAGAGAGGAGTTTGAAGAAAAGGGAAAAGACCCCAGAGATTATTGTGCCAAAGGGAGAGTTTGTGGGAGAGAGAGATAACAACTGTCACATGTTGAGAGGAGGTGGGAATATCATATGATACCAGAATCAGGGAGCAGAAATATAGAGGGGGAAATGTGGGACAGTGTTAGGATTGGTAAAATCCTAACAGCAAAAGGGAATATTTTTGGTATTTTTTTATATTAAAAACTGAAACTAATAAAAGAACCAAGAAGCTTAACCTTCTCCAGAAGGGCAAATTTCCTTGCAACTCAATGATTCAATTCCTAAACCTAGTCTAAGGAGGGCACTCCTATTTATCCTAAGATAGAGATTAAGGGAGCTACATAAGATGCAATGATGTAGAACTCGTAAAACCTACCAAAACACCAGCAGCCATATCCCATGGCTTTAGACGATATTCCCAGTAAGCTTCTACAATTCCCAAAGCTACATGACACATGTCTACAGCAGCTGCACCAAGCCGTCTTACACCCTAAACATCAAAATCAAGAAAATTATTAGCGGAAGGTACAGAAATTATGTAAATTTTTAATAGATTTTAGATGAATACCCTGCTGACATCAGTAAATTCTTTGAATAAGTCTATGTTAGTAGCCCATGCCTCATCATGATCATACCCAAAACCCGTCACTAGAAGAGATCGTTCCACCTAAAACAGAAAGATACTTAAAACGTATAACAATCATGAAGCACCAAATAAACAGTATACGGAATTCCTTAAAAAAACTGAAATCATGATGATCCCAGATTTTTGTTCATTTTCTGTATTCTAAGATATGATTTAGTCGATACTCACCTGATTAGTTGCACTCACTTGGATCCTTTGGCCGTTGCAGAATGCTCCACCACCTGGAGGGTGAGAGATCTAAGATTAGAGAATGAATTGTAAAGTTACTAATAAATTTAATTACACTAAGAGAAAACAGATTTACTAAATCATTTTTATTTTCTTTGACGATTTGATGGAAGTTAGAATAAAAATTGATCTCACCAGCAGTTGCAGAGAAAATGCGGGTATTCCAGCACATGGGACCTCCAACAAACTCAACCTGAAATAAGTAAAAGTTCATATTAACATATCCTTTCTTGCGTCATTGACTCATTGGTATTTCTTGTTCCAATATGATTTACTTTAATTCGAAGAACGGGGAGCGTCATGGATCTAACTTTACCCCCTTTGGTCATAGAGGCTTTGATGCCATGTTATAAATCAATTATCTAAAAACAAATCAGCTATTGGATGAAGACACACGAATGTTTTGATACATAACTTCAAAGCAAACATGATCCCTAATCTCTTTGAATATCCAATAGACTGCGACAATAGTCACATATAATGAATGGTAAATGGTCCTTTTCCATTCTTCTCTCTCAACTGCATCAATATCATCTGCTTTCTTAGAGAGATGCTTCCAAAGACCATGGCCTAGGATCCAAACCTCAACAACATTGTGCTAATCCATCAACTGTGAACATATTTTGCTCCAACAGTTCACACATATTTGTGATAAATAAGTTACTTTGCATATCACCTCAAGTCCAATGTTCTATGACTATGAGTGAACCAAACAAAGTAAGATAAATTGTCCTGTAATTAGGTCTTATCCAGATACATCTCAATCTTCTTCATCAATTCCAATGATGTCATAGAGAGGTCCTCAAATAAGTTATATATGTAATAAGCTCCTTGATATATATGATTAATACACTCAAGGTTGAAAGGTTGAGAGGCAGTGTTAGAAATAATGTAAACATAATCATTATGCACAGATTATATGTTGTATACAATTGTGATTATGCTAATAAGGATAATTGTTAATCTGTATTTATAAATCTTAGTGTATATATTATCCTCCTTTGTTTAATTGAGACACATAAATTCACTCATATGGTCTTTCGTTTTCCTCTTTCTCAACATTTACCAAATGAACAACTATGCAAATAATATGAAATAGAAGATATGGTCAAATTACCACACTAGCAGCAGCAGGATTCCCTCGATATAGAACACCAACAGAAACAGCAAAGCTTGGATAGCCATGTGCGAAGTTTGTAGTCCCATCTAAAATTATAAACGAGATTTGTAAGTAAATCATCCAAATAATGCAACAAGAAATGGACCAGGAGTATCCGGTAAGACATGTCTTTTCTTTAAATGAATCTGCAAAAATTGAATGGGATCTGTGCTTTAATTTTAAAAATATATTTGAATGCCAGATTCTAGTTTCTGAAATCTAAGTAAACTTGTTTGCTAAAAAACTAAGAAAAATTGGATTATTCCTTAAGAATATTGGGAGAAAAGGAAATTGACTGAAATCCAAGACCTAAAGGATCAATGCACCAGAGATAATCAGACGCAGCGTCTCCTATAATTCCTCCTTCTTCCCCAAGAATAAGATGATCTTTAAAATTCTTTTTCACCACTTCTAATATGGCAGATTCACTCATTTTATCTGTCCTGTAAATGATTTACAAAAGTTAGAGCTGACTCTTATTCTGTCAGAGAAACAAACAAAAAATGAAAATAAAAGTACAATAAGTTCAAGATACACAAGAAACTAAAAGCTCAAAGATTAATACAAATCAAAGGCATAATATCCCCAGCATATAATAGAGCTTAAAAAAATACTGGGAAACTCAGATTGTCCAGATTATTTACATTACAGAGGAGAGGCTGGTAGTCCATGCAGATAAATTGATTTGAAGTTTGAACATCAAAGACAAAAAACATTTACTAAAGTTTCAATGAGACCTTACTCAGTCACCAAGTCAGTTAATCCCTTGTATGTAATATTCCGTGGCTTATTAACAGCATCCATCACAACCTGTAATTCACAAAGAGATGTAATCCATATGATGATAATAAAATGGCAAAACCTTATTAATGTTATAAATTTATAATTACCAACAGACAGTGGAAATTCTTGAATTTGACCTAGCTCATGAGATAAGGGTTGCCTAAGATTTTATAAGCTCTCCTTTGGATGATCTTTAATTGATGTGGGATCTAAACACACCACATCACACTCAGTACTAGACATCTAGAGCATGTAGCATTGCACTAAGAAAGTTGCGGGGCCAGGTTGATTTTTGGATAGTTATGGGTGACTCAATATCTGATCAAGGATAGGTTATAATACCATATTTCTCATGAAGTGTGGATTACTCAAGTCATTATAAGCACTGCCACTGCTTTGACAACATCTCTAGCCAATGTGGGATGTCAACAACAACTATAGCTGAAACACACTAAATTTGTATACCTGTGATTAGACTAAGCTACTTGATGTGGGTGGCAGGTAGCAGGATGGTTGCTACACTGAAGACATATAAGTTAATTAAATGCAGATTCATCATTAATGATTAGAAATCAACAGCAGCTTAAGCTGAATACATAGCTAATGAATAATGCCATGAGTGCAATTAAAGAATGTAGAGAGTAACAATTGTACATGGACATTCCACCAGGCTGAGACAGAATGCAATAAAAACATGGTTGACTTGGCAATTCCAATAACCAAATTGAAGAATTAAGAAATTCATCGAGAAATTGAAGAGCTGACCTGAGCACCGGTCTGAGCAGCAGTTGTAACCACTTGAATGAGGTCACCAGCTGCAATGGGCCCCGTCGATCGAGCACCCACCTTCGGGAAGTTCTCAGACACCAGTGAGTTTGTAATCGAACGCCACCCATTTTGGTGGAACTTCCTGTGATTTTCAGGGTAAGAGTAGGAGAATTTGTGTCCTGTGGAAAAGGATCGAGGTAGAGCAGAAAATCGAGCGGAGGAGAAAACAAGAGTCATGCTTCAGTTAATTTGGTGTGATTCCGCTTTCTTCGCAAGGAACTGTGAAGTATCTCGGAGGAGGAAAGTCCTCCACATATTCTCTTGGATATATCAAACGGTCCAAACTCTTACATTTTGTTTGGATGAAAGGAGTGTACTTGTTTGGATACGAAGGAAAACAAAAGAGAGGGGAAATATGAGTGAATCACACCCATTTGAGTTTTCTCCTCAACTTTGCCCGGCCCTGGGAAAATTGAATACATAGGGGATACAAATATGAAATGAAAAATAATAGCAACAGGTAACAGCTATTAACAATACCAAGTGTTCCCCAATGATAACTCATGTGGTAAAGAGCTAGGGACATAAGGGTTGGGTGAGATGAGGGTGAAGGCTCCAGGGTTCGAACTCTGAGGAAGGACTAATTTACTAACAACTAACATTTTTCTATAAAAAAAAATTAAGATCCAAGTATTTTATTAGATTAATTAATTAATAATGTTATTATTTTAAGGCTTAAATGCATTTGGTGCCCCTGATGTTTCATGGGAGTGCAAATGATACCCCTCTTCTAATTTTGTCAACGTTTGTGCCCTCCATGAAACAAAACAGTGTAGCGTTTGCCCTTCTGTCAGTTCAACGTTAGTTTACTAACGGAGGGGCTGACGTGGAATTTTATTTTGCTTTTCCTATTTGCCACGTGGATTTTAATTACTGAATAACAAAAAAAAAAAAAGAGGGGCACGTGCTAGATGGGTTACTGCTAACCCTAAATCCCCAATTTGGGGATAAATCCCCAAATTAGAAACACAGAGGGAGGAACGGTCGAGGAACAAGGTGCAAGCGTTAGCCCTGAGGAAATCCTTGAGCACGTTGTTGGCCCCTTTTCTTGATCCTTGAGCACGTTGTCGTCGCACATGGCTAGTGGGTCTCCAAATCGTGGACGTAGTCGAGGTCGAGGTAGGAGAACAGGAGGGACCCCGACGAAGGATAAGGGGAAAAATGTGGTCCAAGAAGAACCCACTTGTGAAAAGCAGGGATACGACCCTTTTCGAGATTCCTGGTTTGGGGAGGATATTCCCGACCATTATCGTTTCAGGTATCCCTTTTCAAGATTCATGTCTATTTTTGAATACTTTTTCATGAGACCCACATGTGCATCTATGTTGAAAGTGACTTGGTCATGTTATTTTATGTTTGATTGATACTTCACATGCCAGTGTCCTTTGTCTTAATCTATTGCATGTTGAAAGATTATTGTTTTTAATACTTCACATGCCAGAGTGTTTTCTCTTAATCTATTGCATGTTGTTCTCACTGCAGGCCCACTAGTAGTCAATTTGCAACAGTTAAAGTGTGGCATGGTGGGAAATTTGTGTGTGAACCGAGGGTAGATTATATAAATGGGGTTTGTCTTACTCTACCAAACTGGGATATGGATGAGATTAATTCAATTGATGTAGGCAAGGTTGTCAGAGGCTTAGGATATTTGAACTTTAATGTGTGGTACAAAGACCCTGGCCTTGGGTTTGAGATAGGCTGCAAGCCTTTCAAAGATGATAGAGATGTATGTGCCTTTCTGAATGATGTGAGTGGCTATGATGTTGTCAACTTCTATGTTGAGCATATAGTAGAGGAAGAGCCTGAGTTTGTTGAACCTCCACCATTTCTTGAATTTACACAGCCTACTGTTGAGGGGGAGAAAGATAGTGAAGTCTTGTGTGAAGGGCAGCCTACTGTTGAGGGACATGCTACTGGCATAGACATTGATGTTGACATAATACAAGTGGGACAGTGTAGTGTTGAGAGGGAGAAACAGGGTGATACAAGTGTTGTTGGTGGGGAGAGTGATAAGGAGGGTGAAGCATTTAATGCAGGACAGGGCAGTGGGGAGGGTAATAAAGATGGTGATGCAGTTATTGTTGAGGAAGAGGAGGTAGTTGCTGGAGACAAGGAAGGGGAGAAAAAGAAGAGTAAAAAGAAGGAAAAGAAGAAGGGTAAAAAGAAGGACAAGAATAAGGGTAAAAAGAAGGAAAAGAAGAAGGGTAAAAAGAAGGACAAAAAGACAGAGCAGGAGGGGGGTGTTGAGAGTTTAGTGAGTGAGAGTCAAAGTGAATCTGAATCTGAGAGTGCAGTGAGTGATGTGAGTCTAGATGACAGTGATTTTGATGAGAGGTGGGACTGGAGGACAGTTTTAGAGGTTGAAGGAGATGAGAGGCATCCAGATAGTACCTCAGAGGAAGATGATGATGCATTTGTCAATGAAGTAGATTTTGACAATGAAGATGGTTCATCTGATGAGTTGGAATCTCCACCAGACACAGATGATGAGCATTACCAACCACAGAAGAAGTACCCAAGATTCAAGTTGGGTCCAGAAGGCACAGAAGTAAAATTTGAAGTTGGTCAGGTACCTAATTTATGTTATTATTTTTCAGATCTGCTAATTGTTTAGACATTAATATGCTCTGGATATTTATGTTCTTATCATTCATGTTTATTGCATGAACTGTTTTCCCAGAAATTTGAAGCATCTCAAGTATTTAAGACAGCCATCAGAGAATATTCTCTTCAGAGGAGGAAGAATTTGATAATTGAGAAGAGTGATAGTAAGAGAGTGGTTGTCAAGTGTGAGGGAGAGTGCACATTCTACTGCAGGTTGTCCAAGTATAAGCAGAATAACTTCTGGCAGATTGTGAGTCTTGTAGATGAACACACATGCTATAGGACAGCAAAGAATAGACATGCCAGGCCACAAATCCTTGCTAAGAAGTTGCTTCCAACTATAAGACATAATCCTGGATTGAAATGCAAGTCAGTGATAGCTGAGGGGCAGATAAGGTGGGGTGTTGTCCTTAATAGGTTTCAAGCATCCAGAGTTAAGGCAGCTGCAAAGAAGATGATTGATGGGGCAGAAAAGGACCAATACACTAATCTCAGGAGCTATGCTGATGAGCTTCTTAGAAGCAATCCACAAAGCACAGTCATCATCAAGAGCTCTCTTGGAGCAAATGGTCCTGTTTTTGAAAGGATGTATGTTTGTTTTGCTGCTTGCAGGCTGGCATTTGCACATCATTGTAGGCCACTGATTGGACTGGATGGCTGTTTTCTGAAAGGTGTGTATGGAGGGCAGCTCCTTTCAGCTGTTGGAAAGGATGGGAACAACCAGATGTTCCCCATTGCATTTGCCATTGTTGAAGCTGAGACCAGAGACTCCTGGGAGTGGTTTGTAGCTTTATTGCTTGAAGACCTGAACTTGGTAAAGCAACAGAGATGGGCATTTATTTCAGATCAACAGAAGGTGATTTATCATTTTTGTTTATTTGTAATTTTTTGTTCACTTATGTCCTAAACATGAACTGATTTCTTGATTGTTTTCACACTTAGGGTCTAGTTCCCACTTTACAGTCATTAGCAGGTGATGTGGAGCATAGGGTTTGTGTGAAACATGTGTATGGTAATTGGAGGAAGAAATACCCAGGAATGGAAATGAAAGGTGCTTTGTGGGCTGCTGCAAGAGCATGCACTGTTCCACAATTTGATAGGGCTATGGAGAAGCTGAAGGAGATGAATGAACAAGCATGGATGGACCTCTGTCAGATACCTGCCAAGCAATGGTCAAGGGCCCATTTCAGCACTAATTCTCTGTGTGACCTACAAGTGAACAATATGTGTGAGGCTTTCAACATGGCCATTCTAGAACATAGAGACAAGCCAATCATTTCACTGGTTGAAGGATTGAAGCGCTATATCACCTCCAGGATTGTGAAGCAAAGACAATTAATGATGAAATATAGAGGGAATATAGCTCCTATGATTCAACAAAAATTAGAGGATAACAAGAGAGAAGCAGAAAGTTGGCATCCTGAATGGAATGGGGACACCGAATACTCTAAATTTGAGGTTTCAAGTGGTCCATTTTTGAAGTATGGTGTGGAGATCAAAGACAGCCATTGTGCTTGCAGAAAATGGGACTTGACAGGTATCCCATGCTGTCATGCAATTGCTTGTATGTGGTATAATCGCACCTACCCTGAAAACTTTGTGCACAACTACTACAAGTAAGTACTCATGATCATAAACTCTTATGGGGTCCTCTCATTTATTTACACTTAATCCGTGTGTTTGCTTATTGCAGGAGGGATACATTTCTAGCAACATATTCCTACATCATTTTACCTAACAATGGCCCAAAATTGTGGACTAAAAGCAATCTTCCACCAATTCAACCACCATATGTAAGGAGGGCACCTGGGAGGCCAAAGAAACTAAGGAACAAGAAAAATGATGAACCAAGAAACCCTTACAAGATTCCAAGAAATCAAACAAAAGTGAAGTGCTCCAGATGTGGACAATGGGGGCATAATGTGAGGACATGTGGAGGTAAAACTGGTGCTGATAGGGACATAGAAAAGGGGGGCAACAAGGTAAAATTAAAGCAATTTTTAGTTTATACTAGAACTCTATAGCTTATGCATATTATTGACTGAGAATGATTTGTTTCTAATTTGTCAGAAAAATCCAAAGAAGGTCCACCCTGGCCAGGCTTCTGGAAGTGGAACAATTCCTGTAACAAGAAGTTCATCTGCTGCTGCAAGGGCTGGAAAAGGGCCTCAGAAACCTCAGTACAAACCTGCTGCAAAAAGAAAGAGGAAGGCTCCTGATGCAATTACAACCCAAACTGCTCCACAGCCAGCTTCCCAACCAGCTTCCCAACCATCTTCTCTGCCAGCTTCACAGCCAGCTTCACAGCCCTCATCAGGTCATGGGAGCACAATAACAGCTACACTGCCTCCATCTGGTGCAACCACAAGAAGAAGAAAGAGACCAAGAGTTGTAGTTGGAACTCAAGAGAGCACTAGTTGATTATGAGCCTTGATTATGCTGTTTTTAGTCTTAGTGTTTTCTGGTTATGTAATGAACTTAGTTAAGCCTTTGGTTAATGTATGACTTTATCTATTGTAATTTGCAAGGGATGTTATCCATGTTTGGTTTTGTATGACATTATCCATTGAATTTGGAATCTATGATTATATTAGCCATTTTGAATTTCCATATGACAACTGAAAATAGTAGATAGCCTAGATAGAACATTGTGTTTGCAGACATCATTTCAAACAACAAAAATTTGAGGACAAATTACTCAAATTCATTTATCAATTTCAAGTTTCATACATATGCACTAAAGGCACGCACAGTACAAATAAACCCCACAACCTCTCCTACTTCTACTACATCATCCTCTCACCCTAATTCTACTTCATCATTTTCACCATTAGAATTGCACATACAATCAACAGGAACACAGCTACAGACCATCCCAGCATACAACACTTGATCAACATTGCTTGGTTCTTCTTCATCTCATCTACTCTACGCAACAAGCCTGCAATTATTTTCTTGTCACGCGGGTTACCCTCCAACTCATCATACCACTGGAAGAAATCACAGTGCCTCCTGTTCTGTTCCTGAGAATAAATAAATTTTCCCAACAATTTCAGTTCAAGCAAAACCAAATTCACAACAATTAATCAACCTTAAACAATTAATCCAAAACATTACCTTAAACCTGCCACATCCATAGAACCGCCTACCAATATTTCCGTTCTCGTTCGTCCAAGTAGTCACAACCGGGGCAACTTCTCCACACTTGCACAAAACAACGTTCCTCCTTCGACCGTAGCCACTGGAAACAGAGCTCCCTCCAGAGAAATGGCTTTCCCCACCCATGTATGCCTCTTCTTCGTCTCGAGCCCTTAGCCTTCTCCCTTTCCCTTTCGCGATTTGTTGAGCTCTCGTGCTCGTGTTCTTCGTCGCTCCTCTTCTTCGTCTTTCCCTTTCCCTTTCGCGATTTGTTGAGGTCCCTTTCCCTCTGTGTTTCTAATTTGGGGATTTATCCCCAAATTGGGGATTTAGGGTTAGCAGTAACCCATCTAGCACGTGCCCCTCTTTTTTTTTTTTTGTTATTCAGTAATTAAAATCCACGTGGCAAATAGGAAAAGCAAAATAAAATTCCACGTCAGCCCCTCCGTTAGTAAACTAACGTTGAACTGACAGAAGGGCAAACGCTACACTGTTTTGTTTCATGGAGGGCACAAACGTTGACAAAATTAGAAGAGGGGTATCATTTGCACTCCCATGAAACATCAGGGGCACCAAATGCATTTAAGCCTTATTTTAACCACGAGAAACACGATTAAATATAACTTAATGTGACTATTATGACTTGTGTTTATAGCAGAATATATGTTTACGTTCGTTTTTTTTTTAAAGTTCGAAAATAATTTGGGACTGAATTCGAGTCCTCTTGGAGTAAGACCCAGACAATTTATGCAATTAATTAACTAGTTATTTAACCACAACGCCAATAAGCGCTATGTAATAGATGTCCAAGAGGAAAACTTGGTAAGCATGACAAGGAAAACTTTTCTTCTAAACTTCCAACGTCCTGCTGATTTGCATGTAAACTTCCATTGTTTGATTTCTTCACTCATAAGTATTGGATTAATCCCTATATATATATTGCTGCAACACAAGGCTTCAGAAAGTATTGAAGGATGTTAAAAAAAAAAGAAGTATTGAAGGGAATAGACATAGAAGCGTGAGAAGTATACACATGAGAGGAAGTGAAAATTTTCTCACACAAATCAAATAGAGTGTTTTTAGTGATTTATTTTTTGTAAGAATTCTTGTTCCTTTTTTCTTGGGTTGTGAGCTCGAGTGGTAAGGATGTAATCGGATCGAAACGCAACTTTAGAAGAAAAAAGACAGTAAAGGTGAGGGCACTTCGCTTAGGCTATTTATAATTTTTAATATATGTTATATGATTGTTGTAAGGGTTCTTCACTTCGACTACTTATATTATTAAATATATGCTATATGATTGTTGTGATGATGTTTGTACTTGTATTGTGATAATTGATTGTCTGTTAACGACATATCGATTGTGTAACTGGAGGGTTTTTCCGAGTTTCGGTTATAGGAGATTCTAACGGTACTTTAGATCTACTGTGGTTTTGGATAGGGAGGTTTTCTCAAAAAGAGTTGCACAGAGTGGAGACTTTTATTTAACTTACCAAAGTTTTCGAAGTCATGATTTCTTATAAACTTCATCTAATAGAAATAATTAAAGTGGACATATATTTTGTAAGTTAAAAGAGAGTTTACATGCAATACAGAACTTTTAAAGAATGATAAAGATATTATCAAAGGGGACTTCAATCATTTTTATAAAATAGAATTTCAAAGGTGGACTTTTATTTCATGACCGTTGAGGAAAGAAAGACGAGACTCGATGACATCGTTGCTTGGAGTGGAGTGAACCGTCGTAGTGTAAAGTTCGGTCACTTGGAGCGGAGTGCAACCATTGGTGCTGGACCCAGATTGGTGTCCTAGTATGACTACTTTCATAGCCACGAATGTAACATCCCATTTTTCTGACACTAACAAATACGATTATTATTATTATCCTTATTATTGTGTTGTTTATGTGTGCATTATGATAAAAGTTGTATAATATATGGTTAATTAAGCCTAATTGGATGATTGGAGGATGGATTAGTGCATGGAGCATGCCACATGTCTTCATGGTGGAGGGACAAGTGTTGGGGACACTTGTCTTCATGCATGGCACTCCGTTGCCACTTGCCTTCGTGCATGACCCTCCCTTGGACACTGGTCCTCATGCATGGAAGCCCTAGGCCACTTGTCACGATGCATGACTTTGTCTTGCCATGTGTTCTATTGCATGGTTTGGTTTAGACACTTGTTCTTCAATTACTTCACTTCTTGGTCTATAAATTCAAGCATTCCGAAGTCTGATGATCAAGCCACAACCCAGTTCCAACCTGAGCCTCAGAGCTATTGAGAGAAGCTCCCAATTCCCTCTCAAAGTCTTCAACTTGAGTTTTCATCTCTCTTCTTTGTTCTTCACGAAAATCACTTCAAACCCTTCCAAAAACCACTCAAACATGTTTATGGGTATGAAGAGATCGAATCTGGAAGTTTTGGCGAAGTTATGGGCGTGATTTCACGGGTTCTGGGCTCAATATTCGAGCTGTTCATCATTGCCACCGTGTTGTCCAGTTTTCCGGCGAGAATCGTCAACTTTCTCCCTCGTCCGAACCCCGATTGTGGCGATTCAAAAAGCGTTGTTCTTCTGGAACAAAGGAGAATCTGAACCCATGCCCCATTCATCTCCGGCGAGGAATTCCGCCGCTGCCACTGCCACATCTTCATCTTCTCCGGCGAGTCAATTTCTAGAAATTTCCAGATTTGCAATTTTGAGAGAAAACTTACGAGGATTGACGGAAAGGATAATCATCAAGAACTAAGGTAAGGGGGGAGAGGTCATCAACTCAGGATGGGGGAATAGTGCAAAATAAATGGGTGTTGGACCCTCCTTAGGTCCTGTTTGTTGATTGACTTTATATGCTTATTGTTTTAATTCTTGATGTTTGCTGATGATGATGACTTGAGATGATATTGATGAGATATGTGCTATGTGAAGATGCATGTTTGTTTGTGATGATTGATGATGATTGATGCTATATGTGTTGTTTGAGAATGATAATCTTGTTGATATCTGTGATACCTGAGGCTTATGCTAAGTGTTGATTGATATATGAGATCTATGATGCATGTTGATAATATATGATGATGATGCTTATGCTGAATGAGTTGTATGATTGTGTTGTTAACCTCATGATGATAATTGTGATTTTTCTGATGATGCTCTTTTCTTGATGAGGTGTTGATGAGGAATACCGGTATCGTAATGGATGAGGAACCCCATTTGAAAAAAATGAGTTGTTTTGAATATACTATGAAACAATTCATGAAAAGCTTTCTTAAAATGATTTTTTAAACTTAAGTTTGGAAAAACGATTACAAAATGTACTTTATTTTCAAAAATGTTTTCATTAAAAGGGATTTTTAAACGATTTGAATGACAAACACTTTAAATGGGGTATTCTCATGTTGTAATAAGAGCATGTCTTATTGGGTGTATTAGAATGATGATCGTATTGTGTAAATGTGATGTCTTATTAGATTGTTGCGATGAAATTGCTTGTGAGACTTTTCCCGTGTGCGGTGTTCGACGGTGTTATCCGAACATCCTTAATAATAAGGTTCGAGGGTGTCATCCGAACCATTATGAGAAAGAGGTTCGATGGTGTAATCCGAACTGTGCTGTTGATAAGGTTCGAAGGTGTAATCCGAACCCTTCTGTTGTTAAGGTTTGATGGTCTAATTCGAACTGTGCTGTTGATAATGTTTGATGGTGTAAACCGAACTATTTTGTCAATAGTGTTCTATGGTGCTAACCGAACACTTGTGTTTAATGTTCGAGGGTGTTATCCGAACAAATTGAGGAGACAGGCTCGAAGGTGTGATCCGAGCATGTTTGGATGGAATATAGTAGTTGTGCATTGCATACGATGATTTTGTGGTGTGAAGCTCATTTATATTTTGCTATTCCCTGATATGATTGTGTTGAATTGCTTCTCACCCCTCTGTTGGTTGTTTTGTTGTTTCTCTCCTCTTTTATCAGTGACGGGCGCTGAAGATGGAGATTGTGATGCTGAGAGACACGGGGCAATACTTCGGGTATAGATCAAGTTTTATGCGCCGAAGCTATTAAGCCATGGTAGCTGTCGGTGGTAAGAGTTTAGGACTCAGGATCGTGCATTTTAAACTCACTAGGAATTGACATTGGATTGTATTTGATATATTCTAAGAAAGTTTCTATTTGAAGTTGTAACTGAGAGGAATATTAAGTCTTTACGTTTTAATTGGTAAAGAAAAGTTCAAAATTTCTAGTCAAGTGACATACAATAAACTTAGTCTACATCACAAGTTTGGGCGTCACAACGAACACTTGAGAGGGCGTTTCAGTTTGTTTGGCTAACCATGATTCATATCATGCATGCATACATTTTGTCAGGATGGTGGAGCGCCTATGTCTGTGCTCTGAGGACGATGGAGTGGTCGTGCCTTCAGATGTTGATAATTGTGACGCCCGGGGCCGACGAGGGCAGGGAGTGATCGCCGGTGCAGTGAGGCACGAACAAGAAGCGGCTCCTGGCAGGCTTCTAGGCGGAGGGGCACATGAATGAACCGATCTCACACCCAAACAAGAGGTATTCCGAGACTGTATAGGGATGGACTATACAGTTGAGGAGGGCATAAAAGATTTGATTGGTACTACTCATGACAACAAGTTGCAACTTCTTTTCGGGAGCCCAACTGATAAGAACTCCATGGTTAAGTGTGCTTTCCTTGGAGCAATATCGTGATGGGTGACCTCCTGGGAAGTTTTCCCGGGAAGCGCGCGAGTGAGGACAAAGCGCGCTGAAAAGACTCGTGTTGTTACCGTGAGGCCAGTCGTCAAGTCAGGATGTTACAAGTGGTATCAGAGCCGACCTCTCCCAGTACGGTGTGGTTCGGGGACGAACCAAGCGGAAGCTGGTGGGCCTGTGACGCCCGGGGCCGACGAGGGCAGGGAGTGATCGCCGGTGCAGTGAGGCACGAACAAGAAGCGGCTCCTGGCAGGCTTCTAGGCGGAGGGGCACATGAATGAACCGATCTCACACCCGAACAAGAGGTATTCCGAGACTGTATAGGGATGAACTATACAGTTGAGGAGGGCATAAAAGATTTGATTGGTACTACTCATGACAACAAGTTGCAACTTCTTTTCGGGAGCCCAACTGATAAGAACTACATGGTTAAGTGTGCTTTCCTTGGAGCAATATCGTGATGGGTGACCTCCTGGGAAGTTTTCCCAGGAAGTGCGCGAGTGAGGACAAAGCGCACTGAAAAGACTTGTGTTGTTACCGTGAGGCCAGTCGTCAGATCGGGATGTTACAATAACATAGTGGTTATCAACTATGAGTGTTGTCCCACCTTCTTTGTATGGAACTAGAGTTTATATCCGGATCATTTGATGAGCCTGTGTGCCTTGTATGTTCATGAGCATATAGACTAACCTTATTATTTATAAATGCATTTAATAATCAATATATACATACATATATATATATAAAAAAGGAGGGGTCTATTGACTCCAGGAGTCAATTAAAAAACTGACTCAAAATCTTGACCCTCCATTTTTTTTAAAATAAATGGTGGGGATTAAGACACTATAATACCTCACATGACCATTTCATTCCCATGTTTTCCAAATTTGGGAGAAAACACGCACGCACATTGAACAGCACGGCTGAACAAGGTCTGTAGTGATGGTAATTGAAGACTGAACAGAACGGTTCAGAGCCATACGTACAGAGCATGACCTTGTGATTTATTTGATTATAGCATAACTTTTTCCATCCTGGGCATCTTCTTCATATAAAGGAATCAAAGCATTGTTTTACTCATTGAAATCAAAATACCCAATCAGACCATCTCGTTACACCTTTCATCTAGTACTTAGATAAAAAAGAACGAGTGATACCCATGATCAATTTGGCGGCGCATGGTAGAAACAAACGGTAAAAACTCACACAAGAAAGAAGGTCACGTGAAAATGTATATTTACCCAAAAATATTTACCAATATGTTAATAATCAATAATAACTTAACTCAAAAATATAAAATAATAAATCAATGTTAAACCATTTACTGGCAATATTGACTAATAATTTATTGATTTTAAATATTTAAAATAAATTTAATTATATTTACTATTATATAATCAATTATCTAGTTAATAAATATTACAAATATTTCAATTTTGTAATAGTTTTGACAGATAAATAATTATTTAATAACAATAAATTTAAAATTTTTTGAGTTAATATTTGTGGTCCCCGGCTATAAGGTTGTTTTTACATGGCTTTTCTTGTGAAATATTTTTGTTCCCTAGCTGTGAGGCTAGCGGATTTTTTAGTTGACTTGGGTTTTACATGTATAAATTAGCATTTTTAAACATTCAAAAATTAAAACTAAAAAACATCAATTAAAATATTCACAAGTAACATCCTATAAAAGTTTATGAAAGAAGTATCATGCTTATAATAATGTATCTTCATGATATGTTACAACATAAATCATCACAAAGATCATCAAATTAGTTTCATCACGAACTATTTTGAACAGAACTTTAACCTTCCTCATCAACCAAACTAGATAGGGGAACAACACTTTCTACATATCTAAAAACACGTTGCTCAATTTCTAAGTGAAGAGGGAACTTATTCACCACCTGTTGTTCAGAAATCTTGTACGAAACCAACGGTTGATTCTCTTCCCCTCCTAGAACGAAAACATCACCTTCATCTTTATTCCAAAAATCCAAAAGAATTTGAGGACAAGGTCCACGCACAAGGTTATACATTCTCACCCAAGATCCTTCCATGCCATATTCATTCATCATCCAAATATCAAAATGAAATTCAGAGCGCATGTACTCCCTAACATAACCAACACAGTCATTCAAAACAAAAATATTTGAATGCCTGATGTAAAATTTGTTTCTCTCCTCTTGAGATATAACTTGGGGAAGGTTCATTTTCCAAAACACATCATCACTCATGTCAAAACAAACCACAAATTCAATATCACAAGTTTCGGCTAACCAATGATAAGCTCCTTTCAGATAAGCATTAAACATAGATTTAGCTATGTATCTAGCACAAACATCAACATTAATCACTTTCCATGAATCAAAATGAAGGCTATATACCTTACCAATGAGCTTATCATTTTCCTTCGAGGAATCCTCTGCACCCACTACAATGTTCACGACCTTATAGTCATTTGTTTTGGGATCAACACCAAACCCGTGCACCACATGGAAGAAGGTACATTGTGCACGTCCCGTTGGAGGAGGGAAAGGAAGAAACTTTACCTCTCTGGTCGCTGGATTCCAAAGAATATTTGGATTGGGGATGTGGGGAACACAACCTACCAGTTCAAGATAGATGATGCCGTTGGAATGAGCATGGGCTATGATGTTGTTTACACTATGTGTGAAGAGGAATGGTGGCTTTAGATCAATAGGGTTTGTGATTCCTCATCCTCAAAGATTAGTGAAATCAAAAACTTATTTATTTGGTGAAAGATCAAAAAGTTGGGTTTGTTTTTTGCCTTAACAATGGAGTGAGAAAGATGTTCAGTAATGAAACTGGTTTCTCTGGTGAGAGCATTATAGTTTTTGCTTAAGATTCTGAATCGCACCAAAGACTTCACGGGGAGCCTAACAAGAATTTTCATCACTATCTCTTCTGGTATATGTTCTCTAGCCATTTTTTTAGTCTCTAGCATGATGCTAATTAAGAGAGATAAAGTGACTGTGAGCAAATCAAAGCTCCACTCAAAAAATGACTATGACCATGGAGAAGGTGGCTTCCAAAACATGTATATATAGAACTTGGAGTGATACGTATAAGAGAGAGGGGACCGTGGATGTTTGTTAAGTTATAAAACACATTATTTTTTCATTTAATTTGGATATCTATATACTTTATGAAACAAAATCGTTATCCACTATTTTATAACACATGTCACTCTAAGAATTACTCTCCTCAAACCCATCTCTCTGGCTGACAAGTGTCACAGCCAGAGAGTATTTCGCACATTTAATTCACACATTAATACACTCATTTAATATGTTACTATATATGTTTGCATCTATTTCGCACATTTGACTTTACAAAAAATACGTTACTATTGTTTTGCTGCTTGACATTTTTTCAATCATAATTTCATAATTCCATTTGGCCCATTCAATTGATTGACATAATTTTTGCTTAACATTCAATGGACAATTCCATTCGGCCCATTCAATTGGAAAATTATGAGTGATGACGAGGCTACAATTTCATTCACTCATATAATTCCATTCACGAGGCTATAATTTCATATAATTTTTTAGAGTGATGACGAGGCTATGACAATTCCATTCGGCCCATTCAATTGCTTAACATAATTTTTTCAATCGGCTAAAAAGCACTTTTGACCCCTAATGTTTTAAGTTTGTGCAAATTCTGCCCCTACTCTATTTTTGTTGATGTTTATACCCCTCATGTTTTCAAACAGTGCATCATCTACCAATCCATCAGTCAAACATTAAAAACTAACGGAATGAGCTGTGTGACCTTTTTTTTATATTTTTTTGGAACTGCCACGTGGAAATTACAAGTGAAATTGGAAAAAAGGGGCAAGGGAGATTCAAACTCAAGACCTGTAAGTAGGAAAACATGCATTTAACCAGTTCAATTACATGCATAATTCATATATTCATCAAGCAAATTTAATTTATATCATTTCCTTGATCATCATCAATTTCATATACTCTTCTTCATCTCTCCAATCCACTCGGGAACCCCTCAAGAGAAAGTCTGACTGACGGAGGGGTAGACAGTGCACTGTTTGAAAACATGAGGGGTAGAAACGTCGACAAAAATAGAATAAGGGCAGAATTTGCACAAACTTTAAACATCAGGGGAAAAAAATGCTTTTTAGCCTTTTCAATCATGAAATTAAGAACGAATAAACGTGGGAATCATGGCCAGATTCTATGGACACACACGAATAATCATTGGACCTATTTCATCATATAAACAAAAATTCAAATATTATAAATTAGAACAGGATCAATCATAGGAGAAAAAAAACGCTGATTTTATGTACGCATTACAAACACATACCATGTCATAATAGGAAATTTGTTGACCTGTGCGTTTAATACTGATCAATCATAGGGAAATGATTCAATTTCACAAACCCTTTATTCAGACTATATATACACCCCTCATGTGACATTTCTCCTCCATCATTCCCAGCATTTTCCATCATTCCTTGCATATTTCAACTTAACCTCCTTTTTAATGGCTTCAAGGATCGACGATCTGGCAAAGGTGGATGCCTCCAAAGAAACTTGGACAATTGTTGCCAAAGTCATAAGCGGACTATATATAATTGCTTCTTTTATTAATATATGTTATTATTTTCGATGAGTAGTGATCTTTCATTCTAGATGTGTTTAAAATATTTCCCTATCATGAACTTGCAATTTTTTTTTGTGCAAGATATATTTGGATGTTGTGTAATTTTATATACAAACAAGGGATTAAGTTGGAATTTTTTAAAATAAAAGATTTGAAAAAGAAAAGATTTTTTAACAAATTTATTTGTTATGTATATGTATTTGCATTATTGACGTATGATTTTTTTAATCAATGACTGAAGTTTTTTTTTTATATTTTTGAGAGACTAAACTCATAATTCTAACACTTATATATGACCCCAAAGTAGTGCTATACCTTTCTCCATTTATAAAATAAATGAGGAGTCCATATTTATGTTTGTGGGAATTTAAAATAAAACTTGAGGCATAAGAAATAAAGAATAAAAAAATCAACTTTAATATGCCACCTAGAATTGCATACACAAAAAGAAGTCTTACGAATTTTTATTCTTTATTTATTGTCAAGAGTCATGTAGGAAGAAAAAGGGAGATGCATAAGGTAAGATTTAAAGCACCAAAAAAAAATAAGGGAAGATTTGAGCCTGGAAAATCTTAATATTTCCACCGCCAAACATGCCATATGTAGTCTTTGGTGGTCAGATAAACTAGGCATTGCTATCAATTCAATGACCAAAACTGAAAATGTAATATTAGATGATCTCCTGAGCTAATTTATGCGCATAATTCGTGGCATGATTCAAAAGATTATAAATGAATGGAAGATATTGAGGTTCTAAACTTTGTCACCAAGACACAAATTAACTCATTGTATGTAAAAGGTATGGCTTTGGCCTACCCTTGAAGTTTTTCTCCCACGTGGCCACGCAACATTTAATGGAATTACTAATTAAATTCCAAAAAAACAGTTTTTTTCCTTATTTAACATTGATTCCATAAAATAAAATAAAACATTGATTAGGATGATTTGAATTAAAAGTATTTTATTTAACACCAACCCTAGGCCAAAATAACGAAATGTAAATGCAATTATATCTGGCCCAAAATTTTGACACTTTCCGTTCATTTATACTTAATGGTTTCCTTGATTAAATCAATTTTTTTGATAAGCAAAGCAATATATTGATGAGCACAAGGGGTGCTAACCCATATACAAAGAGGAAGAAGAGAAAGTTAAAAACAAGCTACATTGGAAACACTTGCAACACTTGCAACAAACCAAACAGCAATATACACCTCCAAACAGTACCATACACAGCACCTAACATTTTAAAAACAGACCTCCAACCCCCCCAAAACGTGACAGTTGCAACACTTCCAACCTAGACCAGAACTTCCAACATAAACCAGCCAAGCCTAGACCAACCCAAACCCACAGCAGCTAGAGAGAATGCAAACATGCAGCTGGGCTGGTTTTCCATTCAAAAAGTGAGAAGCAAACCCCCTTCATCCGATTGCGAACCCAATTCCAAGACCGATATTGGATAAGATCCAGCAAATATTCATAATCAAACACCGCTGTTCCAAACACTAATTCATTCCGCATAAGCCAAACAGACCACGTCAATGCAAGCCATACCGCATACTCACCTTGTCGTTGAGTTACATTTCTTCCATGATGAGGAAATTGCAGAAAATGCTCAGAGATAGGCCCAAGAATTGGAGCAAATGGACTGTTTAGCCAAGACTTGCAAGCCTCCCACAATTGAAGCACCTTTGAACAAGACAACATGAGATGGGCAGAGGTTTCCACCTCCTCATGACACAGAGCACAAGAGACATCAGCTTGAGCATCAAGAACACCTCGCCTTTGGAGCTGCTGCCGACAAGGGATGCGATTAAGCAACAGTTTCCAAGCGAAAGCCTTGACATTGGATGGGACCGGCGCCGCCCATAAGCGTTTCAATGCTGCATCTGGTTCGCCTTCGTCTTCAACCTGCATAAACAAATAAGCACTGTTAACTGTATAAATTCCCTCACTGTTTGGTGTCCACCTCCATACATCTGATCTATTCTCAACTAATACAACTTCCCCAACCTCCTCACACATTTTTTGTACCCACCCCTTCTCCCTCTCACTCAACCTACGCCTCCAGCTAAAATTCCACCTCCAGCCCGCACTCACCCACTCACCCATGTCAACAATCCTAGCATATTTTGCCGAGACAGATTATAGAGACGATGAAAGCGGGCATCAAGCTTCCCCTTCCCTGACCAATCTTCCAACCAGAAATGGGTGGAGTCCCCATTACCCACCACCTTTTCCAGTCCAGCCTCAAACCAATTAAAACCATACTTGTCCACACGAGCAGCTTGTACATCCCTCCACCATGGTGATTCAGTTACCCTACCTGGCTTGTCATATTTCTCCTTGATGACTTGGCACCATAGACTATTCGAGTCATATAGATATCTCCAGCACCACTTCCCCAACAAGGCTCTGTTAAATGGCAGCCAATTTTTCAGCCCAAGTCCACCAAAATCCTTCGGTTTGCACATTTGTTCCCAACTAACCCATGCAATCTTTCTCTCCTCCAGCGATCCACCCCACAAAAAATTCCTCATAATCTTCCGACATTCCTTTTCTACTCCCACTGGTATTTTAAAATAGGACAAAAAGAACAGCGGGAGAGAAGAAAGCACGCTTTGAATCAAGACAACCCTCCCACCGAATGATATATGCCTCCGCCTCCAAGAAGAAAGCTTGGCCCGCATCTTCTGCAGCAAGGGTTCCCATGTAGATGACGAACGAGCTTTACACCCCACAGGTATGCCAAGGTAGGTAAAGGGTATAGGCATCACAGCACAGTGAAGAATAGCAGCCAACATATTAGTAACACCCCCTTCCACAGCCACTGTTGCTAACTTGCTCTTGTGAAAGTTCACTTTCAGCCCTGACACCATCTCAAAACACCGCAGAAGGCATTTAACGACCTTTGCATTCTGAACAGATGCTTCCCCTAGAAAAATAGTATCATCTGCAAACTGGAGGATAGGCACTCTGAGAAGACCATCACCTACTCTGTATCCTTGAAATCTGCCAAGCCGGACTGCTTGCTTGAGGAGTCCATTGAGGCCTTCAGCCACGATCAAGAACAAGAATGGAGCTAAGGGGTCACCTTGTCTAAGTCCTCTTTCCATTTTAAATTCGGTTGTTGGGCTTCCATTTATTAAAACAGACACTGAGGCAGAATCAAGACAGCTAGATATCCACTTTACCCACCTGTGACTGAACTTCATCCTTTCCATCATATAGAAAAGAAAGCTCCACTCTACAGAGTCATAAGCTTTCTCATAATCAACTTTTAACACCATTGTAGGCTTCTTCGTTTGCTTCGCCTCATGGATTATTTCATCAGCAATCACCACGCTATCAAGCATATTCCGACCTCCAATAAACGCAAACTGATTTTCATCAATAACTTTCCCTATTACCTGCTTGAGCCTGTTTGCAAGAAGCTTGGAGACCACTTTATAAATACACCCAATTAAAGAGATGGGTCTAAAGTCATTTAACTGCTGCGGGCTATCGATTTTCGGTACAAGTGCAATAAAAGATGCATTGCAGCCCTTAGGCCACACCCCGCTTCGCCAAAAATCAGTCAACACTTGCTCAAAATCAGCTGCAAGTATGTGCCAAAACTTATGAATGAATCTGAAATTATAGCCATCTAGGCCTGGACTTTTATCTCCAGCACATCCCCAAACTGCTTCCTTGATTTCAACCTTGTCAAAAGCCGCAGTAAGTAAGCAATTATCAGCAGACCCCAATGATTTAAACGGCACCCCATCCAACCTAGGCCTACTCTCATGGCGGCTTGAGAACTTATCCTCAAAGAAACGCTTCACTTTGGACTTTACCACTGCCGGGTCCTCCTCCCAGTGGCCGTCAACCAGTAACCCCACTATAGAATTTGTCTTCCGTCTCCAGTTTATGGTAGAGTGAAAAAATTTAGAGTTCTGATCGCCTTCCTTAACCCACTTAGATCGCGATTTTTGACACAAAAGAGATTCATGCAGCTTCACAACAGCCCAGAAATCTGATAACAGACTTGACCTATGAGTAACCTCAGCAGGAGACAAACCCAATTCCTCCTCCTTCACGTCCAATTCATTTATTTTCTGAACAACAGCATTCCGTTTGTCCCTTAGATCACCAAAAACCTCGCAGTTCCACTGTTTTAATTTGCCCCTCAAACCTTTCAATTTTTCCTTCAGAATGTGCCCAGCTGACCAGCCCTGGACAACCAATTCTGGCCATACTTGTTCAACATGTCTTGGAAATCTTGTGTCTTCCAACCAGCAGTTCAGAACACGGAACGACTTTGGCCCCCAATTTTGAAAAATACGCCTCAAGAGTACTGGACAATGATCAGAAACAGTCCTATCTAGAACTAATTGAGAGCAGTTTGGCCAGATACCCAACCAAGAGTCAGATACTAGGAAGCGGTCTAGGCGACTTCTGGCTTGACCGTTAGGCCTTCGCCATGTGAATCTCCTACCATGCAGAGGTATATCAAACAATTCCATATCATGTATGAACTCATTAAAAAGTGCAATTTCCCGGGCATATGCGTTTGTACTAGTCACCCCAACTCTCTCCTCCACTGCTCGAACTGCATTAAAATCACCAAGAAGGCACCAACAAGAGATTGTACTATGTCGCTTCCAGGTAAGAAGTTCAACCCACAAATGCCGCTTCTCTTCAAGAGAACATGGTGAATATACATTTACCACAACACAATCTTGATCCCCCCAAGTCCCCACCAAACCAATGAAACCTGTTCCAAATTCACAGTGCTGTAATTTAAAGGATTTTTCATTCCATATACACAGCAGCCCCCCTCCTCTGTTTGTTGCCGGAACAGCCTTCCATTCGCAAGCAAAATCGCCCCAGACCTGCGCGCAAATTCTTGAGTCAACCACTGATAACTTAGTTTCTTGGATGCACACCATCTCAATCTGCTCTTTGACAATCACTTCCCTAAGTATCCTCCTCTTCCCACTACCCCCCAACCCCCTCACATTATAGGAAAGAATCTTCATAAGACACTGTTAGCTTCCCCTCTTTTTGCAATCGCACCATGTTGGGCATCAATGTCCCGTAGTTCAAGCTCCTCCACTCTCTTGATAAATTTGTTCTCATCCCCCTGGAAAGATACCCCAAGCTCCTTACCCAACTTCCAAATTTCCAGAGCTTCTGATTTTTCATCAGCTACCCAAACTGTCCTACTACATTTTCTGGAACAAACATCAGAAACAGTGGCACTACTAGAAAGACAAGCTGTGCTAACCTGAGATATCCATGGTTGGGTCGCTTGGCAAAACATGGACCCACCCTTCGAAGCGGCAAGGAGGGCGAAAATTCCCCCAAGCCATGCGAGACTCTCAAGTCACGATAACGCTGTTCTGAAAACAAATCCCTAAACCCCAATTCAGGACCCGATTTCACCCCCAACCCGGTTTGATCCTCAGCTGACCCGTTTCCACACTTGGGCTTAAGTGGTGGAAAATGGGCTTCAGTTATAGACTGAACCAACTTATGCTCAATATTCTTTTTAGAAACTTCTGTTTCAGCTTCGTGGTCCCCACTGTTTTGAGAAAAAACTAATTTTTGAAATTCCTCATCAGTTTCTCCTAAAAAGCTGCCCCTTTCTAAGTTCACGTTATTATCTTCATTAACCACCCCTTCAATACTTTGACCACCGTTTAAGTGAATAACGACCTCCCCATTAATGCTCTTAATGAGTTGTTCCCTGTGCCTGGACCCAGATTCACAAGCCTTTGAATGTCTATCCGCCGCCGCCGCCGGCGGCTTAGGAAAAAGTGGCTCCTCCGCTTGTCCAGCAGGGTTCGTCATCTTCCTTACACCATTGTGAAGAGCCAAGTCATCCCACATGTCGTGATCCTCATCAGAGACTGAGAAGTTTGAATCATCAACCTCCAAATTCAAAGAGCCTTCCACTGACACCTCCTTGTCACACTTACTGCAGGAACACTCACAGGTTCCCAACCCCAGGCTCCCCATATCTTCAACGATGTTCACAGAAAACACCGCATCACGAACCTTTATCTTCCTACAAAGGGACAGCACCCCAGGTTCCTTGGTACGAATTTGGACCTTTGCAAACTCTAGATATGTAAAGGACTCAGTTTGGGGGTCTACAGCAATGAGTTCTCCCAATGGTAAAATTGATTCCAAAATCATTACTTTATTTCAGTATTATTTCCCTAATTACATCTATTGATTTTCGGGAAAGTCAAAACTAATTAAACATTATTTTTGTGTGTAGAAAATCTTGGTGGAAAGTTGATTGTAGTCCATGATTTAAGAGCAACACCTATCTATATATAGATACCTCCTTACCCATAGCACAACACCAACCTCTCCTCTTAGCTGATCGCATTTTTTTAAATGTCCTAAATTTTCCATCTTTCTCTTCTCTAGCCTAAAACTTTGAGAGTAAATGGCCATGCACATATACTCAATTTCAAGCATCACACCGGCCAAGGTGAACTGGTGTCTAAGACTGAAAATTATCCGTCGGTAAATTAATACTACTACACGAATAGTAAATATTCCATAATTAAATTTATCAATATGTCTTGGTAATGAAACGCCTTAATAAACTTTACCAATTTGTCTTGGTAATGAAATTTAAATTAACTATTATATTTGTGCTTTCATTCAGATCTGCATATAGATGATGAAGAATTAAAGAACCTATGTTTGATAGAGATTGAAAAAATTCTTCAAGGAAATGGAATGTCACTGAAGGAATTTCCATGTTTGCCATATCCTAAATTTACTGAAGCACATAATTTTGAAAATAGATTCGTTGCAGATGAGTTGAATTACAATAAAGATGAAATGCTTAAGATTCATGAAGAATTGGTTTGTTGCCTTACTTCAGAGCAAAAGGGAGTTTATAAAAATGTTTTGAATGCTGTATTATCTGATAATGGGGGATTCTTTTTTCTATATGGTTTTGGAGGAACTGGGAAAACATATGTTTGGAAAACCTTATCTGCTGCTTTGCGTTCAAGGGGCCTGATTGTGTTAAATGTCGCATCCAACGGAATTGCATCGCTGTTGTTATCCGGAGGTAGAACTGCTCATTCCAGGTTCTCTATTCCTATTTCAATAAATGAGATATCAACATGTAATCTCGGTCAAGGTTCCCCAAAAGCTGAATTATTGAAAAAAGCAAGCCTAATTTTTTGGGATGAGGCACCTATGTTGAACAAACATTGCTTTGAAGCTTTGGACAGATCTCTAAATGACATTATGAAGACTAGATCTACTTATGGTCATGACATTCCATTCGGAGGGAAAGTTGTGGTACTAGGAGGCGACCTTAGACAAATACGCTCAGTTATTTCCAAAGGAAGCCGTTCGGAGATTGTGGGTTCTGCTATCAATTCTTCATATCTATGGAAGCATTCCAAGGTAATGAAGTTGACTGTTAATATGAGATTGCAGAATGCTAACTCATCTTCTTCAGCAGCAGAAATTAAAGAGTTTTCTGATTGGTTGCTTCAAGTGGGAGACGGAACAATTACAACCATTGATGAAGCCGAATCACTCATTGAGATTCATCCAGATCTTCTTATTGAATCGTGTAAGGATCCATTACTTGAAATAGTAAATTTTTCATATCCGAAACTTTTGATGAATTTGGAAAAAAATTCATTCTTCCAAGAAAGAGAATGTAAGATCAAGTTTTGATCTAGTAGTACAACTCTATGTTTTGATGATTACAAGTTAACCTTTTGATATGAACAATTGTGGTACTCTAACGTGTTTCTCTGAGTGTGCTATTTACAGGCTCTGACCTCAACTCAATCTCACACAAATCAGAAGCACTGTGTATAAAGAGCAACCCAAGCAACGCTTTCGCATTCACCATGTTCAGTATGAACAGTGGAAAACCTTCAGAAGTTCTGAAGTTATACAAACTCTGATGTGGACTCAGTCACTAGAAGTTCTGAAGATCCAGAAAGTCTGATAACCAAGAAACACTGAAGGCTCAGATATTCTGATGGTGTAGAAGACTCTGAAGATCTAAAAGCTGATTAGTGAAATTCTGTTGTCCAGAAGCAAGATACTCTGAAGACCATGTTCTTCCCTCTGAGTTCAGAATCAGAAGAAACAATGGTCAGAGGATCTGGGCTTTCCCTCTGACTCTGATCAACCGGCTTCACAAGTTCCAATATGAAGCATTCCCCTGATCAGAAGTCTCCTAGGTTTAAAGGTCAAGTCGCTATCCAAGTACAAAAGCAACTGTACCTTCCTGACGACCTACCTAACAGTCTCAGACACAGCAGAAGCTGGATTTTCCAGAACTGCCCTCCAACGGTAGCATTTCCCATGCAACGCTCAACCCTAATCCTTGGAGTATATAAAGAGGCTGAAGACTGAAAGAAACGGCAAGAAGAATTCACATACGCGCAAGACAAACTTAAATTCTTCTAAGCTTTCTTTCATCTGAAATTCATTGAGTTTACTATTAGCTTTTTAGAAGCAAATCTCTTGTAAACAATTCTTTGATAAACAGTTTGTTTAGTTCCTTTAGGAGATCAAGGCTGATCGGATCCTAGAGAAGACTAAGAGAGTGAATCTTAGTGTGAGCTAAGTCAGTGTAATTGTTAGTCACTTGTAGGTTTCAAGTGCAGTTGTAACTCTTACCTGATTAGTGGATTGCCTTCATTCTAAGAAGGAAGAAATCACCTTAACGGGTGGACTGGAGTAGCTTGAGTGATTTATCAAGTGAACCAGGATAAAATCCTTGTGTGCTTTTCTATCTCTTATCTTTAGCACTTAAGTTCTCGAAAGATTTGTCAAAATCTTTAAGGTGGAAGTTTTATACTGAAAACGTTATTCAAACCCCCCCTTTCTACCGTTTTTCATACCTTCAATTGGTATCAGAGCGCAAGTTCTGATTACCACACCTAACAGTGTTCAGTGATCCGGGCCGGTGTGAAAAACAATGGCTGCCACCACCAGTGAAACTCAAAGAGATGGTTACAATGCAAAGCCTCCTATGTTCGACGGTCAAAGGTTCGAATATTGGAAAGATAGACTGGAAAGTTTCTTTCTGGGTTTCGATGCAGATCTCTGGGATATTATTGTGGATGGCTACGAGCGTCCAGTTGATGCAGATGGCAAGAAGATCCCAAGGTCAGAGATGACTGCAGATCAAAAGAAGCTGTACTCACAACATCACAAAGCAAGAGCAATTCTTCTAAGTGCTATTTCCTATGAAGAGTACCAGAAGATTACAGATCGTGAGTTTGCGAAAGGCATTTTCGAATCTCTGAAGATGTCTCATGAAGGAAACAAGAAAGTCAAAGAATCAAAGGCATTGTCTTTGATCCAAAAGTATGAATCCTTCATCATGGAGCCAAATGAGTCCATTGAAGAAATGTTCTCCAGATTTCAGTTGCTTGTAGCTGGCATACGACCTCTCAACAAGAGCTACACAACAAAAGATCATGTCACAAGGGTCATCAGGTGTCTTCCTGAAAGTTGGATGCCTTTAGTGACTTCAATAGAGCTCACGAGAGACGTTGAGAATATGAGTTTAGAAGAACTCATCAGCATTTTGAAATGCCATGAGCTGAAGCGCTCAGAGATGCAAGATCTGAGGAAAAAGTCCATAACCTTGAAATCTAAATCTGAAAAGGCTAAGGTTGAGAAGTCAAAAGCTCTTCAAGCTGAAGAAGAGGAATCTGAAGAAGCGTCAGAAGATTCTGATGAAGATGAGCTGACTCTGATCTCCAAGAGACTCAATCGCATCTGGAAGCACAGGCAGAGCAAATACAAAGGCTCTGGAAAGGCAAAAGGAAAGTCTGAATCCTCAGGTCAGAAGAAGTCCTCACTTAAGGAAGTCACATGCTTTGAGTGCAAAGAATCAGGGCACTACAAAAGTGACTGTCCAAAATTGAAGAAGGACAAGAAGCCAAAGAAGCACTTCAAGACAAAGAAGAGTCTGATGGTGACATTTGATGAATCAGAGTCAGAGGATGTTGACTCTGATGGTGAAGTCCAAGGACTCATGGCTATTGTCAAAGACAAGGAAGCAGAGTCAAAGGGAGCTGTTGACTCTGACTCAGAATCAGAAGGAAATCCTAACTCAGACGATGAAAATGAGGTATTCGCTTCTTTCTCTACCTCTGAACTGAAACATGCATTGTCTGATATTATGGATAAGTATAACTCCTTATTGTCTAAGCATAAGAAGCTGAAAAAGAACTTATCTGCTGTTTCCAAGACTCCTTCTGAACATGAGAAAATTATTTCGGATTTGAAAAATGATAATCATGCCTTGATCAATTCTAACTCTGTGCTTAAGAACCAGATTGCTAAGTTAGAAGAAATTGTTGCCTGTGATGCCTCTGATTGTAGAAATGAATCTAAGTATGAAAAGTCTTTTCAAAGATTCCTAGCTAAAAGCGTGGATAGAAGCTTAATGGCTTCAATGATCTATGGCGTAAGCAGAAATGGAATGCATGGCATTGGCTATTCTAAACCAATTAGAAATGAGCCCTCTGTGTCTAAAGCTAAATCCTTGTATGAATGCTTTGTTCCCTCTGGTACCATATTGCCTGATCCTGTACCTGCTAAAGTTGCTAAAAACCCTCTTAAAAAGGGATCTTTCTCTATGACTAAATATCATGCAAATATTCCTTTAAAATATCATGTTGAGACACCCAAGGTGATCAGAACCTCTGGGGTAACTAACAAGAGAGGACCCAGAAAGTGGGTACCTAAGGACAAGATTATCTATGTTGCAGATATCTTTGATAGCTCCACTGAAACACCAATCATGGTATCTGGACAGTGGATGCTCGCGTCACATGACGGGAGAAAGGCGTATGTTCCGAGAGCTGAAACTTAAGCCTGGAGGCGAAGTTGGCTTTGGAGGAAATGAAAAGGTCAAAGCTAGTTGAAAAGTTTGCAGATTTAAGCATTAATGTTTCTGACAAAGGCAAAGCTCCAGAGGAAGTTGAGCCAGAGGAAGATGAACCAGAGGAAGAAGCTGGTCCCTCTAACTCACAAACTCTGAAGAAGAGCAGAATCACTGCAGCTCACCCTAAGGAATTGATTTTGGGCAACAAAGACGAACCAGTCAGAACCAGATCTGCCTTCAGACCCTCTGAAGAGACCTTGCTCAGTCTGAAAGGATTGGTGTCCTTAATTGAACCCAAGTCCATAGATGAAGCTCTTCAGGACAAGGAGTGGATTCTGGCCATGGAAGAAGAATTGAATCAATTCTCCAAGAACGATGTTTGGAGCTTAGTGAAGAAGCCTGAGAGTGTCCATGTTATTGGAACGAAATGGGTATTCAGAAACAAGCTGAATGAGAAAGGAGATGTAGTCAGAAACAAGGCAAGGCTAGTTGCTCAAGGCTACAGCCAGCAGGAAGGAATAGACTACACTGAAACATTTGCTCCAGTAGCAAGACTGGAGGCAATCAGACTGTTGATTTCTTTTTCAGTAAATCACAACATAGTTCTACATCAGATGGACGTGAAGAGTGCCTTCCTAAATGGTTATATTTCAGAGGAAGTCTATGTTCATCAACCCCCAGGTTTTGAAGATGAGAAGAAACCAGACCATGTGTTCAAATTGAAGAAATCACTCTACGGTCTGAAGCAAGCTCCCAGAGCATGGTATGAGAGACTTAGCTCATTCCTTCTGGAGAATGAGTTTGTAAGGGGTAAAGTAGATACAACTCTTTTTTGCAAGACTTATAAAGATGATATCTAAATTGTGCAAATTTATTTTGATGATATTATATTTGGTTCTGCTAATCAATCTCTATGCAAAGAATTTTCTGAGATGATGCAGGCTGAATTTGAGATGAGTATGATGGGAGAATTAAAGTACTTTCTGGGAATACAAGTTGATCAAACACCAGAAGGAACATATATCCATCAGAGCAAGTACACTAAAGAACTTCTGAAGAAGTTCAATATGCTGGAATCTACAGTGGCCAAGACTCCAATGCATCCTACATGCATTCTGGAGAAAGAAGATAAAAGTGGTAAAGTGTGTCAGAAGCTCTATCGTGGCATGATAGGTTCACTTCTATACTTAACTGCATCTAGGCCAGACATACTATTTAGTGTTCATTTATGTGCTCGTTTCCAATCAGATCCAAGGGAAACCCACTTAACTGCTGTTAAGAGGATCCTAAGGTATCTGAAAGGCACCACTAACCTTGACTTGATGTATAAGAAAACATCAGAGTATAAGCTTTCAGGTTACTGTGATGCTGATTATGCTGGAGATAGAACAGAGAGAAAAAGTACTTCTGGAAATTGTCAATTTCTGGGAAGCAATCTAGTCTCATGGGCAAGCAAGAGGCAATCAACCATTGCACTATCAACTGCAGAGGCAGAATATATCTCAGCAGCAACATGCAGCACTCAGATGCTCTGGATGAAACATCAGCTGGAGGATTATCAGATCCTTGAGAGCAATATCCCAATCTATTGTGATAACACTGCTGCAATCTTATTGAGTAAGAATCCTATCTTGCATTCAAGGGCAAAGCACATTGAGGTAAAGTATCACTTTATTAGAGATTATGTACAGAAGGGCGTACTTCTTCTGAAGTTTGTTGATACTGACCATCAATGGGCAGATATCTTTACAAAGCCCTTAGCAGAGGATAGATTTAATTTTATTCTGAAAAATCTAAACATGGACTTTTGTCCAGAGTGAAGATGGATCAGAACCTCTGACTATGATACTTCTTGATCAGAAGATGTCTAGTCCAGAAGGTAACTCAATCAGAGTGTGTGTACCCACTGGTACTGACTCTGAAGCTGAGACAGCAACACGTGTGTCAGTATTTCTGATGCATAGTTCCTTGTGCCCGTGTGACAGTCTGTTATGATTGCGTGTAGATGTGCTTCTCTCCTGTGTGTGATTTGTGTATTTACTGTTATTATCTATCTTTAATTTTCAACCGTTGATCTTAAATTGCTTTTTGAATCAACAACGGTTATTTGTCAAAACCCACTATACACACACGATCTCTTTCACTTCCGGTTTTTACTCTCTCTCTCTCTGCTATTTCGAAACCGCTTATCCTCGTTTTCTCTCTCGATCTCTCTTCATCTTTCAACCTTCATCTTCTACCTCAAACCTTCAACCGCTTCAAAAATGGTGAGTCAAACCAGAAGAGCTACTGCAGATGCAACCCAGTTCCCTCACATGGTAGTTGGTCTAGCAACGGGTCAAAGGGGCCCTGAGAATCCGACACAAGATCTAGGTCAAGCTCAAGAGCAGATTATTCCAATTGCAGAACGGGGCTGTGCCGTTCACTGCGTATATGCTCCTGAGGAACTTCAAGTCCTGGCAGAATGGAGATTCGACCTCGACAACCTGGCTACAAATGGGTATGATCTTCGTCCTGAAGTCCAAGTTCAAGGTTGGGGAAATTACTTCAACAGACTTCGAGGTGTATGATAAACTGGTCAAGGAATTCTGGAAGCACGCCGACTGCGATGATACTCAGGTGGTATCTCACATTCTTGGAAGAAAGATCATCATCACAGAGAAGTCCTTCGTGAACTTGCTGGGTGCAGAAACTGCTTTTGGGTATCGTTTCCAATTCACGGAATCGAAGCTGAAACCCAAGACGAAGGATGAGATCAACAAGGCCCTGTACACCAATTACAAACCGGGCAAGACGAATTACAAGGTAATGGACCTTCATCCCAAGCTCAGGATCTGGCACAAAATTTTGCTCCACTGCATAAACCAGAGACCAAAGGGCAGTTCCCCAGACTACATCAACTTCAACCAGAAGGTGATGTTGTTCTTCATCCAAGACCAGAAGAAGATCTGCCTTCCCTACTTCCTGTTCTCCTACTTGAAGGAATGTATCCGGAAGTCTCGTACCACTGCCTCCATCAAGTCAGCGATCAAGTATATTCCCTTCGGGAGACTTTTGTCTGATCTCTTCATTGAGAGTGGCCTCATTCAAGATCTGATAAATGCTGGATGCACAGAGGATCTGACCACCATTGTCAGTGATGTCTTCACGGCAAATTCTCTAAAGAAGATGGGCCTAATCAAGAAGAAGATTGCTCCTTCCCATGAAGACACATCTTCTGAGATCAGAAGTAGAAGGATGCCTCTGAATGACTACCCTCTGTGGACACAGGCAGACAATCCTGACGCCATTAGGTGCTATGTTGAAGACCTAAGGGCTCAAGGATTCGAAATTGATCTCGATGACTTTTTCAGCAGACTGCCGCCAGCTCCAGAGTTTCCTTCTCCTCCCAAGAAGAAAGTTCAGAGGAAGATGATCCTAGAAGAATCTTCTGAGGAATCAGATGTCCCTCTGATCAAAAAGAAGAAGGCTGGTCAATCCAAGAGAAAGCAAGATGAAACCAGCAAGCCTGATGATGGTGATGATGGTGATAATGAGGATGGTCCTCCTAAGAAGAAGAAGAAGCAGGTCAGAATTGTGGTGAAGCCTACTCGGGTGGAACCAGCTGCTGAAGTGCTCAGAAGGACTGAACCTCCTGCCAGAGTGACAAGATCATCAGCACATTCAAGTAAGTCTGCAATTGCTTCTGATGATGATTTGAATTTATTTGATGCACTCCCCATATCTGCCATGCTCAAACACTCTTCAAATCCCCTCACTCCTATTCCTGAATCCCAATTAGCTGCACAAACCACCTCTTCATCACATTCCCCAAGGTCTTCATTTTTTCAACCTTCTCCTACTGAAGCACCTCTCTGGAATTTGCTCCAGAACCAACCCTCTAGGTCAGATGAACCAACCTCTCCCATCACCATTCCATACAACCCATTAACTTCTGAACCCATCATTCTTGAACAACCAGAGCCTACCCAAACAGAACCTAGACCCAGAACCTCTGATCACTCTGTCCCAAGAGCATCAGAACGTCGGGCTCTCAGACCCATGGATACAGACTCTTCCACCGCCCTTACACCTGTATCCTTCCCAACCAATGTTGCTGACTCTTCTCCCTCCAATAACTCTGAATCCATTAGAAAATTCATGGAGGTCAGAAAAGAAAAGGTGTCTACCTTAGAAGAATATTATCTCACTTGTCCAAGCCCTAGGAGATATCCTGGCCCTAGACCTGAACGTCTAGTTGACCCAGATGAACCTATCTTGGTCAATCCTTTACATGAGGCAGACCCTTTGGCTCAACAAGCTCACCCTGCCCCTGACCAACAAGAGCCTATTCAACCAGAACCTGAACCAGAACAATCTGTGTCTAACCAATCCTCGGTTAGATCACCTCATCCTCTGGTTGAAACTTCAGAACCTCACCTTGGAACCTCTGAACCCAATGCTCAAATGTTTAACATTGGCTCTCCACAAGGTGCCTCTGAAGCTCACAGCAGCAATCACCCAGCCTCTCCTGAAACCAACCTCTCCATAATTCCTTACACTCACCTCCGACCCACATCTCTCTCTGAGTGCATCAATATTTTCTATCATGAAGCCTCTTTGATGCTACGCAATGTGCACGGTCAGACTGACCTAAGTGAGAATGCTGAACGTGTGGCTGATGAGTGGAACAATCTGGGCACTTGGCTAGTGGCTCAAGTTCCAATTATGATGCAGCTCCTGCATGCAGAGGGAAGTCAGAGGATTGAGGCTGCAAAGCAAAGGTTTGCTCGAAGGGTGGCTCTTCATGAACAAGAACAGAGACATAAGCTTCTTGAAGCTATTGAAGAAGCCAAGAGAAAGAAAGCTCAAGCAGAAGAAGCTGCACGTCAAGCAGCAGCTCAAGCTGAACAAGCCAGATTAGAGGCAGAATGACTTGAGGATGAGGCTGAAAGGCTGAAGCCCTTCGATGCCAAGCACTTGCACCAGTAGTGTTTACTCCTGCTGCTTCTGCTTCCATTCCAGATCCTCAAGCTGCTCAGAATGTTCCTTCCGGTTCTACTCAGTCAAGCTCATCCAGACCCGACATCATGGAACAGCGTCTTGACACTCATGAATCCATGCTAATTGAAATGAAGCACATGATGATGGAACTTCTGCGTCGAACTGATAAACCCTAGTTTTAGGATCTCTTCGTTTTTTCTTTTTCTTTAACGTTGTTTTATTTTTGTTAACTTCTGTTTCTTTTTATTTAATTATTCTACTTTGTTCATTTGTGATTATCTATGCATATCTATATATATTTTTGTCACATGTGTTTGCAAAAATCTTTTTATTCATACTCTCTTTATGTTTACATCATACATTCTTTCCATAGAATCTAGAATGGAGAATCCCTCCTCATTCTTCTGCACTCCTGGCGCTGCTCTGACCTATCCTTCTCCAGACGCTCCAGTGCATGCTGGATGTTGTTGAGCCTGTTCTTTAGCTCATCCCTCTCCAGAATCTCTTCTGCAGTCTTGAGCTTCTCTTCCAAACTCTCTTTTTCTTCCAGCAGCTTGAGTTCAAGCCGGCTGAGTTCTTGCACCTCCTCCACGAAGGCAAGAAATTCCCTCAAGTCTCTCTTCAACTCTGGACGCAGGTCCTCCTCCAGCAGTGTCCGTGTCAGCTCCGAGATGGTCGTTGTACCCTCTGGATGCCTGATGTTCAGGAACAAGTCCTCCTCGAAGGCCTTCTTCCTCAGCTCTTCTAGTGCTACGATGTATGATGCCATTTTTTCCTTACTGAAAATTGTTCGAGGTGTGAAGCTTACCTCTCTCTCCAACGCTTTATATAGGCTTCACTTTCTCTCTGAAAGTTAATGCTCCTACGGTTTCTCGAGGTTAAGTTCTTGGTAACTGACCCTTCTCTTTACTCCCTTGACCGGTGGTAAACGTTCTTCTCTTGCATTAACTCTTCTATTTATTTCGCCTAACTCTGATTCTTGCATAGTTTTCATTTTCTTTAAACTTAGACCTTCTCTAAGGGGGAGTACCTTGTACTTCAAGCTAAGTTTTTCACACCCCAAGCTTTTTGCTTATGACAAAAAGGGGGAGTACACCCAGTTTTTGATGTGTAAGATGTGTTAGTGTGATTTATTTTTTCTCTTTTGAGAGAATTTAAGAGTTCCACCTTCATGACCATAGATGTGTCACTGGGCAAATACAAGGAATACATTTCACTTCTTCTGAAGTGATTCCAAGTTGACTCTGATACCCAAGACTCTGATACCTTGTCCGTGACTCTGATTACTTATGCGCTCTGATTACTCGATTTTCATCTATGTCATAAGTTTTTCACTCTGAACTCTTATATCATTTAGCTCTGAATCTAGACTTTACTAACGTTTTCATCAAGTATTAGATTCAGGGGGAGCTAAGCTCAGAATCAAGCAGTGACTTGAATTCAGAATGAGCAAGATAAACTATTCACATCAGGATAAGTCTTATTCTATATCTCTAAACTTTGAGTGAATTTAGTTTAATGTTTAAGAATTGTTCATCAAAAATCTTAGTTTTGTCATCATCAAAAAGGGGGAGATTGTAAGATCAAGTTTTGATCTAGTAGTACAACTCTATGTTTTGATGATTACAAGTTAACCTTTTGATATGAACAATTGTGGTACTCTAACGTGTTTCTCTGAGTGTGCTATTTACAGGCTCTGACCTCAACTCAATCTCACACAAATCAGAAGCACTGTGTATAAAGAGCAACCCAAGCAACGCTTTCGCATTCACCATGTTCAGTATGAACAGTGGAAAACCTTCAGAAGTTCTGAAGTTATACAAACTCTGATGTGGACTCAGTCACTAGAAGTTCTGAAGATCCAGAAAGTCTGATAACCAAGAAACACTGAAGGCTCAGATATTCTGATGGTGTAGAAGACTCTGAAGATCTAGAAGCTGATTAGTGAAATTCTGTTGTCCAGAAGCAAGATACTCTGAAGACCATGTTCTTCCCTCTGAGTTCAGAATCAGAAGAAACAATGGTCAGAGGATCTGGGCTTTCCCTCTGACTCTGATCAACCGGCTTCACAAGTTCCAATATGAAGCATTCCCCTGATCAGAAGTCTCCTAGGTTTAAAGGTCAAGTCGCTATCCAAGTACAAAAGCAACTGTACCTTCCTGACGACCTACCTAACAGTCTCAGACACAGCAGAAGCTGGATTTTCCAGAACTGCCCTCCAACGGTAGCATTTCCCATGCAACGCTCAACCCTAATCCTTGGAGTATATAAAGAGACTGAAGACTGAAAGAAACGGCAAGAAGCATTCACATACGCGCAAGACAAACTTAAATTCTTCTAAGCTTTCTTTCATCTGAAATTCATTGAGTTTACTATTAGCTTTTTAGAAGCAAATCTCTTGTAAACAATTCTTTGATAAACAGTTTGTTTAGTTCCTTTAGGAGATCAAGGCTGATCGGATCCTAGAGAAGACTAAGAGAGTGAATCTTAGTGTGAGCTAAGTCAGTGTAATTGTTAGTCACTTGTAGGTTTCAAGTGCAGTTGTAACTCTTACCTGATTAGTGGATTGCCTTCATTCTAAGAAGGAAGAAATCACCTTAACGGATGGACTGGAGTAGCTTGAGTGATTTATCAAGTGAACCAGGATAAAATCCTTGTGTGCTTTTCTATCTCTTATCTTTAGCACTTAAGTTCTCGAAAGATTTGTCAAAATCTTTAAGGTGGAAGTTTTATACTGAAAACGTTATTCAAACCCCCCCTTTCTACCGTTTTTCATACCTTCAGAGAAATCCTTGCACCAACACTTGAAAGTGTAGAGGAAATAAACAACTTTATGTTAGCTATGATTCCTGGGGAGGAAACAGAGTACTTGAGTTGTGATACTTCATGCAAGTCCGATGAAGATTAGGGTGTCAATGCGGAATGGTTTACATCTGAATTCCTAAATGATTACAAATGCTCCGGAATCCCAAACCATCAGATTAAACTAAAGGTCGGTGTTCCTATCATGCTCATTCGAAACATTGACCAAGCTGCAGGGTTGTGTAATGGCACTCGAATGATAGTCAACGCTTTGACTAAATATATAATTGTTGTTACTGTTCTAAACGGAAACACGATGGGAGAAACAGCCTTTATTCCAAGGATGAGCTTAACTCCATCTAATTCTGATATTCCATTCAAATTCCAGCGCAGACAATTTCCTGTTACTTTATGTTTTGCAATGACTATAAATAAAAGTCAAGGACAATCTTTATCTCATGTTGGACTGTATTTGCCAAGGCCTGTCTTTACTCATGGGCAATTATATGTTGCACTATCAAGGGTTAAATCTAGAAAATGTTTGAAGATACTAATCCTAGATGACCAAGGAGTAGTTTCTAACACTACCCGCAACGTTGTCTACCAAGAAGTCTTTGAAAATATTTGATATGTAAGTGCTGTTTTTTACTATAATTTTGTTGGGTTTATATTTTTTTAAATGCCAAATCTGATAGTGTCTTTGTTTTAATTGTTGACAGTAAAAATAAAAGTAAAGCAGCTTATTGACCATCTAACTTGAAGGATAATTCATTTGCTATAAGGTTTGTTTTTAACTTTTAAATGATATATCAAGTTCATCTTTGTATTGCTTACTAATTATTATTGTTATATCTACTTTTTTCATTGTAGGTTATGTTGTTCAAATATTGAATTGGTAGCAAAATTCAACTTCAAGTCTGAAGTCATTATCACTGAACATGGTCAGCAAGTTCTATTAAGCGATCATGTTGTTGACATTTTTGTCATTTGTTAATTTGTTTGATTTTGCAACGCATTCTGTAAAAACCTGGATTTATAATATTGTTGTTTTCCTGTTAGCCGTTTGCTGTTTTCTGCGATTGCTGTTGCTGTTGCAGATTTCTGCTTTGTTGTTGCTGAAGCTGCTGTTGCTAATCCTTTGGTCCGGTTTGCTGTTTTGCTGTCTGTTGGTTGCTGTTTGGGTTTGCGGGATGCTGTTTTGCTGATTGTTGTTGCTGCTGTTTCGTCTGATTGCTGTTTCTATTAGCTGTTTTGATGCTACACAGATTGGAATATTGCTGTTTTTACTGTACACGAATTTCCAGTTGCTTTTTGGGCTATTTCTCATGTTTTATAGTTGCATGGTGGCTTTCCCAAGTTGGTGGTACTCTTTTTCCTTGCTGGGTTTTTTTTCCAATGGGTTTTTCTCAGTAAGGTTTTAACGAGGCTCCTTCTTAGGAACATGTTAGAAGCCATCATGCGGGTTGGTGGTGGGTTTGGTGCACTGTTAAGCACTTGGTTTTGTCAGGAATCATTCTGTTTCAGATTGTACGTTACTCTTGCCTTAAGTTATTTTGCCTCAAGCATTTTCTTACTAATATTCATTTCGTTTTCAAAAAAAAAAAAATTGTTCATGGGTTGACATCGGTAGGTCATAAAACGAAGTCTAATTAAATTTTTTACATTGGTCTATTCACATACATGATTAAACCTACTCTCTGTTATTTGGTATTTTACAAATATATCTACAAAATAAACTTAATCGCCGTGCAACGCACGGGTGAAAATGACTAGTCATATACTATAATCAAAATCTGAATCATAAAATGGACAACCCTGACACGTGTCACCCTCCCTTCACATTTTTCAAACTAATTATTAATCAACTTGATAATATTAATCAACTAATTATTCAATACAAATTAATCTAATATTTAATGCAAATAACTACAATCTAAAAAAATTATTTTTTTTGGAAACTTGATAAATGGTGCCCGAAAGTCATTAAAAGTTAGAAATCAATAAAAAAATTACTTTGAAGCAATACTAAAACCGTTCGGTATTTATTCAATAAATGCAATACTATTTATCCGGAACGTTTTTAATTTCTATACTACATTGCGAAATTGACAAATTACTACCTTTCATCAACAAATTAAGAATAAAATCTGGGCTTATTGTCATCATCTACTACATAATTCAGAATAATATAACTAAATAATTTAAATACCCATTTTAAACATATTAAAATATTATTAAATATATTATGTTAATATTAATAATAATAGTAAAAAAGTATAGTATCCATGAAGGTGTTACCTTTTTTAAATTATGTAATTTTATTAATTTAATATTTAATGAAGTTTGTTTAATATCTAAAATGCAGATAATCTCTTAATATAGCGTGCTCGTGATTAATTCAGCATAAATGTTTTGCCTATTTAATACATAGTCTAAAATAGTACAATACATATTTTCCTTATTAATTTATAGGAATTTATCACTAATACTTTATAAGTAAATCAAATATCAACATTTCATATTCATAAATGTTTTTGAATTCTTTTTATTACATACCGTAACAACTATTAAGCATTTAAGTACCTTCCATAGTTAACTCATGGTATTATTTTGTTATCTCTTAGTGAGTGTCCTTTTCATATGAATTATGAATTGAGAGACTTACATAATAGTTTTTTTTGTCTTATTTCTAAAGGCTCATTGACTAAAGGATGGTTGAATCTAAGGCATTAATTATATATGCCACAAGCTAAAAACATTAAATTCATTAAGAAATATTATATATTATCAATACTTGATTATTATAACATTCAATTCCAAAACAAATTTATCAAAATTTTAATAGTAAAGAATAACCTAGTGAAAATTAAAAATATTATATATATCATTATTAAAACACTTAATGATAATATTGACTAATTATTTCTTCACTTTAAATATTAAAAATAAATTAATAATATTTAATATGATATAATTATTTATCAATTTATGAAATATAAAATTCTATCTTTAAAAAATATTTCAACTACTAAAAGATTAATTATTAACAGTAAATTTACAAAAATATGAGAAATATTAAGTAATATTATTATTAATTAAATATTCAGTACTTAATACAATAGTTTTATATAAATATTAAAAACATTGATTTGAAGACGCAAGAAGAAAAAAATTAGGGATTGTGTTATTATTTATAAATTCATTTAATAATCAATATATATATTAGAAGAGTTGACTCGACGAAACATTAATGAGAAAATTAATTATGGTACGAGTTAAAAAAATTGAATTCATTAAGAAAAAAATATAATAACTATATCACTGTTAACATAATAAGGTCTAAAAAGTATATTTACCAATATGTTAATAATCAATAATAACTTAACTCAAAAATATAAAATAATAAATCAATATTAAACCATTTACGGGCGATATTGACTAATAATTTATTGATTTGAAATATTCAAAATAAATTTAATTGTATTTACTATTATATAATCAATTATTGAGTTGATAAATATTACAAATATTTCAATTTTTTAATAGTTTTGAGATATAAATAATTATTTAATAACAATAAATTTAACATTTTTTGGTTAATTTTTCTGGTCCCTGACTATAAGGATGTTTTTACATGGCTTTTCTTATGAAATATTTTTGTTCCCTAGCTCTGAGGCTAGCGGATTTTTTAGTTGACTTGGGTTTTACATATGTATAAATTAACATTTTTAACTATTCAAACACTAAAAACTAAAAAACATCAATTAAAATATTCACAAGTATCATTTTATAAAAGTTTATGAAAAAAGTATCTTGCTAATAATAATATATCTTCATATATGTAATAACATAAATAAATCATCACAAAGATCATCAAATTAGGTTCATCATGAATTATTTAGAACTGAACTTTAACCTTCCTCATGAACCAAACCAGATAGAGGAACAACACTTTCCACATATCTAAAAGTATGTTGCTCGGTTCCTAAGCAAAGAGGAAACTTATTCACCTCCTTTTGTTCACCAATCTTGTACAAAACCAACGGGTGATACTCTTCCCATCCGAGCACAAAAACATCATCATTATCTTTATTCCAAAAGAATTTGAGGACAAGGTCTACGCACAAGGTTAAACATTCTCACCGAAGAGGCCAAGACCCATCCACGCCATATTCATTTATCATCCAAATCTCAAAATGTAATTCAGAGCGCATGTGCTCCCTAACATAACCAACACGATCATTCAAAACAGCAATATTTGAATGCCTGATGTAAAATTAGTTGTTCTTCTCTTGAGATATTACTTTGGGCAACTTCATTTTCCAAAACACATCATCACTCATGTCAAAACATAGCACAAATTCAACATCACCAGATTCAGCTAACCAATGGTAAACTCCATTCAGATAAGAATTAAACATTGATTTAGCTATGTATCTAGCAAGGACACCAACATGAACCACTTTCCATGAATTAGAGCGAAGGCTATATACCTGACTAATGAGCTTTTCACTTTCCTCTGAGGAAATCTTTGTGCCCACTACAATGTTCACGACCTTGTAGTCATTTTTTTTGGGGATCAAAACCAAACCCATGCACCATGTGGCAGAAGGTACATTGTGCACGTCTCGTTGGAGGAGGGAAAGGAAGAAACTTTACCTCTCTGGTCGCTGGATTCCAAAGAATATTTGGATTGGGGATGTGGGGAACACCACCTACCAGTTCAAGATAGATGATGCCGTTGGAATGAGCATGAGCTATGATGTTGTTTACACTATGTGTGAAGAGGAATGGTGGCTTCAGATCAATAGGGGGTTGTGATTCCTCATCCTCAAAGATTAGTGAAATCAAAAACTTATTTATCTGGTGAAAGACCAAAAAGTTGGGTTTGTTTTTTTCCTCAACAATGGAGCGAGAAAGATGTTCAGTAATGAAATTGGTTTCTCTGGTGAGAGCATTATAGTTTTTGCTTAAGACTCTGAATCGCACCAAAGACTTCACGGGGAGCCTAACAAGGATTTTCATCACTATCTCTTATAGTATATGTTCTCTAGCCATTTTTTTAGTGTCTAGCATGATGCTAATTAAGAGAGATAAAGTGATTGTGAATAAATCAAAACTCCACTAAAAAAAAGTCTATGTTGTGGAGAAGGTGACTTCCAAAACATGTCTATATAGAATTGGGAGGAATACGTATAGGAGAGATGAGACAATAGATATTTGGTAGGCTATAAAAATCATTAATTTTCATTTAATTCAGATATTAACAATATAGTGCTTTTATAAAAGAAGATTGTAAATGCAGATATGTAGAAATTAATGGAGTTCAAACTTTCAATCCACTTACTTAATAGAACTTCTCCATATGAAAAATGATAATAGGCTATAAAAAACATTACATTTTCATTTAATTCGGATACTCACATTATAGTGCTTTATAAAAGAAGACAGTAAATGCAAATATGTAGATATAAATGGAGGTTTTAAACTTTCAATACGCTTGCTAAATAGTTACTTCTCTATATGGAAAATACTAAAAGGTATCAAACAAAATTCTATTTCCAATTCTGATTGGTCAATATCACTTAATTTGCTTTCTTATATCGAATGATTTTTAATACTCACCCATAGTAAACAAACACATATACATTCTTATGTTTCATACATTCACTCCCTCGATTTAAATAACACTTCTCAACCTGGATACGACTAGAAGAAATACAGTTATGGCAAAATGAACTATGGGTGTTTGTTAGGCCTGTGAAAATATTAATTTTTAATTTAATCAGGATATTACAAGAATAGTACATTATAAAACAATATAGTAAATGTAGATATGTAAACATTAATGTAGGTTTAAATCTTTTTCAAATAGAATCTCAATAATAAATAAACATAAATCTCAATAAAATATATCTATTATTTTAATTTTAAATATAGAAGTGCCCTTTTATACAATTATACAATATAACTTTTAATAGTAGGATTATTCCATATTTGAGAAAATATTTTCTATTTTCATTTTCTTTAGGGTTTAGGGTAAGATTTTTATTTTTAGATTTTCAATATTAAGAAAACATGTTTGATTGGACTCCTTGTTTTCCCTTTTTAAAAAGAGAAAATACTGGAAATGCGTTTAGTTTAGTCATATTCATAAAAAAAAATTAATCTTTTTACAAACTTTAAAGTCAAAGTTTTAATAATAATAATAATAATAATAATAATAATAATAATAATAATAATAATAATAATAATAATAATAATAATAATAACATATGAACGTTTAATTTTTAATTTAAATAATTAATGATATTAAGGATTTATTTATTTATTTAGTAATAATATATTTATTTGCAAATGAGTATAAACATAAATCATATACGGTTGGTCGTGCTCTACTCGCACGTGATTGGAACGTTACCGTTGTCTATATCTCGAAGGATAGAAAACAAGTCGTTGATGCTTTGATCAAGATCGCAGTTCGTGAGAATTGAGATTGAAAAGTCTGGACCATTCCTCCGGCTATTATTGTTCCCCTGCTCTGTCAGGATGTAGTTGTTTAGTTTGTTGCTTTGTTTGTTTCTTTCCCGCATTGTTACCAAAAAAAAAAACATAAATCATATATAGTCAGATGGTCCTTTTTTCTTTTCTCTCACACGCCTCTCTCTCTCTCTCGTGTGCTTACTGTGTCTCACACTCACAGATGTACTACTAGTCTTCTTTTTCTCACGAGGCTTATTCTCTCTCGTGGCTTACTGTTGATGTGTCTCTATCTCTCACAAGGATTCTTTTCTCTTGTGCCACCAGGCTCTCACCAATTCCCCATTTATAGAGAATTCTAGTCTTCTCTCCAACGGCACTTTTCAACTCAACGGTACCATTCATCAATTCCTTATATTTCCAAGGAATTCTAATTGCTTTTCATCAAGGCCAACGTTACAATTCAATTCTCATTCTAGAGAATTCCATTTTCCTTTGCTTCACGTGACAGTAGTTGCCAGACAAAGAAATATGGGTATTAACCCCTTTCACCATAACATGGGCTACGGCCCAATCTTCCTCCCATTCTTTTTCTTTTGATAATATATATGTAAGTGGACTCACTTGTTTGGTAACCCAACAACACTTGGCTGGTTGGAAATCAGTTGGGTTTGAGTGCAAGAGGCTCGGAGGCGTTAATGCTTAAAGGTTTGGAGGCTCAAATCGTGTTAATCATCCTCATCTCGCTTGACATGTCTGGTCTCTGGCTCACTTGGAATGTTCGTGGTCTGGGAGGTTCAATAAAAAGGGAGGCAGTGAGTAAGGCTATAGTCCATTGGAGATCATAGCTTTTGCAATTACAGGAGACAAAGGTATGTGAACAGCAGAGTCAGATGAGAGATTCTTGGACTCACAGATTGAATATGCATTTTGTTGCGGTTCATTCCGCGGGGGACTCATGAGTTTTTGGCAGGAGAACTCGTTGGAGGTGCTGAATGCGGTTTGTGAGCGGTTGTCCATCCTACTTTTAGTGAAAATTCCTAATTTTAGAGTATCATATGTTTAATTTATTTACATGGGTCAAAGCGTGGTGGAAGGAATTTCTATATGGTGTTGATCAGCTTGCTCGCGACTTCACAAAAATAACATTTGGCGATTCCTTGGGTTCCACTGCAACGGGCGAATGAGGCTGAAGTTTTGGCTATTCTGTATGATGTGTGGAAATAGAAAGTGATTTTGTGCTTGCAGTTGGATTAGCTAAGGGGCTTAAGCTAAGACCATGGAAGTTGACAAATGAGTTGAATATAATTGATTATTTGATGTTGCTTGTTTCATGTAGTGGGATAGCTTATTTTTTAAGGAAGGGAATGTTGATGCTGATGCCTTGGCGAAGGAGGGATTTTCAGGGTAGAGCTTGTATGGTCTTTTGATGGAGGGTCTGATTGAAATTGTTTTGCACTGGTGCTGGTTCGTGATTTTAAACGGTGGTATCTGGACTGGACACCCAGAGGATCTCGCCTAGGAGCGGACACCTAGCCTGGAGTTTGGCCTCCAATAGCGAGGCCCAACTGGCCCATTATAATTAGCTACACGCATCAAGGCCCAACCCCTAGCCTATAATTAGGGGGTGACTACCAATTGTAAGAGACTTTTTGTAAGGCCCAAGTTTTAACGCTTTGGATAAGTGAATAAAATAAAAGAGTTATTTGATTAAGATAAATTTGGGAAGGAAAGAGGTTCAGGAAAAGTCCAAGAATGTATCGAAAAACCGAAAGAGTTATAGCACGACTAACATACGCTTAATCCTAGGTCGAAGGTATTAGTGAATAGTTAATTTACGCTTTAGGACACGATGGAAACTAATTCAAAAAATCCTCAGAGAAATGTTAGAACTTCTCTTTTCCGTCCTTAAACAACCATTTCGATGCGAAATCCTGGAAAGTACGAACGTCAAATTCCAATTCTCGGAAGTTTGCCGAAACGGAATCCCTGATAGTTCGAAAAACCTAAGATCGACAGACGATGAAGACTTTTTCTATCCGGAAACTCAAATGAAGATTCCACCCGCGTTCTCCTACTTCTCTCATCATTCCTAATCTTTCTTCAGAAGGAAGTTTTCTCATCCGACGATCACTGCAAAAAGTAGTTTTTCGGGATAAACCGACTTACACCGACTTATGCCGATTTTGGATCTTTTGGTTTAATTCCAAGAATTCTATTTTGAGTTCTGGAATTCTGTCGCCAGAACCTATCTTAGAATGCGCAGAGGAACGCGCAGGAAAAATCGGAATCGCAAAAAAATCATTTTTCCGTTTTTTTCCAAAACCTATAAATAGCTTGAAAATTAGATTTTTTGAGAAAAAACCCATTTTCCCCCACCCCCAAAACCGCGAGTTCCTAGAGAGAGAGAGAGATCCGGATCTTCGTCGTTTCTTGCCCGTTTGCTTCACCGATCGTCACTAATCGAAGACCTCGAGGTAGGTAATCTATACTCTCCTTCGAATCGTCGTTTCTGTCCATTTCTCCTGCGACTTTCTGAGTTCAAAATTTTGAGGTTTTTGAAAAACTGTTCAAATCAGCTGATTTCAGCGTCTAAACTTCTTCCCTGCATGTTCCTGAGCGTGTTCTGCGGATTAGATTTTGTCAAATGTCGACGAAATGCCGCCGGGATCAATTTCTACCCTAAATACCCATTTTTCGGCAAAGTCGCAACCTTTACGCTCTAATCTATCGACTTGGCTTAGTGCTAGTAGGATTTGTCGTCATAAACGTCGTTGTGGACGTCCCCATCCAATTTGTTTTTCAAAAATCCAATTTTGAAATTCTGAGCTAAAAATAATGACCAAACTGCCCCTATATCAGTTTTCGATCCGAAAATTTTTCCGAGCCTAGAACCGTCTTAGTTACGGCTTATGTTAACCTAGGAACCAAGTTTGATCGAAGAAAAATCGACCCTCCCAATTAAGGAAAGTGGCCGAGAGCTATATCAAGGGGGGAGGAGAATCCGATTTTTCGAAAACTTGTCTTAACGCGTTAGATTGTCGTACCAAGGAGGTAGTAGTGTACTGTGTAACCCTAGGACTCTTTGATTGCTGAGTTTCTGACTCTTGGTATTGATTTCTGTGATTTTTGCTTAAGGTTCGTTTGAGGAGATTCCAAGAAATCAAGGAGAAGAGTTTGGAGAACATATTGAGGAAGAAGCTGGAAGACCCACCGGTGAGGGCTACTCTCTGAATTACTAGATAATGCTTTAGGTGTCGACAAGTTCGACTTGATCTATGTGTTATGCACTTAATTGCTAAATGTCTGAATTGTTCTCTGAGGCTTCGGCCGACCTTGTTGAGTATTTGAGGCCATGATATTGTGTGCTAAATGATTCACATGCTATGTGCTACATGGTTAACTTAGGATGTGTTGGAATATGCTGTTTATGCTTTTGACTGAGCTGTTTTATTTATGCTATTCCACTTGTACCTGAGATTCTGAAGAGTGAGGTTTACGGGCAGGTCATGCCGAATTTTTATGAGATTTTGAGAGAGTTTTAAAAGGACGAACGGAGTTCGGACCTTGTCATGCTCCAATGGATCGAGACCTTCTCAGGGAATTACTTGGGTTTATGGGAACTTTGAAACTCATAGGAAATACGATAAGACTAAAAAGAGCTATTTTTATAAAGAAAATTCATAAGATATTAAACAACCTCTAAACCTTTAAATAAAGATAACAATCTCGGATGCAAGCTTTGGATTGAAGTTTAGTTTTGGAAAACGAGAAGTGTCGTCGGATCCAAGTGTTGAGAAGATTTCGAGTTCTGGGTATGTTGATACTCATTCGCTCTGGGAGCAGTTTGTTTAGCCATCCAAGGGATGAGCCGAGAAGCTTCACGGAGGTGTGAGACCTTGTGAATGCGTGATACTCCACTGAGGCGTGAGACCTTGTGGAAAGCATGGATCTTCACTGAGGCGTGAGACCTCGTGAACAGCATGAAACTTCATTGAAGCGTGAGACTTCGTGCAAGTGTGTAAATTCACTGAGGCGTGAGACCTTGTGAAAGCATAAAACTTCACTGAAGCGTGAGACTTTGTGAATGTGTGAGACTCCACAGAAGCGAGAGACTTCGTGAGAGCATTGATGACTCGAAGAGTTGTCGTGAGTGGTTGCACTCTTTTGTTTATGATTAATTGTATTTTGTCGCAGAATCGACATTTACCTTAGGGTATTCTTTTAGAGACTTTAAGTTATCTAGAACACGTGGCGACGTGTCGGGTGAGGTCGGAGACGTTGTTTGGCTAATCACTTGCATTCATGCACTCATTTTGAGGTTAATACACAGCGTGATACCGGACCTCGGTGGATTCCAAAATGGTCATAAGACCCGGATTTCCATATTTAGGACACTACGGTGGTCCTCAGTAGCAGACGGAATGGCAGACCTACGGGTTCACTGCTGATCTGACTACTTTTGTGTGGTGTAAGAGACACGCGAGCAGGAAGGTACCCACCGTGGCTGGTGTTAGGGCCGCCTCGTTGATGTCCATCCTTCTTCCGGAATGCATTTTGTTACCCAGCACTGCATTTCATGCAACATACATGCTGACTTAGTTGCTGAGTGTGATTGGTAACTGTTTATCCTATTTTTGAGGCATGCTACTTGTTTTTATGGCTCTTTATATTCATTGTGATACATGCAACCCTAGGAAGCTATCCCAAAACTTATAAGCCTGAGAGGCGAGTATTTATTATCCTATAAATATATCTGGTTTTATTAATTATATAATTCTTTGGAGTTGACCCTCGCGTCTGCTGTGTGTGTTTGGGCGGACTACGCCATTTGTCAGATGAGTATGGGGGATTGGTTTACCATGGTCAGCCCGTCGGGGGGGACCAGGTACGAGATGCTTGACCAAGACGACCCAGGTGCATGGGTGGTCGATCCCGAGGGCCACCGTGCGACCTACACCGGTCGGATCATGGAGGACCGTGTCGACCGATTTGGACGCTTGACGGAGGGAGTGATGAGGAGGCACATAGTGAGCTTCAACCTGCCTCCAGGAGTACACTGTGGACCCGGCTTGGGAGTACCTCCACCGCCACCATCCCCTTCAGATGATGAGGACCCTTCTGAGGAGGTGCCAGTAGGTGGGGCTTCGACGGAGTCTAGTCCGTCTACTGCTGCTGCTGTCGTCGCGGATCTCGTTCCGGGCCCCGAGCCCGAGAGTCCAGTGCAGGAGCGCATTAGGGTGGACAGAGAGGGCAGTGTTGAGTACGTCGACCTAGTCGTCCTGGATGCAGATTCGGATGACGACCGCGCTAGCGTGTAGGATCGAGTGCTAGTGTGGGCTCCTCGGGTAGGGATAGTGTAGGAGTAGTGTCGATGCTCTGACCGTCATGCTTCCGTTTTTGGGGACAGGGTAGTTTTCCTACCGGTAGCTTTTGTGTGGTTTCCTATGGAGATCACAGAGAGCTGGTTGGATTTAGGGGGTCTTTTCTTAGGCCGCTGGGCCAACTTGCTCTCAGATTTTGTAGTTTAGTGTTGCGGACACAGTATCTTTATCTTGGACTGTACATATTGCCTTCGGGCGTTACTCTTTTCTGTCACCCGTTACTGGAGGTTACTCGTGACGTGGTAGTGTTTAGCGAGGCATGTATATATAGTTGTATAGTAGTTCCTTTTATCTTTTGTTGGGGAGTTTTATTGCTTTCTGTCTTTAGTTATATTGTCGAAAAAAAAATAATTCACGTTTTTCCGCTTAAAGTATTTTCTTTTGGTTACTAAAGTGACGTCACCGAAATCGGGGTGTTACACTTTTCCTCATTTCTTGAATACACTCATATGAATTCAGCTATTTTCTCTCTCTAGGTAGTTACATACTCTCTCTCTAGATTCTCTCTTGGTGCGACACTATACCCTATCTCTATGTCCTTGGTTGGAACATTTGGCGCCGTCTGTGGGGATCGATAAATTTCAATTCCCGGATCACGTGGATTGGATGCACAGTTGAAGACAGTTCGATTTATGTTGAATTTTTCTGTTGAATTTGGGGGATTTTTGGTGTTTCTGTTCATCAACGTGAGGAAGCTGCAGTGTGATACCATGATTGAGATGGATTTTGGTTCAGAGAAAAGGATTTCCATATTGTAATCAGAAGTTGTGGCAGGCGAGAAAGCGCGATTTAAATCGCAAAACGCGGATGAGATTTCGAGGAAAGAAAGAAACGACAATTGAGGATTGAATATGTTGGATCGTGAAAGGAGATAGAACAATTCAGATCGTGAAGTGGAAGAACCAGCAAATAGTGTGCGATCAAGATTCAACATGAGAGGATTTGTGATTTGGAATGAACGGATGTGTTGATTGTCGCGCGGTGACAAGCAAGTCATTGTGGAAGCTTGATCGCTGTCAGTCGCGATGTGGAGAAAAGGAAACAAGGTGCGTTCGCGAGAGAAGGTCCAGGTCGAGAGATTACGAGGAGAACGACGATCGGGGATAGCGGCGAGTTCGGATTTCGGTTTGATGCTGGTTCTGGAGGAGAACTTCGGATGCGATAGTAGCTGTGTGAATGCGTTTCGAGGTCTGGCGAGAAAGGAATATAGAAGAGAAAACGGCAAAGAGACGAACAAGAGGAAGATTAGTTCGATGAAGATCGTCTTCTGAAGTCGACGAATTCAAATCAGCGGAGTTTGTTTCTCCTTATCCTTCTACTATCAATGTTCAATCGGCAGTTAGATCGAAAAAAGCGAGGGACATGAATCGGGAATACGACGAAGAAGAGGAAGTGCAAAGGCGTGAGAAGCAGGACCAATCCCAAGACGTTTCGCTTGGTGACGGAATTCAGGCGAACAAGTTTGCTTTGGCGACGGAGTTCTGGCGAACACGCTAGTTGTGGCGATGGGTTCTGGCAAACACGTTCGCTTGGGCAATGGGAGTCTAGCAAGCTTGTTTCAATTTGACAGTGGAATTCCGGCGAGCGAGTTTTTGCTTTGGCGGTTGAAGCTCGGCGAGCAAGTGTCGCCAGTGTTAAAGTTCGGCGGGCAAATGTGCTCGCTAGGTTGCTCAGATTGGCGAGAGGATCCGTTTGGGCGTGAATCTGGTTTCTGGCGGTGGCGAACAGGATGCGGGAAACAAAGAAATTTCAAACATCTTGCATATGGTATGGACAACACCAGACGGGGAAGAGGCAATGGAAAGTCAGAGTCGCATGCTAACCGTTCGATGAAATGCCTGAATGGTTTTTCTCTTTTTCTCTACATGACTCTTTTGAGTTTTTGATGAGAAGAGAAATATGATGCATCTGAGGATAGAACAACGTTTGGAAGCGAGATTGTGCGCCTGAGAAACGCGAAAAGTGGCGGAGCATAGTGCCTAACACAACGACGGTTGCATCTCAGCGGAATGTTGCCTCTTTGAATGCCGCAATGCAGTGTTGTTAATGGTGGATAGCGTCGCGTAGCGGCGAGCCCAAAATCCGCAATAGCGTTATAGCGTGTAGCGCTACAGCCGCTACACTGAAGGAGGAGGAGGAAAAAGGAGGAAGGAGGAAGAACGCAGGAGCAGATCTCTGTTTTCATCGTGAAAAACAGAGATGGAAACGCAGAGGCAAGGTTGAAGAAGTGTAAAACGCAGCGTTCCAGTTAAAAAATATGAAAGCCCCCAGAATGCCCTTAAAATGTTTAAAATTTTGTTTAAATTTGGGGGCATTTTGGGGTTTTCACCCTGAATAGTAGGGTTTTTATCACTCACTTGAAACGCTGCGTTTCACTAAAGAAAGGAAAACCCCAAAATGCCCTTAAAAAGTTAAACCTAATATTAATATATGGGGGCAATTTGGGGTTTTCGCTATGAAGATTAGGGTTTCTCCTCCTTCTTTCTTCCTCGCGCCGCAATTGCGCCGCTCCAGACGCGATTTTTGCCGCGATTGCGGCCGCTACCGCCGCTATGCGATTTCCGCACCGCAACGGCCTCCAGCGTCGCGGCCAACCACCGCTCCGCCACGCTACGCCGCTATTGCGCCGCGATCGCGCGCTATTGACAACACTGCCGCAATGTACCAATCAGCTTCATCATCATATATCAGGGCAATGTTATTTTCCTTCTACTGGGTATATTTGCTCAATTAGCATATCTGAATTCATATCTATCATTTAAATGAGGAACAATCTGTGAGTTATGACTGAGGTCATGATATGGAGGAACACAATTTTACTTTCTTTACTGTTTCACTTTCCATGTTTTGAAAATGGTAGAAGAGATGCTAGCAGGTTTGACGGTTCCACATTGAATTGTCATGTTACTAGATGATGATATTTGTTTGATGCTAGTATCTTTTCAATTGCACCTGCAATATGCACTTGGTAGCTTTGCTCTCCTTAGTATTTTGCTATCTTAGAAATTGAGGGATAAGGTGCTGAGTTTTGAAATGTGTATCAAGTATAATCATATGTTCTGGTGCTTGCTTTGAATCTCTTTGATGTGTCTCTACATGTATAGTCACTTATTATATTCCAAGTGCTGGTTTTTATCACAATGATTTGGTACATACTCGCACCTGAGAATATGATGATTCGATGGTAAACTACTTGTTTGTAGAAATCAGCAGGGCTCGTCCCGACATTTTGGAGATCCTGGGTAAATAATAAAAATGAACCTCTAATAATTTTAACGTTCCAAATTTCATAAGAACCATTATATTGGTTCGTTTGGCAACTGACCTCTTGCAACCCATCCAGGGGCCGGTACATAAAAGTAACATACACAATTACTAACCACTAGACCAGCTCAAGTCAATAATAACATCTTGAACATTAATTATTATAACTAAATTTTATTTTAGGAGAAAGTTTAATGAGATTTTTTTTTTCCCCTTCTTTTTGGAGGCCCTGGAAATCAGTATGTTTTGTAAGGTGAATGCAGTATTAGCGCACAAGTGTACTGTTGTGGCTCTTTTGCTGCTATACTTTTATAGTTTTGTTGTATTCATTACCTTGAAGTTTCTAAGCTGATTGGTTCACGTTGCTGTGGTTGAAAATTAAGACAAGGTGCTATTAAGCTGCAGGTATGATCTTGATCTCTTGATCCTGTTCTGGCCTTTTGCAATCAGATGCAAGTGGTACAGAATCTGCTTTTTGAGCTTGGATACGTGTTTTCATCATGACTTATCTGCGCCTACGCTTCAGCATGTCATGTTAGCATAAGCCCATGAAATTTTTTAATGATCTATGGATGAGTGGAGTAATTATGTGAAATGAAAGAAGATAATTAATGAATTGTTTCTCGAATCTGTGATGATCTGTGGAGCTCTATATTTTTAATGTCTATACTTTACTTGAAGTCTGCAGCCTGAATTTAAGCTTTTATCTTTTGCTAATTGACCTTATGTGATTCCTTGATTTGCTGTGTTTTATTTAAAACGAGAACATGTACCTTATTGTGGACTTGTCTTGGTAATTGAAATCATGAACAAAACAAATGTTCTCTTTCATATACTGTTGCATCATTCTTACAATTGTTATTTGTTTCATGTCTTTAGGGAATCTCGCCTAGGAGCGGACACCTAGCCTGGGGTTGGGCCTCCAATAGCGAGGCCCAACTGGCCCATTAGAGTTAGCTACACGCATCAAGGTCCAGCCCCTAACCTATAAATAGGGGGTGACTATCAATTGTAAGAGACTTTTTCTCATTTCTTGAATACACTCATATGAATTCAGCTATTTTCTCTCTCTAGGTAGTTACATACTCTTTCTCTCTCTCTAGATTCTCTCTTGGTGCACTCTAGGCACTATACCCCATCTCTATGTTCTTGGCTGGAACAGTATCGTTGATGGTGTTATGGAGGTTCATTAAGTTTTCATGTTAATGGTTTTCTAGAGAATGAGTACTCTTTCTTCTTCACTAGAGTTTTTCCCAATGAGTTTTTACTAGTAAGGTTTTAATGAGGTTCATTCACTATGTTTTCCATTCAAAGAGGGTGGGAATAGAATGTTTGTGAGGGTTGGATGCAAAGTGGCTACCTCATGAGAGGGTTGTTCTCATGGCTTTTTCTCATTCATTAATAATATATATCATGTTTAATATTACATGGTTTTTATTTAGAAAACACTGATAAATAATTTAAGTTTAAAAAATGAATGACAAGAATTATAAACTGCATGTATATAACATGTGCAATACACGTGCAATGATCACAAATGACTTTTTGAAAATGTTTAAATTTGAAATATAAATTTTTAATAAAGTATTACTTTAAAGATAATTTATATTTTAAGTTAATTATGCTTATTAGTCATTAATTCAAAGAAAGTTAATCTAATTTGTTATTTGACTGTGTGTTGAGAATGATGCATTTGATTATTTTCCAAAATGTGTTAGAGCCACATGAGAGATTAATTAAGTTTTAATCTTAGCCGTTATATTTTAATAAAATCAATGGTTAAGATTGGGAGTATGGGTTTTAATTGACTCTTGGAGTCAATAGATTCCTCCTCTACTTAATTTTGAAACTTTTCAAAGCTTAATTATTTTAAATTAAGAAATCTATTGCAACTAGTTTTTTTTTTAATTATTACGAAATTTACATAGGATGGAAATTACATTTTTTTTTTATTTTGATTTTAGTTTTTAACCTTTTTTTATTTCTATAATTAATTAAAGAAAAAATTTGGAACAAATATATACTGATATGATATATATAGGTTTGCAAAAAAAAACCTATATTAAAAATCCTATATATTTTATAGTCAACGCTTCATTTGTAAGGTTGTTAATGATAGTTCCAAACAGGAAGTAATAAAATATGTGATTAATTTCTATGCACTGACGGTGTAAAAAGTTTTACACCATCATTCAATCACAACCTTACATTTTCTATTTTAAATATTATTAAATTCAAAATTAATTGTAAGCTAACAAAATGGAAGGATGTGATTGAATGATGGTGTAAAACTTATTTACACCGTCAGTGCATAACTTTTATTATTTATTGAGTCAATATTCAAATTAAAAATTCTTAATCATAATTTTGCACACAAATAATCTAATTATTTGATTTCGAAAAAAAAAATCATTAAGTGTTTTTCAAATTTTGAATGCTTAATTATAGCCCTATTTACATTCAAATCATTTAATTTTTGTATTCTAAATGAATTTAAAACAACATTAAATGCTTGACTTTCCTCATTAATATAATTTAATCTCGATTTAAGGTGAGTGTAAAAAAAGTTATGGATTGTTTTTAAGGGAAACTAAATGACAATGTTGTTGCATGTGGCAGAAGCTTCTTGAAAAAAAAATCTTCTTTTCATATATAAATAGCGTTTGACCCAAATTTTATATATCTTAAAATATAGTTTTAAGTCAAAGCTTAAAATAAGATCTTTAAAAAAATTGAAGCGGTTTGACAATTTTTTAAAAAAATTAGCTCAAAATTTACTTTTGAGTTAAAGGTAATACATTTCATTTGCTATTCTTTTTTTAATTTCAAATATTGAAAAGAATAATTGGAAATAAAACTAATAATACATTTTTAGAGAATAAGATATATATATTTGTCAAATAATAATTAGTTTCTGTCATTTATCCAGAAAAATAATAATAAAAAGGATTTAATAATTAATTATTTTAAATAAAATCCTTAAAACTTTCTTTTTTGACTATATTTTTGAATTTGATACTCTGTTAAATATTTAATATACTAAATAAATAATTTCAATCAAATTAAGATTCAAAATTAAAAAATAAATAAAGATTTTAATTAATAAAGAATTGGAATTTGAAATTCAAAATTTTCATAGGTAAACATGTATTAAATATTTATTTTTAGGATCCTTATTTTTATTCACCAAATTTGTTGAAAAAATAAAGGAATAAATAATTGTGTTTTTTGAGGGAAAAGACATGTATAGGAGGGGGACACTAGGAGTTTTCTATAAGAAACCTTGCACTGTATAGCTTAATAAGGATAAAAAAAAATTACTTAAGTAGAAAACTCTCAAATATTATATAAAGTAATTATTTTAAATTAATAAATCAATATTGAACACTGTTTAATTATTTATTTATTTATTTATTTAATTTACATAAGATGTAAATAAAAAAAATTTATTTTTTAAATTTCAAATATTTAAAAAAATTGGAAATAAAACTAATAATCAATTTTTTAGAGAATAAGATATTTGTAAAATAATAATTAGTTTCTTTCATTTATTCAGAAAAATAATAATAAAAAGGATTTAATTATTAGTTGTTTTAAATTTTTAAAAAGGATTTAATTATTAGATGTTTTAAATTAAATCCTTACAACTTTATATTTGACTATATTTTTGAATTTGATACTCTGTTAAATATTTAATATACTAAATAAATAATTTCAATTAAATTAAGATTCAAAATTAAGATTTTAATTAAAAACGAATTTGAATTTGAAACTCAAAATTTTCAAAGGTAAACATGTATTAAATATTTATTTTTATTCACCAAATTTGTTAAAAAAATAATGGAATAATTAATTGTGTTTTTTAGGGAAAAGACATGAATAGGAGAGGGACAGGAGGAGTTTTCTATAAGAAACCTTGCACTTAATAGCTTAATAAGGATATATTTTTACTTAATTAGAAAATTCTCAAATATTATATAGAGTAATTATTTTAAATTAATAAATCAATATTTAACACTAATTAATTTTTTAATTATTAAGGAATTTACATAGGATGGAAATTACATTTTCCCTATTTTCATTCTAATAATTTGATTTGGTTTATCCTGTAACAATTTAAGGCAAAATTAAACGTTTGAATTTGGCCAATTTATAAATCCTTCTTTTCATATATATATAATATAATCAATCTTATCATAACCGGACCGAACGGTCCAACCTGTTAAATTGGAAACTGAGACAGACCTTGGCCGGTTCGGTCCTCTCTAATAACTGGATGTGCAGAAAATCGATTGCAAACCGGTGGAATTGGATAAAAACCGGCCAAAACCGGTGCAAAAACGGTCAAACCGGTTGGTGATAGGTGAGTATAGAAGACAAGAAAATCCAGAAAAAAAAAATGGAGCAATAGGGGAGAACCTGTCCATGGTTAACCACTTATTCTTCCTTCCTTTGACTTCCTAATGATAAAAAGATGGAATTGTGCAGATTTTCAAATCTTTTAATCTCTCAATAGACTTGAAAATGCAAGTTTTTAATTTAGTAATTATTATGAATAAATTCTGGAAATATGTAAAGGCATTGCAGACACAACCATTGTCTTTGACCTTCCATACCTTTCAAATTAAATAATGGAATGATTTAATTTTACTAAAGAAAGAGGAGTGATTTAAGAACATTTAAAGCTTAATTTCAAAATGAATTTATTTTGGTAGACTTTTTCAAAAGGAATACGTCAGAGGTATATTAATTAGCTTAGAAGAAAAAAATTATAGAATAGGAGAAATATTAATAAATTAAAAATATTTAATACTTGTACCTAAATCTGTGTTTATGCATATCTGATAGATGGGGGTGATGATAATCTAGACTTGATTTTTGGTTTCATTAAAACAGGTTTTTTTTTTTGAAATTATTAAAACAGGCTTGTTTGACACAATTAATTTATAGCGGTAAAACTGGTTGGACCTCGATTCATCTACGGTTGAACCAATGAACCGTGAACCAGTGCTCTCACCGGTTTGGTTTTAATGACCTTGTTAACCAATCATTCTTCCTTCCTTTGACTTCCTAATGATAAAAAGATGGAATTGTGCAGGTTTTCAAATCTTATAATCCCTCAATAGACTTGAAAATGCAAGTTTTTAATTTAGTAATTATTAGTAATAAATTCTGGGAATATGTAAAGGCATTGAACGCACACAACCATTGTCTTGGAACTTCCATACCTTTCAAACTAAATAATGGAATGATTTAATTTTACCAAAGAAAGAGGAGTGATTTAAGAACATTTAAAATTTAATTTCAAAAGGAATTTATTTTAGTAGACTTTTTCAAAAGGAATACATCAGAGGTATATTAATTAGCTTAGAATAAAAAAAATTATAGAATATGAGAAATATTAAAAAATTTAATACTTGTACCTAAACATGTGTTTATGTTTTTTTTTTTGATAAGCCAAACATGTGTTTATGTATATCCGGTAGTTGGAGGTGATGATAATCTAGACTTGATTTTTGGTTTCATTAAAACAGGTTTTTTTTTAAAATTATTAAAACAGGCGTTTTTGACACAATTAATTTATAATATATTTATTATAAATAATTATAATTAATTTATAGCGGTAAAACCGGTTGGACTTCGATTCATCTACAATTGAACCAATGAACCGTGAACCAGTGCTCTCACCGATTTGATCACCGATTCGGTTTTAATAACCTTGTTTACCGCTCATTCTTCCTTCCTTTGACTTCCTAATGATAAAAAATGGAATTGTGCAGGTTTTCAAATCTTTTAATCCCTCAATAGACTTGAAAATGCAAGTTTTAAATTTAGTAATTATGAGTAATAAATACTGGGAATATGTAAAGTTATTGAACACACACAACCATTGTCTTTGACCTTCCATACCTTTCAAACTAAATAATGGAATGATAATTTTACCAAAGAAAGAGGAGTGATTTAAGAACATTTAAAACTTAATTTCAAAAGGAATTTATTTTGGTAGACTTTTTCAAAAGGAATACGTCAGAGGTATATTAATTAGCTTAGAAGAAAAAAAGTTATAGAATAGGAGAAATATGAATAAATTTAAAATATTTAATACTTATACCTGAACCTGTGTTTATGTATATCTGGTAGATGGAGGTGATGATAATCTAGACTTGATTTTTGGTTTCATTAAAACAGGTTTTTTTTTTGAAATTATTAAAAAAATGCTTGCTTGACACAATTAATTTGTAATATATTTATTTTAAAATAATTATAATTAATTTATAGTGGTAAAACGGTTAGACCTCGATTCATCTATAGTTGAACCAATGAACCGTTAACCAGTGCTCTCACCGGTTCGGTTTTAATAACCTTGTTAACCGCTCATTCTTTCTTTCTTTGACTTCCTAATGATAAAAATATGGAATTGTGCAAGGTTTCAAATCTTTTAATAGACTTGAAAATGCAAGTTTTTAATTTAATAATTATTAGTAATAAATTCTGGGAAATATGTAAAGGCATTGCACGCACACAACCATTGTCTTTGACCTTCCATACCTTTCAAATAAAATAATGGAATGATAATTTTACCAAAGAGAGAGGAGTGATTTAAGAACATTTAAAGCTTAATTTCAAAAGGAATTTATTTTGGTAAACTTTTTCAAAAGGAATACGTCAGAGGTATATTAATTAGCTTAGAAGAAAAAAAATTATAGAATATGCAAAATATTAATAAATTTAAAATATTTAATACTTGTACCTAAACCTGTGTTTATGTATATCTGATAGATGGAGGTGATGATAATCTTGACTTGATTTTTGGTTTCATTAAAACAGGTTTTTTTCTTTTCTTTTCGAAATTATTAAAACAGGCTTGTTTGACACAATTAATTTATAATATATTTATTTTAAAATAATTATAATTAATTTATAGCGTTTAAACCGGTTGGACCTCGATTCATCTACGGTTGAACCAATGAACCGTAAATCAGTGCTCTCACCCATTTGATCACCGATTCGATTTTAATAACCTTGTATATAATAGATTATAGATTCAACATTTTATTCTTACATCTCTTCTAACAATTTTTTTTCATCTTGTAACAATTCGAGCACCCCTTCTATTGGACGTGTATTTTTTCCTCCCACCTTACTTTAACCTCAAAAAACACTTTCATTATTCTTATATTTCGTGGTAAATATTGTCTTTCTTTCATGCTCTTTCATCCTATTCATAAATTTCTTGCTCCTTTCTCCATTTTGTTTTTCGTTGACTTTTGTTTTTATTTGAAACAGTTCAGGTGTCATTTGCTCACTCTTCATCAACATGGTAAGGGCTTTTTCACCTTCTTCACTTTGGATTGATCATATTTGTCCTACAACGTACCCTTACTTTTTATAATCCTATATGAAAACTTTCTTTCATCTCTAATGAAATTAATATCATTTAAATTGTAATTTTTCTTTTTCTTTGAAATATTTCCAGAGCAAAATCATTCATCCATCATGTGCCAGGCCAAGGTAATGGTTTTCATCTTCATGAAAATTAATTAACGTTTAACTTTCCATTCAACTTCTTTGTTTCTAAGACATTTCTCATATTCTTTATGTCTAAAATACTTTAGTGTTCATATTTTAACTCTTTAACCTGTTCTTTGTTCCATTGAGCCATCACATTTTTTCTTCTTATTGTGTTTCATTTTTTTTCTATTCGATTAGAGAAAAAACTGGAAAATGCATAGACATCCAAATGAATCCTAACATAGTTTTTACATTTAAATTCCAATAAGTTAATTATTGGAGAAGTCAACATAATCAATTTTCATTATTCAATCATACTATATAAATTTTTAGACAACTCCTATAAACAATGCACATTTTTGAATGACAACTAAAATAACTTCTAATAATTTTTTTATATCAATAACATTTAATTCAAATAAGTTTTATATATTTCAACTTTAAAACAATTATGGATATATATATTTAATCATATTTAATTTACAAATCACAATAGTTTTTTCAAATTTAAATTCAAATAAATTAATAAACAGAGGATTCAACATAATCAATTTTTTGTGATTCAATCATAATACATAAATTTTTGGATAATTCCTAAAAACAATTTACATTCTTTAATGACAACTAAAATGAATTTCAATAAATTTTCATATAAACTATTTTTTTAACCGAATATTTAAGTTTTTATTCAACTAGAAACTAGAACTAAGTTTGAAAGAACAAAAATGTTGGATACAAGCAGGAGACACATCGAATCACACCTCAACCTGAAAAGACAAGGAGTGCATAGATAATCATCATTATTTGTGCTCCTACTTTTTTTTTGGATAAGAAAAATTGTATTGATGGAAGTATTAAGGATACTTCAACCCATCCAAATACAAAAGGCTAGCAAAGTCAAAAATTGTATTTGTGCTCCTACTTACACGGGAAAGTGCAATAAAAGGAAATCCTAAGCCTATTCTATATGGACCTCCTACACTACCATACCCCAATACAAACAGATGATCTTGTTTAAATACACACAAAAAGAATGACATGTTCTTACGTGATTCATCACGAAGAAAATGAATAATCATAAGAAAGAAAATCTATTACTACCAGACTGGTCCAAGATGCCAACAGAGATGTTGGAGCAGGTTTGCAAGCTTCTTACGATTCCAAATTAGGATCGATTTATTAGTGTGTGCAAGAGTTGGCTTTCTGCTAACACTTCCAAAAAATCCTACCATTGGATACATGATGCACCATGGCTTGTTAGTAATGACTCCACCAGCACTCAGTTTCAGGTTTTGAATCTTGACTTTTAAACATAAAAACTATACATATATCACATTTTTCTCTCTATATTTCATATCATCATACCATGTCATATCATATATCACAAATAATAATATTATTCTCTTAACTTGTATCTCGTTTCTTTATCCCCTCAAATAAATGAATCCATATCAATATAGTATATCCACGTAAGTTTATAATTATTTAATCCATCCATACCATACATATTTATCAATTGATATGCAATATTTACTTGGTGCCACGAGCGAGACAATATATTAATTATATCTATTACTTATTTTTTTTTCTCTATCATTTAATTTGGTGTAGTTGTGTGTTTACTAAATATTTTCATTTAGGTCATAAGCACCACAGACAAGCAAGCCTTCAATATTTACAAACCCTTCAACCCTTTTCAAAACACCTCAATTGCAGGGTCCTCAAAAGGGTGGTTGATTCTCAGATCCGATCAAAGTCTTTTCATCCTCAACCTCTTCTCGAAGCTTCGCCTTGATCTACCTTCTATTAGAACGATGCCGTGTTTGCTTTGTTCCAAGGGCGATGATTGCTTTGGCATGCACACACCCGTAGCTTTCACAATTTCCATGTGTCCCAACATGAACCCCACCTTAGTCGCAGTAGTCACTTACAAGGGAGAGCTTGGGTGGTGTAAGGTGGGAGACACTATATGGAAAGGTTATCACACAAGTGATAAGTTCCACACCAATGTGACTTTTCATGATAACAAGCTTTATGCCGTGGAACGAGGTGGTTTGAAGGTGAACATGTTCAAGTATGATGAGGGGGTGCTCGTTCAGGTTGGTGGAGAATTTTGTCTATTTCATTTAAATATAATATAAAGTAATAATATGTGTGTTCAAAACAAGTATGAGGCTAAAATTATTGTATTACAAATACATTTCAATTAGGTGTTAGTAATAAATTTATTTGATTAAAATTTAATTCTTTGATAAATAGGTTTATAGTGGATAAAAATATTCTATTACCCTTTTTTTTCTTAGGATATTTTTCGCTCAACCACTAACCCGAATGTAATATATTTTACTATGGTATAATTTATTTTAACTGTTACACTCTTTATAGAGAACCAGAACACAACAACTGGTCCTCAGCTGTTGTGTTCTGGTTCTCAGTTGCTTCTTCTCGGCTATTTTAGGATTTTGGGTGTTGGTGCTTAGATTAGCTTTTTAGTAGTGCCTAACTCCTTTTGTTTTTGTCTCTCTTTTCTTTCTGTAGCTAGAGTTCCGTTTTGCTTCTTTTGTCTGTCTTGTTTTCCTTCTGTTATGTTGCTGTACTGGAACCTTTGTTGTACTCTATTTTTTTTATTAATATAATATTTGGATTCTACAAAAAAAAATTATTTCACACTTAAAGAAAATTTATGATCTTTAAACAAATTTCTTTAAATTCAAATGAACTAAAACAATAAATTAATAATTCATTTAAAATTTTTTTTATAGAAATAATATTCTTTCTAAAAAAATTAAAAAATTAAATAAATAAATATTTTTTAAAATTATTTGAAATTTTACAGCTATATCAAAGGTATATTTAAGTGTTTTATTCACCTACTTTTTTTCATTGCATCCTTCAACTACTTTTATGATTATTTTTTAACATTTAATCAATTTTCGCTCCCTTTACTAGTTTTGTTGGTTCCTCTTTGCAGGTTGGTAGTGTGGTATCCACTAACCCAATTGAACATATTCCTAATATATCAAGAACCATTAGGTCCTATTGCATGACCATTTACTTGGTGCAGTGTGCATGGAGGGAAGGTTTATGTTGTGAAGAGATTCTCTGATGACACCAAATTTCACACACCAGCTATAGACTTTATTATTTTTGCGGTGGAAGAAAACTGCACCACACCTCAGTTGGTGAAGGTGGAGAATTTGGATGATCCTGTTTTGTTTGTGGCTAACCTCAACATTGAATGTCTTGATGCGAAGTACTGTCCAAGGTTTCAGCGTGGCGGCGTGTATTTTACTGGCTACTCTGAGAACTCATTCACTACTGAAGTGAGAATGTTTTCAATTTCAGATAGAACTATACATAAGATTCCTCTCACTAACCCCCAGATGCACTCTCCATCTCCAATTTGGATGATGCCTAGGTTTTCATTTGAATGTGATTGTGAAGTGTGCACCTCTGCACCGTGGTTTAGGCCGAGACAATTGAGGAAAAGACATACACTGTGTAAAACCAATGTTGCGTGAGTAGGGTTTGGATCTTCTGGCAGAGTGAACGTACTTCACAATCTCATAGTACATTTTTACTTGCATGTTATGATAATATACTAGAAAATAATCTTACAATGTTTGTTCACTTATACATTAGTTCCATAATTTCTTGAACTTTATTGGACTCTATAACATAAAAAAAATGGATTAAATGGATTTTTGATCATAAACAAATGAGTTAAATAAATTAAGTAGGTAATAAAAGTATTAAATAATATCTATATAATTTTTTACAAATTTTATTTTAAAAACATTCTCTCTCCCCGTCCTTCTCTTTCTTTCTTTCTCCTCTCTCCCTCATTAAATCCAAGTTGCATCTAACACGACAATTGCACCAAATATATTGTTAATCAATGGAAGGAAAAGTATCATGATAGTTGATTGGAGAAAAAAAAGGAAACTTAAAACATATTAATTCAATCATTAATGTAATCGAATTGTATTTTATATTTTTTTATTATGCGCAGCAAAAAAATTCTCAATTGAACGTTCTCTCTGTGCATATTGAACATTCTCAATTGTTGGAAGACTAATGCCAATTTCTACATGATCTCTGTTCAAGCTTCTCTCATATCATTCATTCGAAAACTTTAGTCATCATTCTTAGATAAGTAGTGCATGTGTTCTTTAAGTTGGACGACACATCATCTTATAGTAAGTAATATGCTTTATCAATTACGAAGCTTGTTTTCTCCTCATCCAGCGGGTACATTGGTATTTGATTATACCTTTGCTCAAATCCATGTAATCAACGCACATCCGCAACTTTTCATTCACCTTTTTTACAAACACGGGATTAGTGAGCCAGGTTGCATACTAGAAGATCATATTTTCTTTATCCGCAAACCCTTAGAAGTAGTGTGCTTAGACTTGCCATATACAAAACAACAACTAGAAGGATTATCATGAGTTTTATACCGTTCTTGTTTACTAGTGTATCCTAGGCCTACTTTTTCTAAGGGTGATCTTTTGTCTTCAAGTAGATTGTTTGAGTTTTTGTGCCATCTGGTAAAGTTTCCCAAATCATTAGTAAGTTCAATGATCTTCATATTTCAAGTGTTGTGAAGATCGTGACTCATGTATCTTCCGGAAGTGGTCAACACTTTTCCTTAGTTTTAGGTTAGTATTGCACACATTAGTTGCGCGTAAAATGTCAGTAAACTATGTTAAAAATACCTTTTGAAAATAAAGCTTAGCATATTTTTTTTTTCAAAAGCACAATTTTATTAATGAAATAAAATATATACAACGAGAACTGAGCAACATGCCATAAGCAAAAAGAAACCCCCCGCGCGCCTTAGTCATAACTCACAAAGATTCGGGTGATTAGCCTTAGTTTGCTCCGCTAACCCCTTAATCATGAGATCTTCACTCCACCTAGTCTTCCACCAACCCATATGTTTACCAAACAACCAAGTTGACCGGGCTCTAGTCATCACCCTAGACTCCCCTCAATCGGATCCACCCTCCACGCTTGAGCATCCACCGGCGTCTTCGGTTTATTCTTGCTACTCTTTGGACGACCTCTCTTATAAATTTGAATCATTTCAAAAATAATGTTAATTTTAATAATATACAAATATATAGTTAATAATTTGAAATTTTGAAATTTTAATTATGTATAATTAAGTTTTTTATGTATATAATTAATACTAGTAATAGGTATGATTAAATGAATTTCAAAAAAATAGGTATGATTAAATATATTTTAAGATTTTCAATTAAAAAGTAATTAGTAAATGTTGACATTTGAGTTATATACAATTTACTATTACATTTATTAATTAATATACTTATCAATATATTTTTATAAATAAATAATATAACCGATATTTATTAATATTATAATGTATTCCAATTAAAGTTTTTAATTAATATATCACTAATACTTTCTCAAATAAATTTTACTTATATATTATAACCTAAATGATGACACATTCTTTCATTAGTTTTTTGGATATACTTGTATTATATTTAATATTTTAAAATTCAAACAAAATTTTAATATAATATATCACTACTTGTTATGAATAAAGAGTAAGCAAGTCAATAAGAGAGGAGAATAGAGGAACAAGAGAGATAGAGAAATAGTGTGATGGGGATGCTCTGCTAGGTGCAGACTCCCTTGTATTTATATTATTAGGTTTGGAGTGTTGAACAAGTATACATGTGGGCCTGACTCATGGACTCTTAACTTTGATGGTCATCCATATATTTCATAACACTCCCCCTTGGATGACCATCCATTAAGAATGTGCCCCATTAAAACCTTACTAGGAAAATCCAGTGGGATAAAAACCTAGTGAAGGAAAAAGAGTACATCATTCTATAGTCCGTCTTTGTACATTGCCTCATTAAAAACGTTATCATGAAAAGCCCAATGGAAAAAAAAAACATGGTTAAGGAAAAAGGAGTACAATGCATTCCAATTGAGATCTTTGAGCCGACGAACTCCTATATTCTACACAAGCTTTTCAAATGTTGTAGTTGGAAGAGTCTTTGTAAATAAGTCTGCTAAATTATCACTTAAACGAATTTGTTGGATGTCTATGTCACCGTTCTTTTGTACATCATGAGTGAAGAAGAGTTTCGGTGATATTTGCTTTGTCTCATCTCCCTTGATGTATCCTTCTTTTGATTGAGCAATGCATGTAGTATTATCTTCATATATAGTTGTTGGCGGCATCTTTCCAGAGGACAAATCACCAATATCAAGTACGCATTGAATCACGAATCTCAGCCAAACGTATTCTCGTCTTGCCTCATGTAATGCTAATATTCCTGCATGGTTAGTTGAGGTGGCTATCATAGTTTGTTTCCCAGATCTCCATGAAATGGTTGTTCCTCCACATGTAAACAAGTAACCTGTTTGAGATATTTAGACAAATATCCTACATCTGCATAACCAATTAGATCAAGCTTGGACATAGAGGGAAAAAATAAAATCATATCCAATGTGCCTTTAAGATAACGAAAGACTTGTTTTATTCCATTCCAATGTCTTCGTGTAGGTGAAGAACTATATCTTGCTAATAAGTTAATAGCAAATGATATATCAAGTCGAGTATGACTAGCAAGATACATTAATGCTTTGATAGCACTAAGATATGGTACTTCAGAACCAAGTAATTCTTCAATCTTTTCTCAAGGTCTAAAAGGATCTTTATTTACATTTAATGACCTTACAATCAATAGAGTACACAATGGACATGATTTGTCCATATAGATTCCTTTTAATACATCTGCAATATAAGTCCCTTGGTACATAAATACCTCAGCCTTTAGATACTCAATTGATAAGGCTAGACAAAATTTTCATTCTCAACCATTTTATCTCAGATTCTTTCTTTAGCAAATCTACAGCTTTGGTAGCTCTTCTAGAGTCCCAATAAATCATTGTCATTAACATTAATTATGACATAAGCAATCTCACATCTCATCATAAATATGCATGAGTTGGTTGGGTCATTTTGTGACCGTCCTTAACCAAATAATCATCTAGATTGCTTCAATCTAGTAATTTGTTCATTGTTGAGAACATGAATTGTGTGCTTTAGGCATCTTACAATCTTCAAGGAGTTTTATAGAGATATCAATCTCAAGTGAGCCATACAAATAGGTTGTAACTCCAAGTATCCACCACGATTGTCACATGTGTCTTAAATATGACAACATTATTTCATTTTACTACAAAGACTCTTTAAGCCTTATCGTCTTTATACCTTTAGGGTATAGACATGAGGTTCAAAGACCCTTAAATTCAGCAAATGAATTGCTTCTTTCTATTTATGGCCAATCATACCCATTCATTTTTTGGTTCAAGATTCTCGCACATATTTCTAATATTGAGCGCTGTGAGACCCAAGTTTTTAAGCTTGGAATAAATTAGTGAAATTTCTTATTCACGATTAATTTGATGCAACATGAAGGAAAACCTGAACAAGTGTTTAATGAATGGAGTAAATTGTGTAGGAGAAAGTTCAGGTAAAGGCTAAGGATTGTATCAAAGTCGATAAAAGTTATAGCACGATTAGTATTCGCTTAGACCTAGGACAAGAACCCTAGGAAAAGATTAATTCCACCTTTGGAACACTGTAGGAATAAATTCCAAAAATCTTCAAGAGGAGTATAAGACTTTCTCTTATTCCTTTCCATAACAAGCGTTTCGATACGAAACCCTAGAATGTAAGAACGTCGAATTCCAATACTCGGAAGTTTGCCGAAACCGAATCACTGATAGTTCAGAAACCCTAAAATCAACGGACGATGAAGACTTTTTCTATTCGGAGCATCAAATAAAGATTTCATCCGCGCATGCCCACTCTAATCGACGTTCCAGATCTTTCTTCAGAAGGAAGTTTCTGCATCCGAGGTCAAAATCATAAAGTGCATAAAGTGCATTTTAAGCCGGTACACATTAAAAACAAGCCTCAAAAACCAAAAATCATACTGATATTTCTTTGGAGAATTAGAAGATTCAGCGGGAAGAATATCATGTCTAAAATACGTTGGAATCAGTAGGAAAAATCGGAATCGCGAAATTCTCATTTTTCCGCATTTTCCATTTCCTATATATAGTATATGAAAGAAAAAAAAAACAACAAAAAATCACAACACACACACACACGGCCGTAGCTTCAAGAGGAGGAAAAGGAAGAAAAGTGATTTTGCCAATTCTTGACCGATCGTCGTTCCGTTCGTTGCTACGCGTAGGCCTCGAGGTACTGATGCTTTTCCTTACCTCTGATCGCTTTTTCCATAGCTTTTCTCTAGGTATTTCTGTGCTCATAGTTTTGAGGTTTTTGCAAAACTATCCTGAATATCTCATTTTTGATTCTAAACATCTTCCCTACGTTCTCCTGAGTATGTTTAGCTAATAATACTCCGCCGAATCTCGAAAAACTACCGTCGAGTTTCCATTCTGGTGAAAATACCCATTTTGGGGCAAAGCTTCGTCCTTTGGACTGAAAACTATCTCCTTAGCTTAGTGCTAGTAGGATTAGTTGTCATAAACGTCGTTGGTGACGTCCCCATCCAATTTGCTTTTTGAAATTTCAGTTTTGAATTTCTGAGCTAAAAATAATGACCAAAATACCCCTGCGACAGTTTTTGATCCGATAATTTTTCCGAGTTTAGAATACCCTTAGTTACGGCTTATGATAGCATAGGAACCAAGTTTGATCGAAGAAAAATCGAGCCACCTAATTACCTAAAGTGGCCGAGCACTCTAAGGGGGGAGGAGGAAAATTCCTTTTTCGAAAACTTGTCCTTTCGCGCTAGATTTTCGTACCTCGGAGTATGTATTACTTCGGGTAACCTTAGTGAGCATTGATAGCTTAGTTTCCGATAGATGTTGATGGAATTCTGTGGTTTTTGCTCTAAGGTTTATTTGAGGAGTTTCAAGGAGAAGAAGACATAGAGTGTGAAGGAACGTTTGAGGAGAACGCTGGAATAACTATAGGTAAGGGCAACTTACCTTACTAGCTAATGCTTTAGGTGTCGATGCTTTCGACATTGATTTACTGTTTATGCACTTGTTTGTGGTTGATTGGAAAAATGTTTTCTGAGGCTTCGGCTGACAATGTAGATGATGCATCTACTGATATGTTTTTGAGATTGACTTACATGCTATGTGCTATGTGGGTAATCTAGGATGTGTGGTGCATGCCTTATATGCTAAGTGCTACGTGATTATTCTAGAATATGTTGAAATATGACATGTTCGTTGACTGTGTTGATGTAATTATGTCTTTCGCTGATATCTGCGATTCTGAAAAGTGAGAATAGCGGGCAGGTCATGCCGATTTTATTCTGAGATTTTGGGGAAAGTTTGATAGGACGAATGAGATTCGGGCCTTGTTATGGTTTTTCATGGATCGAGACATTCTCTGGAGTCATTTGGGATTTGGAGATCCCGGGAACTTATAAAATTCGCGATAAGATTAAAAGGATATTATTTTGTAAAGAAAACTCATAAGACATTAAACAACCTCTAAATATTTAAGTATTGGTAATAATCTCGAAGGAAGCTTGGGAGTCAGAATCTTAGTTTTGGAAAACGAGAAGTGTCGTCGGATCCAAGTGTTGAGAAAGTTGAGAAGTTTTGAGTATGTTGATACTCTTGTGCTGTGGGAGCAGTTGTGTCGTTGGGCTATCCGAGGGATAAGCCGGGAAATTGATAGTTTCCGAGTATGTTGATACTCTTTGCTCGTTGAGCAGTTTTGACCATCGGATGGAGATGAGTCGGATGATTTGGAGATCATCATGAGGTACAGTTTATGCCTTCGGGTACAGTTTATGCCTTCGGGTACAGTTTATACCTTCGGGTAATTCGGACATCGACGGGGGATATGATCGACCGTGAGGTTAGGATCGACCTGTTGATTGTCGGGCATAGCGGAGGGAAAAGTCGACCCGCAGGGTTAGGACTGATCCGGCTATGTCAAGGTTGTAAGTGACACCCGAGGGTTATGGTCGACACAATGCCAGTGTTAGGACCGACTCGATCGTGCCCAGCCTACTTCTTCTGGAATCGTCGAGATTGACGTTGCATGGGCATATCATGCACTCTAATTATATTCGTTGGGATTTGGATGAGTTGAAGTTGATAAACTTCATTCTGGGTATTTGATGAGTAGATGTTGATAAATATCGTTACGTGCTTTGATGATTGAATTGTACTAGAGATGTGATAACATGCTATGTTTAAACCTTAGGGTAGACAATGCAGAACTTATATGTATATATACAATGTATATATATACCCCTTATACTTTACCTGTTGTCTTGTATTCTCTATATTATATTCCGTAAGTTGACCCTTGCACGTGCTACCTGTGTTTGGGGGGCTATGTATGCCCTTTTTGTCAGATGTCGTCGATGGATTCCTTCGTGATTCTTCGTCGTTCGGGGAAGACCCGGAGCGAAATGACTACTACTGAGCCGTCGACGTGGACCCGGACTTCATGCATGACCAGATGAGAGTCGATGATGGAAGTATAGGGGATGGGTATTTAGAGTATACTAAGGTTGGGTGTTAGTGTCATAGCTCTGACTATTTCTCATTTTTGAGGGCTTGTGTTGCTGACACTTGACCTATCCTTTTGGGATTGTACATTTTGCCTACGGGCGTTACACTTTTCTACTTTCCGTCACTGGAGGTTACTCGTGACGAGGTTGCTACTTACAGCGGGGACTGTATTTATATTATACATTAGTTCTGTTATCTTTTGTTGGGAGTTTATTTCTTTCAGACTTTGGTTCTACTATCAAAAAAAAAAATATATTCACGTTTTTCCACCTTAAGTTTCTTTTTGGATCCTAAAGTGACGCCACCGAAATCGGGGTGTTACAAGCGCTACTTCATCATGTTGACAATTCTTCATATTCTTGGTTCCTTGGTTTAACTTGTAGAGACATAATCATATGAGATCTCTTAAATAAATAATTACAGGTACCTGAACCTCTTCAGGAGGAATAAACATTTTTGTAGTCTCTACACTTTTCAAGATAGTTTGCCTCATCAACAAGACCATCTTCCTTCTCTAGGAAATATCTTTTTGAACCAAGTTTTAGGCATGCCTTAGTCTAATAATGAATTTTCCAACTGGGATATTAAGTTAGAGAAGGATATTTGCAGCATATAAGGAATTTAATAATTCTTTTTAGGTCAGAGAATGCATCTTTTGAACTTCTGGTTCATAGTGCGAGTATACATATGCATTCTTTACAAATTTTCAGAGCTGCTTAATTTCCTCTCCACCTAATGCTGAGAAACAACAAGTAAGATATGAAATATCTATCGGTAATGGCTCAAATTGATTACATAATCTCAGCTTTCCTTGTGGTGTCACTTTAGTGCGTTGTGGTGGAGCAACTGAAACTATGTAACGCACATTGAAAATTCTTAGATGAGAGATATTAGGTTCCTGACCATGAACCAATTACAATGGGGAGAATTCCAATGAATTGTTGGCTTGATGCATGTCAATGCTGCTAATTGCAAAATCACATGTTCATAAATAAGGATATTTGTTCCCATATGTAATTGTCTAGTCATAAATATGAGGCGTTTAATTAAACAAATAAGCTAGATCATTTGAATACGAACATGTGCAACTAGATATTCAAAATCATGTCATTTACCAACTAGATCAAGGTTGGAATTTTCACTCTATCAATATTGAGAGTTGATGACATATATTTGGTCATTTAGTCGATGCATCGATAAATTTATGAAATACTTAAATGACTCATAAAAAGAGTGAATACGTGCACATGTATCGCATCAAATATACTCAAGAATAATGAGGGATTCAAATCCATACTTTTACCAATTATTAATTGGTCATGAGAACAATATATAAGAATTCATTATATTGAAGAATCTTCAGGTTCTTCGATGAGTGCTCATATGAATTCATATACTTTCGCATCATAAGACTCGGGATGGTCTAACCGGTCATGCCAATCACATTCAATTTGTTCCATATATAGAACTTTCTCATTCAAAATAATACTTCAATGTTTGAAGTAAAATTTTCTGACATTTTTAAATCCTTCAAGGATTTTGATATTTTCAACTTATAGTTTATCGTTACATCAATTAGATGTAAATAAAGCCCTTCAAAACTTTCAAATTTATAAGGAATATGTGTACATGAGAGTTGTGTCACAAGATGAGTATTGCATCTCATAATTTCCTTTAACGTGTATCCATGGCGTGGAAAAACACAATAGGTTTGACATCTTTACATGTTTGGATTACTACTGATCCAAGCAATAGCTAGCAACAATGTTTATATATGCTCTTTATATTTGTATGCTTTGATACCAATTTAGGGGAAGATAAAGGGAGCAGAAAACATGAGATCAAGCGCCAATGTGAGACTCTAACTCACACTTCAATTCTCAACATTCTCCCCCAAAGTGTGAGTCATAACCATATTATTATGCTCCCCCTCAGCAAGCTATTAGCAATTGCAATGCAATTCGCTTCATCCCCGTGCCAATAGGACACGTCGCCTGACCACCACATTGTGTTAGGAAGACTTTCGATATAAGGAGTCATTATCATGGCTATACCAACCATAGACTCTAATAGCATTTATAGGATTGCAACCACATTTGGGGTTGTTTCTTGAAAAAAAATAAGATTATTGATCTCTGGATCTTTTCAAGATTGTCAATGATCCCTTTTAAGATATAGCTTTGAAATTTCATAGGCTTCTTCTAGAGAGACACCACAAAAATTTCATTTCATGAGACAATACCATATATGCCATTGGATGTCCTTCATGGACATTTAAGGAGGTATGTCTGTACCTGAATTTGCTTCCAAGTTGGAATCTCTGGCGAAGCATTTCCAATTTTTCAACGATCATGTTGATGAGCGCTACATGTGTAAGCGTTTTGTTAATGGACTGAGGCATGATATCGAGGACTCGGTGAGGCCATTAGGAATTATGCGCTTTCAGTCGTTGGTTGAGAAGGCCACAGAGGTGGAGCTGATGAAGAATAAGAGGTTGAACCGTGCTGGAACTGGAGGGCCAATGAAGTCAGGCTCTAAAAACTATCAAGGCAAGGGGAGATTTCAGAACAGGAGGCCATATCAGCGTCCTGCTGGGAGAGGGTTTACTTCAGGATCTTACAGACCCATGACGGGTACTGCTGGTGGTTCTGGAGATCAGACTTTGAACAGGGAGGTGACCTGCTTCAAGTGTGGAAAGCCGGGACACTATGCTCGTGCTTGTCCCGACACGAGACCCAAATGCTTTAATTGTAACAAATTGGGGCATACTGCCGCTCAGTGCAGGGCACCCAAGACGGAACCAACCGTAAACACTGCTCGTGGAAAACGCCCTGCTGCTAAAGCGAGAGTCTACACCATGGATGGTGAAGATGCCGAAGGAGTCGACGGTCTGATCAGAGGAGACTGCGAGATTGACTGTAATCTCCTAACTGTACTTTTCGATTTCGGTGCAACACACTCATTTATCTCTAGAGAATGTGTGACCAGATTGAAACTTCCTATTACTGCTTTGAGCTTCGATCTTATAGTTACCACCCCTGCCAAAACTCTACTTGCTAATGCTGCATGTATGTATTGTCCGGTAACATATAGAGATAGAGTCTATCATGCTAACCTAGTATGCCTAACTCTCAAGAACCTAGATGTTATCCTAGGAATGGATTGGTTGTCCCACTATCATTGTCTTTTGGACTGCAACCGAAAGAGAGTGGTATTTCCTGACTCGGATCTTTTCGAGTATCTATCTGCCAATCACATTAGTGTCTCTTTGAACGAAGGATCTCAAGAGTACTCCGTATTGCTAAGCTTAGAGAGTAAAGGGAACCCGGAAGTTAACAATATTCCAGTTGTGAGGGACTTCATGGATGTTTTTCCTGGCGATGTACCTGGATTGCCGCCTGTACGCGACATCGAGTTTGCTATTGACATCGTACCGGGAACAGGGCCGATTTCGATTGCACCATATCGTATGGCACCTGCGGAGTTAGTAGAATTGAAGTCTCAACTAGAGGATCTTCTGTCGAAGAGATTTATCCGACCAAGCGTTTCGCCTTGGGGAGCGCCAGTCTTATTGGTGAAGAAGAAGGACGGGAGATCTAGATTATGTGTCGACTACCGACAACTAAACAAAGTAACCGTCAAGAATAGGTATCCGTTACCTAGAATTGATGATTTGATGGATCAACTTCGAGGAGCTGCGATATTCTCAAAGATAGACCTGAAGTCGGGTTACCATCAGATCAGAGTAAAGACTGAGGATATCCAGAAGATGGCATTCAGAACTCGTTATGGACACTATGAATATTTGGTAATGCCATTTGGGGTGACAAACACACCTGCTATATTCATGGACTACATGAACAGGACTTTCCATACATTCTTAGATAGATTCGTCGTGGTGTTTATCGACGACATTCTGATTTACTCGAAGAATGCTGAGGATCATGAGGGGCACTTGCGCCAAGTTTTACAAGTGCTGAGGGAAAAAGAATTGTACGCCAACCCTTCCAAGTGCGAATTTTGGCTCGAAGAAGTCAAATTCTTAGGCCATGTGATCTCTAAAGAGGGTATAGTTGTGGACCCAGCAAAGGTAGAAACCGTATTGGCATGGGAACGGCCAAGGACTGTGACTGAAATCAGAAGTTTTGTCGGTTTGGCGGGATATTATCATCGTTTCATCGAGAACTTTGCCAAGATTGTTGGACCCTTGACTCAACTTACGAGGAAGGATCAACCTTTTGCATGGACCGAAGCGTGCGAAACTAGCTTTCAGACGATGAAGGAACGTTTGACGACGTCACCTGTACTCGTTCTACCGCAACCAAAGGAGCCGTATGAGGTGTATTGTGATGCTTCGCATCAAGGTTTGGGATGTGTGCTGATGCAACATCGGGAGGTAGTTGCTTATGCCTCACGACAACTGAAGGTTCACGAGAAGAACTATCCGACTCATGACTTAGAGCTAGCTGCCATTGTATTTTCACTGAAAATCTGGAGACATTACCTATATGGATGCAATTTTACCATATTCAGTGATCATAAGAGTTTGAAGTACTTGTTTGAGCAGAAGGAGCTGAACATGAGACAACGACGCTGGATGGAATTTCTCAAGGATTACGAGTTTACCCTACAGTATCATCCTGGGAAGGCTAATGTTGTTGCTGATGCCTTGAGCAGGAAGATGCATATCTCGTCAATGATGGTTAAGGAGCTGCAACTGCTGGAACAATTTCGAGACTTGAGCTTAGATGTGAGATTGTCCGAGGGAGAACTGAAGTTCGGAATGATCAGAATCGCCAATGGATTGATGGAAGAAATCCGAGACCAACAGTTACAAGATGAATTTCTACTCGGGAAAAGGAACTTGGTAATTCAGGGTAAGGACCCGGAATTCAAGATAGGAAGTGACAATATCCTACGGTGTAAGGATAGAGTTTGCGTACCTAACAACCCTGACTTGAGGAGGTTGATTATGGACGAAGGTCACAAGAGCAAGTTGAGCATTCATCCTGGAAGATGAATTTTTGGTGGCCAGGAATGAAGAGACAAGTGGCTGAGTATGTAGCTGCGTGTTTAACATGTCAGAAAGCAAAGGTGGAACATCAGAAATCTTCAGGTATGCTACAAAGCTTGGATGTACCAGAATGGAAATGGGATAACATATCGATGGATTTTGTCGTGGCCTTGCCAAGAACTCAGAAGGGATATGATTCGATTTGGGTAATAGTGGATCAATTAACTAAGTCGGCTCACTTTATACGTGGAGAAACTATCGGAGATATACATAGCTGAGATTGTACGTCTTCATGGAGTACCGACTAGTATTGTTTGATTTGTTTCCGATCGAGACCCAAAGTTTACTTCACATTTTTGGGGAGATCTTCAGGAGGCTTTGGGGACAAGGCTGAGATTAAGTTCTGCTTATCACCCACAGACTGATGGACAGACTGAGAGAACTATCCAATCATTGGAAGATTTACTACGAGCTTGCGTAGCAGTTGGGATAACCTATTGCCATTGATTGAGTTCACTTACAACAACAGTTTTCATACGAGCATAGGTATGGCACCGTATGAAGCTTTGTATGGCCGCAAGTGTAGGACACCTTTGTGTTGGTATCAAAATGGAGAGAATCTGTTAGTAGGACCAGAACTTCTGCAACAGACAACCGAGAAGATCAAGCAGATCAGAGAGAAAATGAAGACTTCTCAAAGTAGACAGTAGAGTTATGCAGATCAAAGGCGCAGAACTCTAGAATTTGAAGAAGGAGACCATGTATTTCTGCGAGTTACACAGACTACGGGAGTTGGTCGAGCAATTAAGTCAAGAAAGCTTACGCCAAAGTTTATTGGACCTTATCAAATTACTCGTCGAGTAGGACCAGTTGCTTATCAGATTGCACTACCACCATTTCTATCGAACATTCATGACGTGTTCCACGTGTCACAACTGAGGAAGTATATTGCGGATCCGACGCATGTTATCGAACTTGATGACATCGAGTTGAAGGATGATCTGTCTTTCGAGACACCGCCAATTAGCATTGGTGACACAAGGATAAAAAAATTGAGAGGAAAAAAGATTGTGTTAGTGAAAGTCATTTGGAACAAAGACACCGACGATGCGACATGGGAGCTGAAGGAAAAGATCAAGGAACAGTATCCCGAACTTTTTACTGAACCTTAAGTTTCGAGGTCGAAACTTTCTTTTTGGAGGGTAGTAATGTAAGACCCAAGTTTTTAAGCTTAGAATAAGGGAATAAAATTCATATCCACGATTAGGTTTGATGTATCGTGAAGGAAATCCTGAACAAGAGTTTATCGAATGGAATAAATTTATGAAGGGGAAAGTTCAGGAAAAGTCTAAGAATTGTATCAAAGTCGATAAAAGTTATAGCACGATTAGTATTCGCTTAAACCTAGGGCAAGAACGCTAGTAAATAACTAATTTGCACTTAAATACACGATGGAAACTAATTCCAAAAATCTTCAGAGAAATGTTAGAACTTCTCTTAATCCTTCCATGACAAGAGTTTCGATGCGAAACCCTAGAATGTATGAACGTCCGATTCCAATCCTCGGAGGTTTGCCGAAACTAAAACCCTGATTGTTCAAGAAACCTAAAATGAACGGTTGATGAAGACTTTTTCTATTCGGAGCTTCAAATGAAGATTCCACACGCGTACACCCGTTTCTCTTGATGTTTCCAATCTTTCTTCAGAATGAAGTTTTCTCTTCCGACATCCACTGCAAAAAGTAGTTTATCGGGTAAAATAGATTTACACCGACTTTGGATTGTTTACCTTAATTCCAAGAAACCTCTTTTGAGTTTTGGAATTCTGTCACCAAAACCTATCTTAGAATTCACGAAGGATGGCACAGGAAAAATCGAAATCGCGAAATTTTCATTTTCCCGCATTTTCCATCCCCTATAAATAGGAGAAAAAAATCAAAACTCTTCACCATTTCCATACCCAAACCCGCGAGCTTCAAGGAGGAGGAGGAAGAGAATATTTTCGCCGTTTCTTGCTTGATCGTTGCTCTGACAATTGCTACTTGAAGGTATCGAGATATAGATGCTAATCCTTACTTCTGATCGTCAATTCCGTCGTTTTTCTCTATGTCTTTCTGTACTCTAAGTTTTGAGGTTTTTGCAAAACTGTCCAAATAACTTCATCTTTCTATCTAAACCTCTTCCCTACGTGCCCAAGAGCATGTTTAGCGGATTACATTTCGCCGATTCTCGACGAACTGCCGCCGAGTTTTAATTCTGCTTCAAATACCCATTTTTAGACAAAGTTTCATCCTTTATACTGAAAACTCTCGACTTAGCTTAGCGCTAGTAGGATTAGTCGTCATAAACGTCGTTGGTGACGTCCCCATCAAGTTTGTTTTTCGAATTTCCAATTTTGAAATTCTGAGCTAAAAATATTGACCAAAATACCCCTGCGACAGTTTTCGATCCGATAATTTTTCCGAGTTGAGATTCACCTTAGTTACGACTAATGAAAGCCTAGGAACCAAGTTTGATTGAAGAAAAGTCGGCGCACACAATTAATGTGTGTGGCCGTGAGCTCTCCAAGGGGGGGGGGGGAAATTCCTTTTTCGAAAACTTGTTCTATCGGGCTAGATTATCGTACTTCGGAGTATATTCTACTTCGTATAACCTTAGTAAGTATTGATTGCTGAGTTTCTGACTGATTATGATGGAATTCTGTGGTTTTTGCTCTAAGGTTCATTTGAGGAGTTTCCAAGAGAGGAAGGCGTAGAGTGTGAAGGAACGCTTGAGGAGAACGCAGGAGGAACTACAGGTGAGGGCTACTCACTGAACTACTAGTTAATGCTTTAGGTGTCGACGAATTCGACTTGATTACTGTTTATGCACTTGTTTGTGTTTGACTGGGAAATGTTTTCTGAGGCTTCGGCTGACAATGATGATTATTCATCTGTGAACTGTTTTTGAGATTGATTCACATGCTATGTGCTAAATGGTTAATCTAGGATGTGTGATACTGTGCTATATGCTAAGTGCTACATGGTTAATCTAGGATGTGTTGATATATGTGCCATGATTGTTGGACTGTGCTAATTTAACTATGCTATTACACATATATCTGCTGTACTTCAGAGTGAGGATAACGGGCAGTTATGCCAAATTTATCATGAGATTTTGAGAAAGTTTGACGGGACAAACGGAGGTTCGGGCCTTGTATTTATTTAGTGGATCGAGACATTCTCTGGGAATTACTTGGGATTATAGGATCTTTGGAACTCATAAGATTTGCGATAAGACTAAATGGAAACTATTTTACAAGGAAAATTCATAAGATATTAAACAACCTCTAAATCTTTAAATAATGATAACAATCTCGAAGGAAAGCTTAGGATTGGAATATTAGTTTTGAGAAAGGAGAAGTATCGTCGAATCCAAGTTTTGGGGAAACTATAAGTTCCTGAGTAGGTTAATACTCTTTCGCTCGAGGAGCAGTTTTGTGGTTTGGCTATCTAAAAGATAAGCCGGGAAACAGGTAGTTTCCGAGTATGTTGATACTCTTTTGCTCGATGAGCAGTTCATTGTTTGGCTATCTAAATGATAAGCCGGGAAACGGATAGTTTCCGAGTATGTTGATACTCTTTTGCTCGCTGAGCAGTTTTGACCATCGGATGGAGATGAGTCGGATGATTCGAGAAATCATCATGAGATAATACATCTTTATAATTAATTGTCTTTTGTCGCAGAATCGACATTTACCTTAGGGTATGCTTTTAGAGACAATAAGTTAGCTAGAACACGTGGCGACGTGTCGAGTGAGGTCGGAGACGTTGTTTGGCTAATCACTTTGCATTCATGCACACATTTTGAGGTTAATACACGGTGGGATGCCGGACCTCGGTGGATTCCAAAATGGTCATAAGACCCGAATTTCCACGTAAGAACACTGCGGTGATTCTTAGTAGCAGAACGAAATGGCAGACCTTTGGGTTTACTGCTGATCTGACTACCGTTGTTGTTGGTGTAAGAGGCACGCGGGCCGAAATGGTCCCACCGTGGCTGGTGTTAGGACTGATCCATTGATGCCCATCCCTCCGGAATGCATCTTGTCAACCGTTATTTCATTCATGCAACATGCATACTGACTTAGTTGCCGAGTGTGATTGATACTTGTTAATCTTATTTGATGCATGTTAATTATTATTATTGTCGTTTATTTTCATTGTGAAACATACAACTCTAGGATGCTATCTCTAACTTATAAGCCTAAGTAGCTATCCCTTAACTTTACCTATTGGAGTTATTATTTACATATGGGCCGGGCGGGTCGTTATAAGTCCACTGACCCCCCCCCCCCCCGGTAAGGCCAACAGGAAGGTGATTAGGACATGGGCCCCAGCTTGAGGATGTGGGCCCGAGTTGTTTTGTCTTGTTATATTGTACACATGTATTTATCTTATTCAACATAGGGATTTGGGCCTTGCATGTAAGGCTCAAATCCATGAACATTCTAGATAAGGATCATTCCTACTATAAAAAGGATGTCCTCACCTTGTACTAGGGACCTTTTTCATCATTTATGAGATTATTTCCTTATTTATGTATTACTTACCTCTTTTAGCTCTGCTAGGGCTTTTCAAGGGTACTTTATTACCATTGTCATACCTTAGACAGGAACAACATAATTCTTTGGAGTTGACCCTCGCGTCTTCTGTGTGTGCTTTGGCGGACTACGCCCATTGTCAGATGTCCATGGCGGACTGGTTCACGATGGTTCACCCTTCGGGGGGGACTAGGTTTGAGATGCTAGATCAGGATGACCCCGGCTCATGGGTGGTCGACCCCGCTGGCCACCGAGCGACTTACTCGGGGAGGATTATGGAGGACCGTGTCGACCGTCTGGGACACTTGACGGAAGGAGTGCTGGTGTGAACTCCTCTAGACAGGATTAGTGTAGGAGTAGAGTCATAGCTCTGACCGTCATGCTTCATTTGGGGACAGGGTAGTTTCCTGACCGATAGCTTTTTGTGTGGTTTCTTTACGGAAATCACAGAGAGTTGGTTGGACTAGGAGGTCTTGTCTTAGGCCGTTTGGGCTTACTTATTCTCATTTTTGAGGGATTGTGTTGCGGACACTTGACCTTTCCTTTTGGTTCGTACATATTGCCTACGGGCGTTACTTTCTGTTACTTCCCGTCACTGGAGGTTACTCGTGACGTGGTTTGCTACTTACAGCGAGGGCTGTAATTATATTGTACAATAGTCATGTTATCTTTTGTTGTAGATTTTTATTTCATTAAGTCTTTAGTTTTATTATTTAAACAAATCGAAAAAAAATATTCACGTTTTTCCGCTTTAATTTTCTTTTTGGTTGCTAAAGTGACGCCACCGAAATCGGGGTGTTACACCTTGCTCATGATGATTTGACCCACATTCTTAGCTTGATCAAAGACAACCAAGAGTTCAACCAAGAAGGTTTGCAACTCGACAAGGGCAACTGCCTGAGCATGGTCAAGACACTGGCCAATGAGAAAGGTGAGCAGATCCTTAACCTCATGGCTAGCCTGAGGGTCAGCCTGAATTCGGTCGAGGAAGCCTTCAGCGAAGACCAGGTTCTTAAGCTTGGCTAAGTTCTTAGTGATTTGATTAGCATTGGCCACCCCACGAGACTCAGCAGTTTCAGCGACGTCAACCTGGACAGCTGGAGAGTCAAGGTCCAGGGTACCATCGACGTCAAGGTCCAGGGTACCATCGAGAAAACCTGGGACAAGGCCGTGGTCCTCGAAGAAGCTGAACTTCCCTTGGCTTGTGGGGAAAGTAGAGCCATTCCAGAGTCTTGTCGAGCCTTAGGCATAGGGGAAGCTTGAGTCGAGGTCTGGGCCCCGGCGCCAACAGCAACAGGAGACTTAAGAGGAGGCATGACGTTAACCACTTGGTCAGGCTGAACGATTGGGGGCACCTGGTGCTCACCACGTTGAACTTCGACGTGTGGCACATTCTGCTCACGGGCAGGAGGGGAAGTGCTCTGAGTGTCCTGCGGAGGAAAATTAGAAAGGTTATCTCGACATTCCTTGGTATAATAAGGTTCACAACCAGGATGCTGCCAAGCAATTAGCTTTGAATTGAAATAGAACGTCAACTTGTCCCACACAGGGTCTAATTCGCTAGAGTCTAAACTCGAACTCGAGGACTCCAAACTGTGCAAAGGACTAAACAGAACGACTGGTGGGATATTAGGAGGTAACCACGTGGCTCGAGGCACAGCCATTTTGGACATACCGACCCTCTGAAGAAGGAAAGTGAGAATCCTTAAGGGGACATAAAGAGAAAGTACAATATGATGTGATGGACTACAACAACCAATGGTTACCTTATGAGTAGATTGTTTGAGAGGACTAGAATCCACTGAGCTCTCAGAAGGCTGTGAAGACTCTCTACTCGAACCTCTGCCAGACTTGGTTTTGGACTTCTTTTTCTTAGGAGCCTCCTCGATTGGTGTCTTCTCGCCATGTTGGCTAGAGACTTCAACGTTTGCAGAAACAAGTAGCTCGTCATGAGTTGGAGGGCTAGAAGTGGAATGCTCTTGCATCTCGACCTGCATCTCGACCTAGGAAAGGGAACAATGCATGAGTAAAACTCGACAGCGTCAGTTTAAGTACAATCATCAACATAATCAAGAACATGCAAACCTTGTCAACAGCTGAACTACCTTCCCCCACTTAAGGTTGGCTTGTGGATTTTGCTGGAGAAGGCCTACTAACAGTGGAGCCACAAGTAGTAGGGGTGGCCCCTCGTTTTCGGCCCTGGGGCAGAGAAAGGCTTATCATAGGACATGAATAAGCAAATAAAAAAAAAAAACTCTTGCTCAACCAGAAGATACCTTGTTTAAGTTAAGCTTGTCAGCCAAACTGACATCGTCATTATCATCATCATCGTCAACTTCAATTGTAACCAGAGGCACTTGGGGAGAAGCCTGAGGAGTTGATCGAGGAATGGGTTCAGCTGCAAAAGTTTAAAAAGAAGTGTCGGATAACCAATAGTGCAAGGAAGCCAAGTCGAAATGGTTACCTTGACCAATACGTGCGTTTAGCGATATGTGGTTGAAGATTTCGACCGACATATATAAAGGATAATTCCACATGTAGTATTTAGTCCAAGTCACTCGCTTCCGGGGAGGCAACGCCTCATTATAAATGTTCTTTATACTTACATGGTCAACCCACTTGGGAAGAACCAGAGGAAAGGCAAAGGCATACTGGCAGGTAGGCAACGATGGGAACGTAAAGCCAGTTTTTCGAGTGACAAAAGAAAGACCATCCTCATGAGAAGGGATGACCAATCGAGATTTCTTGGCTTTAGATTCCCACTTTTGCCTAAGGACCTGAGCAGCTTTGGCAACAGTTTCCCGAAGTCGAGGTTCCGGAAAATACACTACACCAAAGAATTTATGAAAAGCGTTGATTTCAGCTAGATGCATACCTTTGGTCTTCTTGGGAATCTGATTCTGCAAAAGAAAAGCATTGGTCATGCACTGAATACAATCCACAAGCTGCATTGAAATTTCAGTCCAATACCCGGACCACCAGGTTTTGAAGGACTTGGTCACGTAATAAGAAGGAACAAAAGGAAAAGGACTAAGGTCGAGAAGCTTCTTGTTGTAATAGTAAACGGTTTTGTCGAAGACACTGGTCTTAGTGACAGCGCCAGGATAAAGGACAAGAGTGCTATCAAACAAAGTGTTGGGCATATCCTGACTTAGCCCAAATTGTCGAGAAACGAGCTGGGGGTTATAGCCACACAAGGTATGATCATTGTTGGCAAAACCTATCATTAAAACTCGGGGAGACAAGATGGTTTGCCAGAGTTCAAGCTGATGCTGGGAGAGAGCTCCTGAGTCAGGAAGGTTAGGGTATGAATTCCTAAGCCATCGTGGGCCGTAGGTTGGTTTGCTATAAGGGGCAAAGCTGGATCGGTAGTGTTTTAGCTCGAGAAACATGCTAAAGTACTTCTTAAAATCAGCTTCGAAGTTGGAAGCATCATAAGGAGGGGTTAAAGTTTCAAGCCGATGAGCATCAATCCGGGTATTAGAGATTGCAGGAGGAGTCTTCTTGGCTGGGAGAAAAGATTCAAAAACCGCATTCAACCAGAGTTGAAGCAACCATCGAGGGCCAGCAGCATTCAAAGAGATGATTTTAGGATTTCGAATATCAGTCACTGCTTCGTTAATCATTTGGTACAAATTGCCAAGAACTAGCCTAGCCAATGCAAGCTTTCGACCTTCGTTAAGCAAGTTAGCTAAATGAAGTAATTTGGCGGGGATCCTCAAGGATTTGGTGCAGAAAACGTAAGCAGAAAGCCAGTACAAAAGAAAGGCAACATGCTCAGCATCAGACACCTCACCCTCCTCGACATAATGGTCTTTAACAAATCGGCTGAAGGCCACATTCTCCGCCGAGATTGCGATTGGCGCAGTTGGGGCAGCAATGGAATGATAATCATCGCCCATGGGCCAAAGGCCAGCAATAGCAACAACATCGAGAAGAGTCGGAGTAATCATGCCAAAAGGGGTGTGAAAGTAGTTAGTAAACCTCTCCCAAAGTAAAAGGAACTCAAAAGCATGGCCAGGTTATACGAAATCAGTGACCTCGACAATTGGATTAAGTCGAAAATCGTGACCTTCTTCCAGTGCTGAGCTTTACAGGCTTCTACTCTATTAAGCCATTTAAGGTAAGCACCGTCATTGGCAGAAGGGTTGAGAGGGGCAGATCGAAAAGCTCGCTTAGGGTCACTCAGGAAGGGCATCCGATAAGAAGATCAAAAAGCTAAAATAAGCTCCTCCTCTCGAATACTAGGGTGAAAGGTGGCATGTCCCTCAGGAAGACTATCAGGTGCACCCCTTTTTGCCTTTTTCAAAGGACCTAAAATGGCGCGCAAAGTACCATTAACAGTAAAAGGAATGAGTACCTGGGATTTCCAGATGGCTCTTTTCTCCTCAGCATTTGGGGGATCTGGAATAGGTACACGCTTAGCGTCAGGCATTTTGAGTTCAGAAGCCAATGGAACAACCTTGCTGGGGTCAGAGGCCATGAGAAGCGATTGAAAAGTCACCGGAGGAAAAGAAATAGCAGAAAAATTTCAAGAAAATCTGTGAAGATTCAAAGAGTGTGAAGCTTGTAAAAGCTTCAATGGCGTATTTATAGACGGAAAGAGGGAGCGGATGTGAAGCTGCATTATGCCATATTGTATAAAATTTAAAATCCCAACGGTTATTTTATTATTATAACCACTGCCTCCTAGCTTGTAGGTTAAAAAGGGGAATGATGGTTCCTAGCGAAAATACTGCACCTAGCAGTGAGAAAGTCAGACGTTATGACTGTTGATTGGACTTGAAAACGAACGGCTAGGATTGCAAGATGGTTAATTTTCCAGAGGAGATCAGCTACAAATCGAACTTAAAAAATGCTTGGTTTCTCCAAGATATGGTAGTCGAAGACCAACATTTTTGGGGGGCATCTGTTGGCCCAAAATAGTTTGCCCAAAATCAAATGGGCTTGTCGCAGAATGGAGCCAGAGAAATCAGGATAAACACTAAGTTATGTTGCTGGCAAAACTCGACAAGAGATACGTTAGAAGCAGTTGCTACAAAAAAGGGTCAATTGAGCACGTACTCGTAGCTCACGGAAACGGTTGGAGGAGCGTTTAGTCACTGGCCAAAGCCTCCACGTGGCGGACAAGCAGTTGAGACACACCCCTTTCCCACTACGCATGGAACTTCCGAAGCAAGCATCAGGTCGTGGGGAAACCAGACCCACTAACTCACTCATCGAGAGGAAGAAACCACCAAGAACGTGTGAGACCATGGAGCACTATAAGTAGAAGAACACTCATTCAGAAAAAGGGTTCTCAACTCAACTCTCAAACTCACTAAAAAGCTCACATGTCCGCATCAAAGAGACTCAACGAGCCTAACATGATCATGGAGGAGTATGTTGCAGAACCAGCCATTTACAATTTTTGCACTTAAGCGTTTTCGAATGTGTTGTTATTCTCTTTGAATTTCTTGTCGATTTTCTTTGTTTGTTTAATGTAATTGCAACTTCCCGAATTGTGTACTTTGTTTTTGCTTAATGAAATTTACTTTTATGCGCCTTTAGTTGGTCTTTGCATCTCGAATTACTGAATTAACTCTTGGACCTACGGTTGACGAGAAATTCCTATTTTGCACACAACGATTTGGCAAGACGTTTTCTCAAAAGAACCCTTAATTCGCAAAATTCTTAAACTTTTTCCAATCGAGTTTGGAAGATGTTTGTGTAACACCCCGATTTCGGTGGCGTCACTTTAGTAACCAAAAGTAAACTTAATGCGGAAAAACGTGAATATTTTTTTTTCGATAATAACTAGGACAAGACTGAATTAAATAAAACCCAAAAGCGACAAGCAACAGAACTAATGTACAATATATAATACAGCCCCCGTTGTAAGTAACAACCTCGTCACGAGTAACCTCCAGTGACGGAAAGAAAAGTGTAGCGCCCGAAGGCAATATGTACAGACTGAAAGTAAAGGTGAAGTGTCCGCAACACCATCCCTCAAAACTGAGAATCAGCTGGCCCATCGGCCTGAAGCAAGACCTCCTAAGTCCAACCAACTCTCTGTGATTCCTGTAAAGAAACCACACAAAAAGCTATAGGTGGGAAACTACCCTGTTCCAAAAGAAACAAATGATGTTCAGAGCTAAGACTCTACTCCTACACTAATCCCATCTTGAGGAGCTCACACCAGCACTAAAACCTACATGCTAGCATGATCGTCGTCCGAATTCGAAATCCAGAACGACCTAGTCTATGTACACCATCCGTCATCCTCTCGCTACCGCGTCGCGCTCCTATTCCAGCATCCCAACCTAGTTTCCCCCGAAGGGTGAACCATCATGAGCTAGCCCACCAAAGACATCTGACAATGGGCGTTTGTCCGCCAAAGCACACACAGAAGACGCGAGGGTCAACTCCAAAGAATTATATAAATAATACCACCGATAGATACAGATAAGGAAATAGCCACTTAGGCTTATAGCTAGGGATAACATCCTAGGGTTGTATATTTCACAATGAATGTAAACAGCAATAAATCACAGTTAACATGCCTCAAGTAGAACTAACAAGTATCAAACACACTCATCAACTAAGTCAGTATGCATGTTGCATGAAATGATATGCAGGTTAACCTAGTCAACCAATATGCAATCCGGAACGGATGGACATCAACGGATCAGCCCTAACACCAGCCACGGTGGAGCCATTTCGGCCCGCGTGCCTCTTACTCCAATGACAGCGGTAGTCAGATCAGCAGTAAACCCGTAGGTCTGCCATTTCGGTCTGCTACAAGAGACGTCTATAAACGCTCTTACACGGCATTCCGGGTCTTATGACCATTTTGGAAACCGACGAGGTTCAGAGTACGTCCTGTGTTAATACCTCATTAATGTTGCATGAATGCAGGATGATTAGTCAAACAACGTCTCCGATCTCACTCGACACGTCGCCACGTGTTCTAGCTAAATTAAAGTCTCTAAAAGCTTACCCTAAGGTAAAGTCGATTCTGCGACAAAAGACACTTCTTCACAACAACACATAACTCACGATGATCTCCAAATCATCCGACTCATCTCAATCCGATGGTCACATCTGCTCAACGAGCACAGAGTATCACACTCTCGGAAACTAACGGTTTCCCGGACTTATCCCCAGGATAGCCCAACAACACATAGCTGCTCCAACAGCACAAGAGCATCAACATACTCAACACAGCTGCTCCAACAGCACAACAACAACAACATACTCAATACCTCTCAACTTTCTCAACCCTCGGATCCGACGACACTTCTCGTTTTCCAAAACTAAGATTTGCATCCAAAGCTTCCTTTCGAATTTATTATCATTAATAGAAGATTTAAAGGTTGTTTAATGTCTTATGAGTTTTCTTTTCAAAATAATATCCTTTTAGTCTTATCGCAAAATCTTATAAGTTCTCGGGATCTCCTAATCCCCAACTAACACCAGAGAATGTCTCGATCCATACAACATCATAACAAGGCCCGAATCTCATTCGTCCTATCAAACTTTCTCAAAACTCTCAAAATAAAATCGGCATGACCTGCCCGCTATTCTCACCATTCAGAATCTCAGATCTCATTGCAAAAGCATAAATAACTCAGCACAATCAATCAACATGTCATATATCAACATATTAAGCAATAACCACATAGCACTTAGCATATAAGGCATGCACCACACATCCTAAACTACCCAATTAGCACTTAGCATGAAGATTCAATCTCAAAAGCATTCAGTAGATGCATCATCTACATTGTCAGCCGAAGCCTCAGAAAACGTTTTTCCAATCAAACACAAGCAATTACATAAACAGTAAACAATGTCGAAAGCATCGACCCTAAGCATTAACTAGAGATTCAGTGAGAAGCCCTCACCTGTAGGTTCTCCATAATGATCGTCTAACGCTTCCTCGCAAGCAAAGTCTTGTTCCTCGGGAAACTCTTCAAAAGCACCTTTAGAACAAAACCACAGAAATCAATCAAAATCTATCGGAAACTAAGCTATCAATACTTACTAAGGTTACACGAAGTAATCTATACTCTAAGGTACGATAATCTAGCGCGAAAGACAAGTTTTCGGAAAAGGAAATTTTCCTCCTCCCCCCCTTAATAGGTTCGGCCACTTTAGGTAATTAGGGGACTCGATTTTTCTTCGATCAAACTTGGTTCCTATGCTTTCATTAGCCGTAACTAAGGGTATTCTGAACTCGGAAAAATTATCGGATCAAAAACTGTCGCAGGGGTATTTTGGTCACTATTTTTAACTTAGAATTTTCAAAACTGAAATCCCAAAAATCAAATTTGACAGGGACGTCACCAACGACGTTTATGACAACTAATCCTACTAGCACTAAGCTAAGGCAATAGTTTTCAGCCTAAAGGTTGAAGCTTTACTCCAAAAACTCCAAAAATGGGTATTTAAGGCTAAAATTGATTCCGGCGGAATTCCGGCGACATAACGGAAAATCTAACCCGGCAGAAGTGATCTTGGGCATGTAAGGAAGAGGTTTAGAATCAGAAATGAAATATTCAGGATAGTTTTGCAAAAACCTCAAAACTATCAGCTCAGAAAAGTCTATAGAAAAGCTATGGAAAAAGCGATCAGAGGTAAGGATTAGCGACTATACCTCGGCACCTTGAAGTAGCAACTGTTGGATCGACGATCAAGCAAGAAATGAAGAAAATCTTCTCCTCCTCCTCTCCTCTCAAACTCGCGGCCTTGGTGGGGAAAATGGGTATGGTTTTGTGTTTTTTTCTCATTTCTTGGCTATATATAGAGGTTGGCAAAACGCGGTAAAATGAAAGTTTCGCGAATCTGATTTTTCCGGCGTCATTCTCCGTGAATTCCAAAATATGTTTTGGCGAAAGAATTCCAATACTAAAATGAGTTCTCCTTGTATTTTTGACGACTAATGCAAAGTCGGTGTAAAACTATTTTACCCGATAAGTTGCTTTTTGCATCGAATGTCGGAATAGAAAACTTCCTTCTGAAGAAAGATTAAATCATCAAGAGAAATGGGTGTACGCGTGTAGAATCTTCATTTGAAGCTCTGAATAGAAAAAGTCTTCATTGTCGGGTGATTCTAGGGTTTTGAAATACCAGGGTTTCGGTTTCGGCAAACTTCCGATGATTGGAATCGGACGTTCGTAGATCCTAGAGTTTCGCCTCGAAACAATTGTGATATATGGAAAAAGAGAAGTTCTAACATTTCTCTGAAGATTTTTGGAATTAACTTCCATCGTGCCTAAAAGTGAAAACTAGCTATATACTAGGGTTTCTGACCTAGGTTTAAGCGTATAACGATCGTGCTATAACTTTTATCGACTTCGGTACGATCCTCCGACTTTTCCTGAACTTTCTCCTTCATATATTTATTTCGTTTGGTAAACTCTAGTTCAGGTTTCCCTTCACGATACATCAACCCTAATCGTGAATAGGATTTTATTCACTTAGCATAAGCTTAAAAACTTGGGTCTTACAGTTTGTTTACTAAATATCACCGTAAACACCAAGGAAGCATGGGCACTTTGGAACAGTAGTCGTGTCATGTCTTATCCGTGTGTCTGATACATATTTGTGTTGGAGACTTCTAGAAATTTGTAAAATACAGCTAGAACTTCTAGTTGTACTTTACAAATTTGTACTTTAATTTTTGGTACTTTTATACTCATACAAATGGGGATGCGAAAACAATTAGATAAATGATCAGAGTTATCTGTCCCGTGGCATGCAATAGTTGACCCCAAAACTCTATAGCGGTAAAACTCTATAGCTGGTGGCGAGTAGAAGGATGGTTGCTTTACTTTTTTTTTTTTGGTACATCGGAAAGATAAATTGCACCCTCCAGAAATTGATCCTTGGACCTCCCCCTACCCAACCCATATGTCCCCTAACTCTTACCACTTGAGCTATCCTACGGGTACATGATGGTTGCTTTACTGAAGACATATAAGTAAATAAATTTTTATATATACTAAAATATAAAATATTATCTAAAGTTACTCAACGGCGTGTCTGGAAGGACCCTCCTCCTTTTGTCTCGGCGTAGTTGTAACTGGGTTCTGCTAGCTAGTTTTCTGTTTTAATTGTTACTTTTCCTCTTGTAACAAAAAAAAAAATGCACATTCATCAATAATGAATAGAAATAAATAGCTTAAGTTGAATACATAACTAATGAATAATGCCATGAGTGCAATTAAAGAATGTAGAGAGTAACAATTGTACATGGACATTCCACCAGGCTGAGACAGAATGCAATACAAACATGGTTGACTTGGCAATTCCAATAACCAAATTGAAGAATTAATAAATTCATCGAGAAACTGAAGAGCTCACCTGAGCACCGGTCTGAGCAGCAGTTGTAACTACTTCAATGAGGTCAGCAGGTGCAATGGGTCCCGTCGATCGAGCACCCACCTTCGGGAAGTTCTTAGGCACCAGTGAGTTTGTAATCGGACGCCACCCATTTTGGTGGAACTTCCTGTGATTTTCAGGGTAAGAGTATGAAAACTTGTATCCAGTGGTAAAGGGTTGAGGTAGAGCAGAAAATCGAGCGGAGGAGAAGACAAGAGTCATGCTTCAGTTATGAAATGCGCACTTTAACTTGGTCTGACTCCGCTTTCTTCGCATGGATCTGAATCGAGGAAAGAGGAACACACAAAACAAATGAATGGGGGGAGGAAAGTCCTCCACATATTCTCTTGGATAAATCAAACGGTCCAAACTCTTACACTTTGTTTGGATGAAAGGAATAAGGGTGGAAACGAGAAATGAATGAGGGATTATGGATGTTAAGGTGTAGCGTAGTTGTTTGGATAAGGAAGGGGTAAAGGGAGGGGGGTGGGAATATGACTAGAAAACACCCATTTGAGTTTTCTCCTTAACTTTTTCCGGCCGACAGAAAATCCATAATCCATAATATATATATATTCAGGGAACATTCAAAGGACTCAAAAATCCTATGTGGCAGCCTCAAAATTCACTTTAGGAGCTTCAAATCCGAGGTGGCATGTTCTCATTCATTCTTGTTCATGAAATGCTCTCTTCCTCACTCATTCACCGTTTGCATTGAATGCTCTTCGATTTCAACAATACCCACTCTCCAATACAATAGTTAAAGATGTTTTCCTTCTCATTGGTCTATCTCCCTTCCATAATAACGGAGTTGTGCACTCTTTCCATTTTCCCATGCATGTTACATCATCCATTGGGCCTACAGGATCACCTACAAAGCTTCCATTGGCATGTCTCCTCTTTGACTTGTTTTTGGTAGAGCATGCCACCTTTCGGTGGAGATTGAGCATTGTTCTTATTGGGCAGCGAAGTGCTGCAACTTGTCTTTTGAGGAGGTTGGAATAAAGAGGAAGCTTGAATTGCAACAACTAGAGGAGCTTCAGCTAGAGGCTTATGAGAGCTCCTAAATTTACAAAGAGAAGACCAAGAATTTTCATGATAAGATGATCTCTAGAAATAAGTTCTATGTTGGTCAAAAAGTTTTGCTCTTTAACTCGTCTCAAGCTTATGCTTGGAAAGCTTCATTCTACATGGGAAGACCCTTTGTGGTAACTATTGTTTCCCTACATGGTGCTGTTGAAATCAAGAAAGAAGGAGAGAAAAAATGCTTCAAGGTGAATGTACATCGCCTCAAATGTTTATGTGAGGCTCCAACCATGACGGTAGAAGAGGTAATTTTGATGGATCCCCTCTGCCCTCTTGAAGTCCTCCTTCGGCCCTTCCATGATTCTGGGTTCTTCCTATCACTTCTCTCTTATTGCACTTTGATAAGCCAATCTGCAAGTATACAGATTTGCTCGTAGTAATATAAAAGATATCGTACCCAAGGGATTGTGTTCAATTATCGATTAAGACTAGTTCTATGATTTAGTAAGCAAAAGTAAAATAAGATTGGGGGATTTGATTTAATTGTTCAATTGCATGGAAAAATGAGAAAGCTAATATAATTTGTGAAACTTAATTTGGAAAAATAGCACCTGGGTTAGCTTCGCCAATTATCACTTATGCATAATCAAACTTGTTTGTGCGAAATAAAAATTACTCTCTATGGTGATCTAGCCTAAATTCTGAACTTGCTAATTCCTTAAACAAGACAGACTTTTAATCTGAATATTAAGTCTGTTTTACGAGCACCTAAACCAACAGATTAAAGATAAAGTTATAATTCCGGCCACCATTATTAACTTCTACCCTCATTCCTAAGGTCGTAGAGAAAAGTTAATAAATTCCGTTCCCTTAAATCCCTAATTTCTAATCACTCTTCCAAGTCTCACAGAAATTAGTAAGGTATTTGCTTGCAATCAAATAAAATTAAAACTGAAGCAGAATTCATAGATTGTAATAGAAATTCATCACACAACCAAAGTACAAATTAAAGCATAAGATCAAAAAGACTAGGCATCCCAAGTGCTAAAGAAGAATTAGTTCCTCATAGACATGAGAAACAATTCAAAATCTAAGAAGAAAAACATAAAAGATCCAAGAAAACCTGAAAAAATACTCTCCAGAACCAAAATTGTGTCTTTGGCTTGCTCAAATTCGTCTCCAGGGGCTCAGAACATCAAAAATTAGGTTTAAAACGCTATTTATAGTGTTTTTTACGTTCTGGTGGGGCTGAGATCCAGTGTGGCAGGTTACAGTGTAAGAACATGCACCCTCGCAATTCCTGGCGTCTGATTCCAATCAGGTGGTGCACATGGGTGATGTACACCGTAATCACATGTGCGCGAAGCAGGGAGCTGGAACCCCTTATTTGTCTTTTCTGCTGAAGACGTGATCCGGTGCGGTTGCGCACGCTGTAAGCCAAAGTGGCACGAAATCTGGTGCGTTTAATTCCAGAACGCTAACAAGTGGCGCGATCGCACCAGAAGTACACGGTAACGTCGCGCGGCCGCGCGGCACATAATTCCAGCCTCCAGAATTCTTTTTTAATTCCGAATTTTCTCTATCTTTTCCAAATCTTCCCCTAAAACAACAATAAAAATAAAATAAAATCATTAGAAGATAATAACAGAAAATAAATAAAATATAAAAATAGTTATAATCCTAATAAATCCATAAAAATAATATATAAACTATAAAAATAACTAAAACATATTTAAAATATTAAAATGCATGAATTACTTCTAATGTGTCTTAAAATGACCAAAATATCCTAAAAAATATGTAAACTAAATGACAATAAACTAGGAAAATAGCTCTAAATCCCGGGTCATCACACTTGTCATATTAATTGTTGATTTATGTCTCACATTGAGGACAATGTGTGATTTGTGTGGGGGTGAGAATCTTAGTAGTTGTAGTTTTAAATTTCTGTTTTTATTTATAGAAAAACAAAAAAAAAATTGCTTTTGTTTTTCTTGTTTTTAGGTAATAATAGTGTGCAAAATTTCAATGAGTTTTAGAGATACTGAGTTTGTGAGTAATATAATCTCTTTTACGCTGAAAGTTTCATATCTTTAATGAGTGAGTGAGGTGAAGTTGCTTACATTTTGAGTCACCATGATTGCTTAGAAAACTTATTTGTTGGACTCAATGTGGAATATGCTACCATGTGAGATTTACCTTAAGAGTTTTTGGACTAATGCTTGAATGGTTATATCCATTTCTCTTCTTAAGTGTGTGATTTCCTCATGATTATATGCACTGCAAAACTTGACTTGATTTTGACTGATTTTGTTGTTTGTTTGCATGCATTGAAGTGATAAAGACATTTTTCGTTCTTTAAGTTACTGGCCTAAAAGCTGACATTGCATGATTTATCCTTTGTTTAGCCCCTTTGAGTCTAATCTTTCTCATCCTTTGTTTTAGCTCATTACAAGTCTCAACTGAAAAATCATCAAGATACCCTATGGTTTTTCACTCAGCAACGCACACCAGGGCAAAACAGCAACATTCGTGCTGTTGTATCATGGTAATAAAAATGTATCTTGATGATACGTAACAACATAAATCGTCACAAAGACCATCAAATTAATGTCATCATGGACTAATCCGAACAAAACTTTAAGCTTCCTCATGAACCACCAGATAGTGGAACAACACTTTCCACATATCTAAAAACACGTTGCTCAATTCCTAAGTTGAGAGAAAACTCATTCACCACCTGTTGTTCACCAATCTTGTACGAAACCAACGGTTGATACTCTTCCCCTCCTAGCACAAAAACATCATCATCGTCTTTATTCCAAAACTCCAAAAGAATTTCAGGGCAAGGTCCTCGCACAATTTTAAACATTCCCATCCAAGATCCTTCCACGCCATATTCATTCATCATCCAAATATCAAAATGAAATTTAGAGTGCATGTACTCTCTAACATAACCAACACGGTCATTCAAAACAAAAATATTTGAATGCCTGATGTAAAATTTGTTTTTCTCTTCCTCAAATATACCTTGGGGCAGATTCAGTTTCCAAAACACATCATCACTCATGTCAAAGCAGAGCACAAATTCAACATCACCAGATTCAGCTAACCAATGATAAACTCCATTCAAATAAGCATTAAACATGGAATTAGCTATGTATCAAGCAAAGACACCAACATTGACCACTTTCCATGAATCAAAATGAAGTTTATATACCTGACCAATGAGCTTTTCACTTTCCTCTGAGAAAATATCTGCACCCACTACAATGTTCACGACCTTGTAGTCATTTGTTTTGGGGTCAACACCAAACCCGTGCACCACGTGGAAGAAGGTACAATGTGTGTGTCTTGTTTGTAAGACCCACATTTTTAGAATTAGAATAATTAAATAATTTCCGACTCACGCCTAGGTTACAATGTAAGCGTGAGAGGAAACCTAAACGAGTGTTCACTAATTTTAATGAATTAATGAAGAAGAAAGTTCAAGAAATGACTAAGAATAGTATTATAGTCACGGTAGGTTATAGCACAAGCCATATTCACTTCCGCCTTAGGGCGAAAGCGTCAGTGAAGGGTTAATCCGCTCTTAAAGCACTGTAGAAACGAAATTCAAAAATCATTCAGAGGAATATAAGAATTTCTCTTATTCCTTTCCATGACAAGTGTTTCAACACGAAACCCTGGAATGTACAAACGTTCGATTCCAATTCTCGTAAGTTTGCTGAAACTGAATCCCTGATAGTTCAAGAACCTTAAAATAAACTGTCGATGAAGATTTTTTCTATTCGGAGCTTCAAACGAAGATTCCACACATGTATACCGATTTCTTTCGACGTTTCCAATCTTTCTTCAGAAGGAAGTTTCTACATCCGGCGTTAATTGCAAAAAGTAGTTCTGCGGCATATTTTGAAGCAGACTGCGTTCAAGCCATTTTCTTATTTAAAAACGAACCCAGAGCTAGTATCGACCTTTTATGGAATGATACTTAGCTTAATTGTATAATATGACAACGTCATATATGTTCTAATTATCTAACAATTATTCTTTAGCTTAATTTCTACTCATTTATTGGTTCATGAATCATTTTAATTTACTCAAAGTGATCATAATTTATATTTTACTATTTCATAAAGTTCCTCATAATTTTTAATATAGTTATATATCAATTATATATTTTTCTCTTAACTCTGTACGCTAAATTCTTCCCCATGTCTTCTCATTCCTCTCATCATCAACGTTTTCCTCTCCACCATGGTTGACCCTTTCTTCTTCTTCATGTTCAGCACCCACACATCACCATCCACTTCTCTTCATCATCATCTCATAACAAGCATCCATTCTTTCACCTCATACACCATCACCATTTTCCTCTCCTTTGCTGTCCACGCACACCATGTTTCTTCTTCCTCATCACCGTGCTTTCTTTTCCACACATAGCAGCAACCAAGAACTCACACCACCATGGATCATTGTCTCCACCCAAAACAGAGCAGCAGCCATCATCACAAGCTTCTTTCTCCATGGCCACAAACGAGAACGCCACGACCACCACCTCACCATCACGCGAGCCACACCGCCACACACCTCCTTCCACGCGAGCCACCACCTCCTCTGGTTCAAAGTCGCAAGCAACAGCCACCAACCGAGAGCACCATGGCGAGCTCCATGAACAAGAACAGAGGAAGCAAGACGTGAAAACAGAGCATAACGACGCGCCGACATCGCCGACGTCGCAAATTTCGATCTTTGATTCCGGTGTCCTCACACCTCCGTTCATAGCGAGGTTAGTACCGTTGGAACCCTTGCGACGTCCACAACAAAACCCATATTCCGGATCGTCGTTCCGTCGCTGTTGACCGCCGCCGCTGCCGCCTTCGGGAGCTCTTTCCGGTCAACTCCGGCGACCGATGGAAAAACGGAGGATACTGCTACGATCCTTGCCGTGAGGAGAGCAAAACCCTATTTTCAATTTCATATTAGGATAATTTTACTCGACGACCCCGACGACCACCGTCGACCTTCGGCTGAACTTTCTGGGCAAACCATCAGCTCTTTGGGGAAACGGACAGCGCCGTTGAGTTTCTGGCCGCGAAAGGATGAAGGTACAACCTTCCTTTGTGTCTCTGGCGACAGTTCATCCGTCAACTCCGTGAGCCGCAACTTTCTCTAGCGACCCTTCGCCGACAAGTTTCCGAAACTTGATTTTCGTAAGCCTTCAACTCTTGTATATGTTTTAGCCCAGTTTATGATTAATGATTAATGAATAGGCATGAACTACAATACAATAGCTAGGTTGTTGGAATGGAAAAAACTTAGCGGGATTTACGAATTCTTGAACTCTTTCTTAGATGGTGTTTATGACCGAATTTGAAGGAGTTTCCTTCATACGAGTTGTAGCTCTTTCTGTTAGAAAACTTTTGCCGCTGATTTCATGTCGTTCCGATTTTTGTAGCTCAAGTTATACGCATTACAGTGAGCACGGGTTAAGCTGTCCTATTTCTCACTAACTACTGTTAGTATTTGATTTTTCCCGAATTTTGTACTTCGAATTTAGACTTGAAAATTTACAGGGATTTAGAAAACATGTTAGATAACCCATGATAAAAATATTAGACTTTTTGGAATGTATTTGATGTATTTAAAAATTAGCCAAAGCTTCTGTACAGTTTATGTTCGTTTGGCAAATTGGCTATTTTAAGTGCAAAGGTTGTTTTGGCAAAAGATGAGAAAACCTTTTATTTTAAAATGATATATTTGGTTTTAAAATCGTTTCAGTAAGTCAAAAGCTTTTGAAACAACGTAAATGGTTGTTACTGTTTTGTTGTCATTATGACGACTCGTCTTGATTTCTGAGATTTATCCTAATGGGTTACAGCCAGTATGGAGATTAGGTTTAACATGCGTTCACTTCGAGTCAATTGCCTGAAGTCGCAGTTTTAGACCTTGAGTTAGTAGGTTAACTCAAATAGTAATTATGGTATGTGTACTTGTGAAGGGTACGAATGACGGGAGCGCTTGACGACGAAGCTAAAGAATAAAAGGAAGCGAACCGACACGAAAAAGCAAAGATGTGTTGAGATTGGAATTGCAGTTAGTATGGGAATTGGCTAAGGTGAGGGCTACTAACTGAATACTAGCTAATGCTTTAGGTGACGACAAATTCGACTTGATTTATTGTTTATGCACTTGATTGTGATTGACTGGGAAATGTTTTCTGAAGGCTTCGGCCGAGTGAACTAATTGAGACGTGTGTCTCCGTTTTCTGAGGCTTCGGCCGACATTGTTGATTATTTATCACTTGAATATGTGTTGATATATGTGTCATGATTGTTGGATTGTGCTAATTTGATTATGCAATTACACATATATATGTTGTACGTCAGAGTGAGGATAACAGGTAGTTATGTCACACTCATCATGAGATTTTGGGAAAGTTTGACGGGACGAACGGAGGTTCGGGTCTTGTTATTGTTTTAGTGGATCGAGACCTTCTCTGGGAGTTACTTGGGATGATGGGATCTTTTAAACTCATAAGATTAGAGACAAACCTAAATGGAAACTATTTTACAAGTAAAATTCATAATACACTAAACAACCTCTGAACCCTTTAAATAATGATAACAATCTCAGATGAAAGCTTAGGGTTTGGATATTAGTTTTGGAAAATGAGAAGTTTCGCCGAATCCAAGTTTCTGGGAAACTAATAAGTTTCTGAGTATGTTGATACTCTTTTGCTCGATGAGCAGTTTTATTGTTTGGCTATCTAAAAGATAAGCCACGAAATTAATAAGTTTCTGAGTACGTTGATGCTCTTTTACTCGATGAGCAGTTTATTTGTTTGGCTATCTAAAGGATAAGCCGGGGAACTATAAGTCCCAAGTACATTGGTACTCTTTGCTTGCTGAGCAGTTTTGACCATCGGAGTTGGATGAGTCAGATGACTCGAGAAGTCATCACGGGTGATTGTACTCTTTTTATAATTTATTGTCTTTTGTCGCAGAATCGACATTTACCTTAGGGTATTCTTTTTAGAGACAATAAGTTAGCTAGAACACGTGACGACATGACGAGTAAGGTCGGAGACGTTGTTTGGCTAATCACGTTGCATTCATTCACACATTTTGAGGTTTATACACGGTGGGATGCCGGACCTCGGTGGATTCCAAAATGGTCATAAGACCCGGATTTCCACATAAGAACACTGCGGTGATTCTTAGTAGCAGACGGAAATGGCAGGCCTGCGGGTATACTGCTAATATGACTACATTTTGTTTGGTATAAGAGTCACTCGAGCGGAAATGGTCCCACTATGGCCGGTGCTAGGATTGACTCGTTGGTGCCCATCCTTCCGGATTGCATCTTGTTCCTCGTCATATCATTCATGCACCATGCATACTGACTTAGTTGCCGAGTGTGATTGATACTTGTTGGTCAATCTGCAAGTGTACAGAAACCTCCGGGTTTTAAAATATCGAATCACAGGGATTGTGAGTGAGAATTGTGGATTTAAGCCTAAAGTTTGCAAGTTCTTAAAACAGTAAAATTCTGAAATTGGTTTTGAATGTTGATGACAAAGGGTTTGCAAAAGAGCAATGTTGAAAATGTTGAAATTAACAATTGATGGAAAAATGCCTTGGGTTGTTGATCATCTAATCCACTTTACTCTACCTATCATATGCATGTGAAACCTTGATTTATCCCTTATTGCTTTAGCCTATGTACTTACTAGTTGATTCCTCACAAAAGTAATTCTCCCAAATTGAAAGTTAAGCTCAATTCCTTGTGTACTTAATCATTCATAAGAGGTTTTTAAACATATATATTCAGGCCAACAAAACCCTACCCTCACTCTATTCCTAGAAGCAAGCATAGAATGGTCTATTCCAATTCATGTCCCTAAATCATAACAAACTTCCATTTGATTATAATCTAGTCTATAGCAAGGGTGCACCAAAGCTAAACATGCATAATGGAATTGAAATACAAGGTTAAATCAAGAACTCATGCATAGAGATAGGATTTAGAAAACTAAAGCTTCATAGAATCTCTTAAACAAAAAGCATAAAAAGAAACTAGCCACTCATGGCTAGAGAATCCATACAAGAAATGTTAAAAGAACCTGAGAAAAATACAAGTTGGAAGCCTCTCTAAAGCCCCAAGGTTCTCCTCAGCTCTCAAACTTGATCTAAAATGAGTAAAATCACTAAGTGTTCTGAAGAAATTGGCAAAAACCTTATTTATACACAAAACAAACGAGTCTGGGCGCTCAGGCGCCAATTCAAAGCCTGAGCGCCAATTCCATGGCAAAAACATGCCTCTGGAAGGCAATTGGCGCCTACGCGCCAATTCCAAGCGCTTGGGCGTCAATTCCAGGAGGCTCAGGAAATGTAACTAGCGCCTAGGCGCCAATTCCCAGCGCCTAGGTGCTCAAGCTTCGCAGGAAATACTTTTTAGCTTCTTTGTAACTCCTCTTCAAGCATCTTTAAGTCCTCCTTCAATTCCATGCTTCTTGGCCTTCGTTCTCCTTCAGTTTCTGATCTGCAAACTTAACCAACAAGCCAAGGAAAATATCCAGAAGCTCAAAGAGCTTTGTTAGCAAAGAGGACCCTCAAATAACATAAGAAAATCATGCAAGTCCTAAACTTACTTAAAATGCAAGAAAAGTCCCTATAAAACTACAAAATTACCAAAACAAAATAAAGACTCAAAGAAAGATAAAAATGCATGAGAATGCATGAAACACTACATGAGACTCAAAAAAAAAGACTTAAAACAAACAAAGAAATGACCCTAAAAACACTACTAAAATAGGGTCATCAATACTTGTTAATCTTACTTAATATATGTTAATTGTCATTAATTATCATTTACATTCAATTGGAAGATATACAATTTATAATGCTATCACAAACCTCTAAGCCTAAGTAGCTATCCCTTAAACTTTATCTACTTGGTGTATTATTTATGTAATTCTTTGAGTTGACCCTTGGACATGCTGTTTGTGTTTTGGCGGAATACGCCCATGGTCAGACGACGATAGGTGGCGGTGTGAGCAGATGCTACTCCATGTCGAAGAACTATAGAAGACTCGAAGAATAGAGTCGGGTGTAAGGCTAGAACTTTTTGGGTAAAGAGCTTATCATTGTTGGTTAAAGCTTATAGGATTATTTTATAAGTATTGTTTGAAGTTTTGGGTAGGTTTCGGTGCATTGCTATCTTGCGATTCTCCGATGTGGAAATCGTAGGGAGTATATCGGATTTATTATTCATTGCATAATAGATTCCTCGTTGAATCTAATTCTATTCGTTAGGTTTGTAAGTTGGGTTCATCTGTTGTTACCTCCGGGTACTTGCCTTGTTTAAGGCTGAATGTAAATTTATGTACAGTTGGGAGTATGCATTTCATGATTTAGAAATACTTTGAAAAGAAAAAAAAAATACTCCCATTTATAAATCCCTTTTAGAAAATATTACATATTTACTTTAATAGGTTACTAAAGTGACCCCCGGAAATCGGGGTGTTACATCGTTGGAGGAGAGAAAGGAAGAAACTTTACCTCTCTTGTGGCTGGATTCCAGAGAATCTTTGGATTGGGGCTCTGGGGAACACCACCTAGCAGTTCAAGGTAGATGATGCCATTGGAATGAGCATGGGCTATGATGTTGTTTACACTTTGTGTGAAGATGAATGGTGGCTTCAGATCAATAGTGCGTTGTGATTTTTGATCCTCAGAGACCACTGAAATGAAAAACCTATTGTTTATTTGGTGAAACACCAAAAAGTTAGGTTTGTTTTTTGCCTTAACAATGGAGCGAGAAAGATGTCCAGTGATGAAACTGGTTTCTCTAGTGAGAGCATTATAGTTTTTTGTTAAGCTTCTAAATCGCACTACAGACTTTACAGGGAGCTTAACAATGATTTTCATCACTATCTCTTCTGGTATGTGCTCTTTAGCCATTTTTTAATCTCTACCATGGTGCTAATTAAAAGACTATGAAAATGGAGAAAGTTCCTTCCAAAACATGTATATATAGAACTGGAACAAATACATATAGGAAATAGGGGACAATGGATGTTTGTTAGGCCATAAAACACATTAAATTTTCATTTAATTAGGATTTCATATCATATACTATAATCTAAAGTCAAACCCAAAAAAAAAGAGTAATCCTTGACATAGTTGACTCTACACCTTTTTCTTACTACTCATAATAACTTGCTATATTTAAAGAAAATAAAGTTCAGCTCATTTTTTACAATTAACATTATTAAAATAATAAGCTAATTTATTTACGAATTTATCTAATATTTAATGCAAATTTCTAAACTTACTATTATTTTAAAAAGAATATAATTTTTATAGAAACTTAATAATTAATGATGCCCTATAAATTATGTGATTAATAACCTTATTTAATTTAAATAATATCAAATTTTAAGTAAATACTAAAGTTTGAATTCTAATGCAATAATAATAAACGTTTAAATATTTTTAAAATTTTAAATTAATCAATTAAATTTTTAAAATGGTAACATTAATGAATAACTTTAAAGATACTATGAAAATTAGTAAACTTTCAAACTAAGGTTGAATACTACCTTTCATACTTTTGAAATTAATTAATTTCCTATCAATACTAATACCAAATATTCTTAAACGTTTTTAATTTCAATTGATGATTTGAAAATACTAGAAAAACAACTAATTGATATTATAGATACACAAGTAATTAGGATAATCCAAATGTTTATGCCTTTGTTACATCATATTGTACTTGCTACTTGCCTTGAGTTATTTTATACTCAGGTTATTTTTAATAATATTCATTCATCTTTCAAAAAAAAAGTAATTAGGATAAACATCTAACAATTTTTCTTGTATGTTACTATGTTCTTTTTTTTTTTCTAAAAAATCCTAACCCTATGGCTTTTCTCTATGAAAATATCAAAAACATCAGATGTGGTCTAAAATATTTTACATGATTCACTATTATTCTATAATCATTTTTTTAAGAGGAAGTTCTTAATACTATTATTACTATAATATATATATATATATATATAACTTATATTAAAATGAAGTTTTGTTTTTCCCGGGAGTTCAAAAGGCAAAGTATGGAGGAATTTGATCAATGCATAATTGATGCATATTAATTGTAATTTTCTAAGCTTGAATGAATTACTTTTATGCAGTATTTTGGTGACTTAGCTCAATTCTAATATTTCACACCTATTTGGGTTTTTGATGGAAAATTGCATAATTCTTTGGTTTTAGCTTTTATGGTCATTTGCACTAAAACACGTTGAATATAGAGCTACAGAGATCCAAATTGGACGAGTAATATATCGTTGGAAAGCTTACTGGAAGCCCTACAACTTCATGTTCAGCAATTCGAGAATCTATCTCTAACTTCTGTGAATATTTAGACTTTAATTTTCATAAATTAAATCTTATGATTACTAATCATAATTTTCATCTTCCATTCTCCTTAAAATATATCACGAAATAATCTTTTCTTATTTTCTTAATTTTTTTATCAATAATCTTCCACATGAAATTATGAAAATATCAATACTCTTGGAAAATCCTATTAATTTTATTATTCATCAAATTCTCATAATCAATTTCCAATTATATTCTAAATAAATAATTTGAAAATATTACTATTGAGTTTCTTTAAAATAATTTTATCCATATTATCCCATAATATTTATCTTTACTTTTTAATTTAATTCCTAAACATTAATTATAATATTAAGGAAAATTCCATATTAATTAAAATAGTAATAATAAAATTTCGTAGAAAATTATTTATAAAGAATAAACATATATAGAACTAGGACAAATACATCATAGGAAATATTTATAAAGAATTTTCTGCGAAATTTTATTATTAATATTTTAATTAATATGGAATTTTCCTTAATATTATAATTAATGTTTAGGAATTAAATTAAAAAGGAAAGATAAATATTATGGGATAATATGGATAAAATTATTTTAAAGAAACATAATAGTAATATTTTCAAAATATTTATTTAGAATATAATTGGAAATTGATTATGAGAATTTGATGAATAACAAATTATGAGGATTTTTCAAGAGTAATGATATTTTTATAATTTCATGTGGAAGATTATTGATAAAAAAAATTAAGAAGATAAGAAAAGATTATTTTGTGATATATTTTAAGGAGAATGAAAGATGAAAATTATGATTCGTAATCATAAGATTTAATTGATGAAAATTAAAGTCTAAATATTCATAGAAGTTAGAGATAGATTCTCGAATTGATGAACATGAAGTTGTAAGGCTTCGAGTAAGCTTTCCAACGATATATTACTCGTCAAATTCTCATAATCAATTTCCAATTATATTCTAAATAAATAATTTGAAAATATTACTATTAAGTTTCTTTAAAATAATTTTATCCATATTATCCCATAATATTTATCTTTCCTTTTTAATTTAATTCCTAAACATTAATTATAATATTAAGGAAAATTCCATATTAATTAAAATAGTAATAATAAAATTTCGCAGAAAATTCTTTATAAATATTTCCTATATGTATTTGTCCCAGTTCTATATATACATGTTTTGGAAGGAACTTTCTCCATTGTCATAGTCTTTTAATTAGCACCATGGTAGAGATTAAAATAATGGCTAAAGAGCACATACCAGAAGAAATAGTGATGAAAATCCTTGTTAAGCTCACTGTAAAGTCTGTAGTGCGGTTTAGAAGCTTAACAAAAAACTATAATGCTCTTACTAGAGAAACCAGTTTCATCACTGAACATCTTTCTCGCTCCATTGTTAAGGCAAAAAACAAACCTAACTTTTTGGTGTTTCACCAAATAAACAATAGGTTTTTCATTTCAATGGTCTCTGAGGATCAAAAATCACAACGCACTATTGATCTGAAGCCACCATTCATCTTCACACAAAGTGTAAACAACATCATAGCCCATGCTCATTCCAATGGCATCATCTACCTAGAACTGCTAGATGGTGTTCCCCAGAACCCCAATCCAAAGATTCTCTGGAATCCAGCTACAAGAGAGGTAAAGTTTCTTCCTTTCCCTCCTCCAACGAGACACACACATTGTACCTTCGTCCACGTGGTGCACGGGTTTGGTATTGACCCCAAAACAGATGACTACAAGGTCGTGAACATTGTAGTGGGTGCAGAGATTTTCTCAGAGTTAAGTGAAAAGCTCATTGGTCAGGTATATAGCCTTCATTTTGATTCATGGAAAGTGGTCAATGTTGGTGTCTTTGCTAGATACATAGCTAATTCCATGTTTAATGCTTATTTGAATGGAGTTTATCATTGGTTAGCTGAATCTGGTGATGTTGAATTTGTGCTCTGCTTTGACATGAGTGATGATGTGTTTTGGAAACTGAATCTGCCCCAAGGTATATTTGAGGAAGAGAAAAACAAATTTTACATCAGGCATTCAAATATTTTTGTTTTGAATGACCGTGTTGGTTATGTTAGAGAGTACATGCACTCTAAATTTCATTTTGATATTTGGATGATGAATGAATATGGCGTGGAAGGATCTTGGATGAGAATGTTTAAAATTGTGCGAGGACCTTGCCCTGAAATTCTTTTGGAGTTTTGGAATAAAGACGATGATGATGTTTTTGTGCTAGGAAGGGAAGAGTATCAACCATTGGTTTCGTACAAGATTGGTGAACAACAGGTGGTGATTGAGTTTTCTCTCAACTTAGGAATTGAGCAACGTGTTTTTAGATATGTGGAAAGTGTTGTTCCACTATCTGGTGGTTCATGAGGAAGCTTAAAGTTTTGTTCGGATTAGTCCATGATGACATTAATTTGATGGTCTTTGTGACGATTTATGTTGTTACGTATCATCAAGATACATTTATATTACCATGATACTTCTTTCAAAATCTTTTGTAGGATGTTACTTGTGAACATTTTAATTGATGCTTTTTCGTTCTTAATGTTTAACTATTTTAAAATAATAATTATTACATGTAATACCCAATTCAGCTAAAAAAATCTCCTAGAACATTCGCTTCAAGGAGAATATGAATAATATATCTTTATTGTCGCTCCATAAAATGCAAAATAGTTGTAAGAATGGACACAAAATAGTTGTAATCACATGCTATTCCAATTGATATTTAGGGGTATTAAAATGGGCCAACGCATCTGCCCTGTTGTCAACCCCATTAAAACATGTCATCATTTCCATATTTGAGAAGTAGGTTGTATAATGCACTCTGCTCTATTTTACAACATGGTTAGCGTAACGCAAAATGCTAGCATCAGTTTAGCCGACGCTACACATGTGCCACGATGGCTGACGCTACTATCTTGCAATTAGTGTCGTTCGTATAGACCGAATCTCAAACTTTACGACATAGCATCGACCATGTGTAACATCCTCGAGGTTATATCATAATGTAAAATGGATAAATAAAATGAATATTTAAGTCTAAAATAAACTTTATAAAGAATTTTCTACAAAATTATATTATTACTATTTTAATTAATATGAAATTTTCCTTAATATTATAATTAATGTTTAGGAATTAAATTAAAAAGGAAAGATAAATATTGTGGGATAATATGGATAAAATTATTTTAAATAAAATTAATAGTAATATTTTCAAATTATTTATTTAGAATAAAATTGGAAATTGATTATGAGAATTTGGTGAATAATAAATTATTAGGATTTTCCAAGAGTAATGATATTTTCATAATTCCATGTGGAAGATTATTGATAAAAAAATTAAGAAAATAGGAAAATATTATTTTGTGATATATTTTAAGGAGAATGAAGGATGAAAATTATGATTAATAATCATAAGATTTAATTGATGAAAATTAAAGTCTAAATATTCATAGAAGTTAGAGATAGATTCTCGAATTACTGAACATGAAGTTGTAGGGCTTCAAGTAAGCTTTCCAACGATATATTACTCGTCCAATTTGGATCTCTGTAGCTCTATATTCAACGTGTTATAGTGCAAAGGGTCATAAAAGCTAAAACCAAAGAATTATGCAATTTTCTATCAAAAATCCAAATAGGTGTGAAATATTAGAATTGACCTAAGTCACCAAAATACTGCATAAAAGTAATTCATTCAAGCTCAGAAAATTAAAATTAATATGCATCAATTATGTATTGATTAAATTCCCCCATACTTTACCTAAATCAATTGTTGGTCCATCAATCCTTCGAGAAATTACTGAGGGCTCAGGAGGAGTTGATCCTAATCTCACTAAATTACAAGAATCTGCAGCAAGAAGTGGAGCAGGTGTCTATCTCACAAGGGCGACGAAGGTTTGGATGTTAGGGAAATTAGTGGGTTTGGTTTATCCTGGAAGCGACGAGGAGGCCATCAGAGGTCTTGCAGAAGAATTAGAAGAGGACCATCCCACTCCTCTTGCTACCTAATTCCATGGGTAGAACCAGGCGGTGGAGCTCTTGGAATGTCCGAGGGCTTGGCAGTGCGAAGAAACGACGTGAAGTTTAGGAAGTTTTAAAAGGCTAGACTGGAGGTATTTTTTATTCAAGAAACCAAGTTGAGCATTAGCAGATACAGAACTAGTGAACTCTTTGCCAAGTCCCTCAATTTTAATTTTGCAGAAGTTGCAGCAGTTGGGTCAGCAGGTGGTCTACTGTCTTGTTGGGATCCAAACTCTATATCTGTGTTAGATATTATATATGACAAGAGGTTTATTCTTTGGGTAGCAAAGATGTTTTCTTTGTCTGATACCATGGTGATAGGAAATGTATATTTCCCCAATTCGGATTCTCAGAGAAGAGATATCCAAAAATAAGGGGGAGGGTTTTGCTTTTGAACCTGAGGTCTGGGCAATTCATGAAATGCTCCTTCTTTGTGTATCAAGGCAGATTAATTTCCTAATCATTGAAAGTGACTCATCCCTAGCTGTTGGTTAGGTTAATAACAGGAATTACATGCCATGGAAATTGATGAATGTCCTAAATCAAATTGATTTATGGATAAAGGACGTTAGATGCTTAAAAGTGAATCATATTTACAGGGAAGCAAATTCAGAAGCTGATAGATTGGCTAAGAGGGGAGCAGATTTTGCAAAGGACCTTGTATATTTTAAAGATACTATTTAAGCTTGCTGTAGGTAGTGGAGGCCCCTTTGTACTTATTCATTCTGGCTGGTTGTGTTTTTTCCATTCTGTGTAGGGCGTGGCAGAGGGTTTTGGGACCTATGGTTAGTGTTTGTTCATAAATAAGTGCTCTTTTTCCTCTCTTGGGTTTTTCCCATTGGGTTTTTCCTTGAGAGGTTTTAACGAGGCTTGTTTATGAACTTGATTAAACACTTTTGTTTGAATCCCTCTTGCCTCTTTTACCTACTATGAGAGGGTTGTTCTCATAGACTTTTCCTTTTCAATTATACAAAGCTTTTTGTTCTCAAAAAAAAAACTCCCGGAAAAAACAAAACTAAAATAAGTTTATATATATATATATATATATATATATATATATATATATATATATATATATATATATATGGTGATGTATCTTATGAGAAAGGTAATCTTATGTAAGAAAATGAGAATAAATCACGACCGTTAGATCTAACAATCAACGGTTAAGATTAAAAGAATTTAATAGTCATGTGATTGTCACATGATCACTTAAAAAAGTCACATGACTTAATGTTTTAATCTTGACCGTTGATGATTAGATCTAACGGTCATGATTTATTCTCATTTTCTCACATAAGATTACCTTTCTCATAAGATACATCATCTATATATATATATATATATATATATATTATAGTGAAATGAGAAACTTATTTATTTGATGAAAGACCAAAAAGGTGTGTTTCTTTTTTTCCTTAACAATGGAACGAGAAAGATGTTCAGTGATGAAACTGGTTTCTTTGCTGAGAGCACTATAGTTTTTGCTTAAGATCCTGAATCGCACCAAAGACTTCATGGTAGCCTTACAAGGATTTTCATCACTATCTCTTCTGGTGTATGTTCTCTAGCCATATTTTTAATCTCTAGCATGAAGCTAATTAAGAGAGAGAGAGAGAGATAAAGTGAGTGTGAGTAAATTAAAACTCCGCTAATATGACTATGGAAAAGGTGGCTTCCAAAACGTGTATATATAGAATTGGGAGGAATACGTATAGGAGAGATGGGACAATGGACGCACGGTTAATTTGTTAGGCTATAAAAAATATTAAATTTCATTTTATTCGTTTGGGGTGGTTTTATGTGACCAGTATCTTGTACCTTTTTTCAGTATAGTGCTTTATAAAAGAATATATTAAATGCAGATATGTAGATATTAATGGAGATTTAAAACTTTCAATCCATATGCTAAATAGCACTTCTCTATATATAGAAAATGATAAAAGACTATAAAAAAACATTACATTTTCATTTAATTCGGATATTGACAGTATAATGCTTTATAACAGAAGATAATAAATCCAGATATGTAGATATTAATGGAGGTTGCAAACTTTCAATACACATTCTCTATATGGAAAATGATAAAAGGTATCAAACAAAATTTCATTTCCAATTCTAATTGGTCAATAGCACTTAATTTGCTTTCTAATATTGAACGGTTTTTTTAACCAAAAAACGGTTTTTAATATTTGCTTTCTATGAAAATAATCAAAATATAATTTTTCATTTAATCAATATATTAAAAGAATGTACTTTATATCATGCAGGTTTATAAACTTTTCAAATAGAATCTCAATAATATATAAATAAACTTAAAGCTCAATTGTTCTGTACTAGAGAATATCTTAGATAAGAAAAGTACATTCAGAAAACCCTAGGAGAGCTCAAATTAAGACATGATATAATAAAATGAAATATTCTCATTAAATGTCATCAAAGTTGTCAGATACAAGGTAAGAACCTCCCTTTTATAGTGGGTGAGGTCAACCATCTAGATTATTCCCATATTTGGGCCTTTACAAACGAGGCCCAAATCTCTATACAAATAAGACAAATTCAAAAGAATCTTCTAGCTGGCAAATGAGACCACCGATAGAACAACAAACCTTCCATCATCGCTCGTGATCCTTGCTAGACCTGTCGCGTCGTTATGTTTTTACTAGTGTTTGGGCGGGCTTCACAATAGGGATGCCCCGCCCAGTCCATCAATAAAATATATCTATTATTTTCCGATGTATAAAAAAAATATCTATTATTTTTATTTTAAATATATTTTTTCCCTTTTATATAATATAACTTTTACAGAAAAAAAATTTCATTTTAAGGGTTTGTTTAGTTTGAGAAAAAAAATTCTATTTTCATTTCTTGATTTTATTTTCTAAAAATGATTTTTTTTTTTTTTTAGATTTCCAACATTAAGAAAACATGTTTGACTAGACTTCCTGTTTTCCATTTTGAAAAAAGAGAATATATTGGAAATGTGTTTGGTTTAGTAATTTAACTAATTTTCAATAAAAAAATTAATCTTTTTAATATACCCTCTACTCTTGGAGTAAATGGAGCCCTCCTCTCTTGGGGAAGAGGAGGAAGTAAAGAATATATTTTGCAATTTAATTTTTTTAAATTTATATATTTATCAAATAGTCAAAAGTTAATTAGAATGAACAAATAATAATTTAAAATGATATGGATATATTTGAATCAAATTCGTTTCCCATATGCATTTATTTCTTACAATTTTTTATTTTTAATTAAATATTTGAAAATATTACATGGTTGTTTATTTAGAAAACACTGATAAATTATTTAAAGTTTAAAAAATTAATGACTAGAATTATTAACTGCATGTATTTAACCCGTGCAATACACGTGCAATGATCACAAATGTTTTTTTGAAAATGTTTAAATTTGAAATATAAATTTCTAATAAAGTACTACTTTTAAATATGACTTATATTTTAAATTAATTATGTTTATTAATCATGAATTTACTTTGTTCGTAAAAACAACATTGTTGTGTTCAAGCCAAATCATCCAACATAATTACCTTTTTTTATAGGAAAATGTTAGTTTGTTAGTAATGTTAGTAAATTAGTCCTCATCAGGGTTCGAACCCTGACCCTTTCATCCCACCCAACCCTTATGTCTCTAGCTCCTTACCACTTGAGCTATCCTTCGAGAACGAAACCACAACTACCATGACCACCCAAAACTCGGAAAACTTCCCACCCTGCTTTGTCCCAAATCACCACGCCCATTTGAGAAGCAAGGCCCTGTTCTGGAATCACACACAGAAAGCCCACACACCAATTTGACTCCCCTTACAAACTTGCTCCCAAGCCACCCATGGAATTTTCTGACCCCCACTTACCCGGCCCCATAAAAAAGATCGTATCAGCCTCTCCAAATCCGCAATCACACTAATCAGAGCACGATACAGAGCCATATGACACAAAGGTATCGAACTTACCACCGCCCTTAGCATCTGATGACCCGGGATTTAAGGCTATTTTCCTGGTTTATTTGCATGTAGTTTAATATAGTTTTTAGGATATTTCGATCATTTTAGGACACTTTAGGCTTAGTTCATGCATTTTAATGTTTTCATTTAGTTTTAGTATTTTTCTATATTTTTTATGTTATTTTTATAGATTTCATTAGGATTTAATCAAGTTATTTGAATTCGGTATCTTACTCTATCTTCTAGTTAATCTCTATTATTGGTTTTTAATTATTTTCCTTTATTATTATTGTTATTTTAGGAGAAGATGTGGAATCAATGAGCAAATCAAGGGAGAGAGCCAAGAATCTCGAAGTCTGGAGCAATCTGGATTTCTTTGCGCCACTTCTGCACCAATTTCCTGTTGCATTTCGCGCAGACGCGCTAAGGAAGTAGCTGCTGGAAAATTCTGCGCCAGTTTTGCGCGAGTGCCTTCACGAAGTTCGCGCATTTGCGCGAAATATCTGTCAAACTCTATTTAAGTGCGTTTTAAACCTAATTTATACACTTTTTCACGTTAGAACTTGGAGAGCTGCGTTTTTGGGTTTTTGCTTAGAGCTTACTTGGTTCTTTGTCAAGATTTTGAGGTTTGTCTTGAATTTTGATTTGTTTCCATGACTATGTCAGGCTAAACTCCCTTGTGTTAGGGTGATTGATCTAGTTTTCCTTTAAACTATGTTTTGAACCAAGTTTCAGTTATGATTATGATTTCTATTGTAGTTTATGAATTTCTCATCTATTTTAATTGATACTTTCTATTGCAATAGTTTGTCACACTATTTTCTATGCAATTGGAAAATTGGTAGAATTTAGGGATTTGAGGAGGAATTGAGCAAGGGTCTTTACACCTTAGGGATAAGGGTAACAAATTGCTTGTGTTTGCCTGATCTAAATTGAACTTTTATATCTGATTAATTAGGATTAGGTACTAAGGAATTAGCTATCACTAATTAATTGGAAGGGACACTTATGCAAGGAATTGATAAGTGGACAATTAGGCTTAGCACCTTGAAACTTAATTTGATACATAATTATAACTGATTGGGGAGATACATAGGGAGAAGGTTAATGAAATCAGGATCTCTAGCGCGCTTTTAAATTGAATTCACTTAAACCGTGTTATTTGCTTTCTTTTATTTTATTGCAGTTAAGTTTCATACCAACAATCATTCATCTCTCTATTTTTATTTTTATTTCCACGTCCTTTCATTCTAAGTTTAGTTAATTTAGAGTATAAACTACGCAATTTCTTGCAGGTTCGATCTTTTATTACTTCGAGCAATCTGTACACTTGCAGATTCGCCACGTCGTTGTAGTATTGTGGTAAGTATTCCCGCCTGTCACGCGGGTGACCCGGGTTCGATCCCCGGCAAAAGCGCCAAAAACTTGATAGCGAATCTGCAAGTGTACAGATTGCTCGAAGTAATAAAAGATCGAACCACAGAGATTGCGTAGTTTATACTCTAAATTAACTAAACTTAGAATGAAAGGACGTGGAAATAAAAATAAAAATAGAGAGATGAATGATTGTTGGTATGAAACTTAACTGCAATAAAATAAAAGAAAGCAAATAACACGGTTAAAGTGAATTCAATTTAAAAGCGCGATAGAGATCCTGATTTCATTAACCTTCTCCCTATGTATCTCCCCAATCAGTTATAATTATGTATCAAATTAAGTTTCAAGGTGCTAAGCCTAATTGTCCACTTATCAATTCCTTGCATAAGTGTCCCTTCCAATTAATTAGTGATAGCTAATTCCTTAGTACCTAATCCTAATTAATCAGATATAAAAGTTCAATTTAGATCAGGCAAACACAAGCAATTTGTTACCCTTATCCCTAAGGTGTAAAGACCCTTGCTCAATTCCTTCCCAAATCCCTAAATTCTACCAATTTTCCAATTGCATAGAAAATAGTGTGACAAACTATTTCAATAGAAAGTATCAATTAAAATAGATGAGAAATTCATAAACTACAATAGAAATCATAATCATAACTGAAACTTGGTTCAAAACATAGTTTAAAGGAAAACTAGATCAATCACTCTAACACAAAGGGAGTTTAGCCTGACATAGTCATGGAAACAAATCAAAATTCAAGCCAAACCTCAAAATCTTGACAAAGAACCAAGTAAGCTCTAAGCAAAAACCCAAAAACGCAGCTCTCCAAGTTCTAACGTGAAAACGTGTCTAAATTAGGTTTAAAACGCACTTAAATAGAGTTTGACAGATATTTCGCGCAAATGCGCGAACTTCGTGAAGGAACTCGCGCAAAACTGGCGCAGAATTTTCCAACAGCTACTTCCTTGGCGCGTCTGCGCGAAATGCAACAGGAAATTGGTGCAGAACTGGCGCAAAGAAATCCAGATTGCTCCAGACTTCGAGATTCTTGGCTCTCTCCCTTGATTTGCCCATTGATTCCACATCTTCTCCTAAAATAACAATAATAATAAAGGAAAATAATTAAAAACCAATAATAGAGATTAACTAGAAGATAGAGTAAGATACCGAATTCAAATAACTTGATTAAATCCTAATGAAATCTATAAAAATAACATAAAAAATATAGAAAAATACTAAAACTAAATGAAAACATTAAAATGCATGAACTAAGCCTAAAGTGTCCTAAAATGATCGAAATATCCTAAAAACTATATTAAACTACATGCAAATAAACCAGGAAAATAGCCTTAAATCCCGGGTCATCAGCATCACCACCTTCCCACTTAAAGATAAGAACTTGGACCCCTAGGAATCAAGTCTCACCCTTAACTTTTCAATAATTAGCTCCCGATACTTTTTCCTTCTAGCATTGTCGCCTAACATTGAACCCAAATAAGACATAGGCAAATCACCCACAAACACACCCAACCTTGCGGCCAAACGAATCACCACATCCCTCTGCATGTTACACCTAACCAATACCAATTTTGAAAAATTAACCTTCAACCCCGGGCTCCATAAAAAATCCACCAAAACATCAAGGGCCTGTTTGATTACAGTTTTTGAAAACCGTTTTCAGTTTTTAACAACTAAAAAACCATAATAACTAAAAGATGTTTTCTATTTCAGTTTTTTGGTTTTCAATTTAATTTTTTTAAATGTTGGAAAACATATCATTTAAATAGTTTTTTTTTCTTGAAAAACAGTTTTCAGAACCAATTTTTTATTACAGTTTTCAAAAACTGCAACCAAACATTCCCTAAATAACTTCTCCATTTACAGAGAACTTTCTTCGTAGAAAACGAGCCCATCGTTCGCAAACTGCATGTGATTAAGGAAAACCAAAGGCCTCAATTGAAACCCACACGCCCCCTCCCCCTAGACCTAGGGAAAAAATAACTTTAGATGATAGAATACATTATCTCTTGGGTAAAGAGATTAAAAGAAGTGTACAATGCACCTAGTGAAATTGAAAAAAATGATAAGGATTGAGTGTTATTTTTCCATAAAAAAAGGAGAAGAGGAGGAGGAAAAAATGTGGGTAGTAGAAAAGGACGTGAAAGTCTCTATCTATATAACGAATTTGTATTTCAAAACGCGTATAAAATTGAAGATTCATGATTGTTGAGATTTCTCTAGTTCCAAATTATATGTTTTGAATTGGAATTTAAATTTTGGAATTTTTGTGAAATTTGAGAGCCAACCAATATGATTCATTATGTTAAAACCTTGGAAAAGATATAAATCACTTTGATTGCTTACTAATTATTAAGAAATAAATTAGTATAATTTCAATCATAATAGTTTGTCAAAACTACAATAGCCATGTACCCAAAAAAAAATACAATAGCCCTGTAACTCGAGATGCCAGCCATATAAAAGATTGGCTAAAAAGCATTTTTGGCCCCTGATGTTATAAGATTGTGCAAATTCTGCCCCTACTCTATTTTGGTCGACGTTTCTACCCTTCATGTTTTCAAACAGTGCACCATCTACCCCTCCGTCAGTCACGCTTTCTCAGAAGAGGTTCCTGAGTGCATTGGAGAGATGAAGATGAGTATATGAAGTTGATGATGATCAAGGAAATGATATAAATTAAATTTGCTTGATGTATATATCAATTATGTATGTTAAATGCATGTTTTGCTACTTACAGGTCTTGAGTTTGAATCTCTCATGTCCCCTTTTTCCAATTTCACTTGTAATTTCAACGTGACAGGTCTAAAAAATATAAAAAAATCCAAATCAGCTCATTCAGTGAATTTTTTAACGTATGACTGACGGAGGGGTAGACGGTGCACTGTTTAAAAACATGAGGGGTAGAAACATCAACAAAAATAGAGTATGGGCATAATTTGCACAAACTTGAAACATCAAGGGTTAAAAGAGCTTTTTTAGCCTAAAAGATTCTACACCTTTCGCGTGACTTAAGATGGATGTTTTGGTGTAATCTGATTTTTGTTTGGCTATATCAAGTAATTTTTTTTTATCTTCTCTCTTATCTATCAAAATAGATTTTCTTGATAAGCTAATTAAATTAGCTTTTTCAAATAATTAGTTTTGAGTATTTTTCAAAATATATATATTTTGCAAAAAGCTGAAACAAACATCTTAACATTTAAAAAAAGTGATGTATTTAATAAAATAAGCTGAAACAAACACACTCTAAAGTAGATTTTCTAAATAATCTATTTCCATTTTTTTAAAAATAGTGATATTTTAAAAAGTTTAAAATTATAGGGACAAGATTATAGACGATAAGAGATTATGAAGGATTAACCTAATGCGCCCATATCCAAATCCCAAATTGTAGAAGGAAGAAGATGAAGCTGTGAAGAGGAGGCGAATATCCAAGTTCTATCATCGATGGCAAGAGGTTGCTTGGAGACCGAAAAAACCCGTGTAATTTATGCCTATGATCCAGCTCAATTGGGGGAGAGAAACAACCTAGCGTGAATTATTCATCAACAATGATATTTGTACTTGCCCAATAAACGAAAATATTAAAAGTAACGGTTAATATTGATTGGGGAAACACAAGTTTTTAAAAAATATATTAAAAAATTAAATCTGTTGATATAAGTGGTTTTGATATAAAAAATAGAAAATTAATTAGTTTGAATTGATGGTATGATAGATAATGATTGATATTATAAGTTTAAAAAATAGAATCAAAATTGAATTATAATTAATTTTGAATTATTTCATTAAATAGTAATAATGGTTACATTGATGAGTAATTACGAATTTGAAATTTTGTGCATTAATTAGCATTAAATTTATTAATTTTGAATAAAATCATTATTTTAATGAAAATATTAATTTATTTAAAGCAACATTTTTTTTTTGAAATGAAAATTTATGCTATTTAGTCAAACTTTGATTAAATTTAATAGATAATTAATTATAGTAAAGGAAATTTATTTAGTATTAGAAATCAATAATATTTTCTAATTTTGAATCGTAATTAAAAATTAATTGCTTATTTATAATAGTAAATAAAATGTAGTAAGTAGTATGAGAAATTAATGCCAATTTTCAAGATTTGAAATTAGTAGTTAATGGTTTCCAAAAAAAACAAAAGGAGTTAACAATGTAATATAATTGGAAATATTTTTGCTAGCCATAATTACGCAGACCATAAATATCATTACCGATACCTGGTTATAAATTTAAAATGGTTTAGAGCGAACCTTCTAGCACTCTGATTTCTTTCACCGCACTATCCCACATGCAAGTCAATGATTTTCAGAAATTAATGTCCAAAAGTTATTTTTAATGAAAATATTAATTTATTGAAAACATGAATAGTTTTTAAAAAATTATGGCTTAAATGCACTTTTGGACCCTCATGTTTTAACTTTTTGCGATTGTCAACCCTTATCTTTTTTTCTACGAATGGGAACCCTATTCTTTCAAAACGCTGCATCGTTTACCCTTCCGTCCAAATCCGTCAAAAACTTGACGGAACACGCTGATATGGCCTTCCACGTGGATAAAAGGGGGATTTTAAAAAAATGGCTTAAAAGCACTTTTGGACCCTCAAGTTTACATTATTTTGCGATTGTTGATCCTGATTTTATTTTTAGTTTAAATGGAGACCCTAATCTTTCAAAACGTTGCACCGTTTACTCTTCCGTCGGAAGGCCAGGTAAGTGGGTTCCGTCAAGTTTTTGACGGATTTAGACTGAAGGGTAAACGGTGCAACATTTTGAAAGATTAGGGTCTCCATTCGTAGAAAAATAAGATCAGGGTCAACAATCGCAAAAAATATACTTGGGGGTCCAAAAGTGCATTTAATATGTTGATATAAGTGGTTTTGATATAAAAAGTAGGAAATTAATTAGTTTGAATTAATGGTATGATAGATAATGGTTGATATTATAGGTTTTAAAAATTGAATCGAAATTCAATTTTAATTAATTTTGAATTTTTTTCATTAAATAGTAATAATGGTTAGATTGATGGGTAATTACGAATTTGAATTATTTTACATTAATTAGCATTAAATTGATTAATTTTAAATAAAATCATTATTTTAATGAAAATATTAATTTATTGAAAACATATATAGCTTTTAAAGCAACATTTATGTTTTTTTTTAATGAACATTTATGTTATTTTGTCAAACTTTGATTAAATTTATTTGATAATTAATTATAGTAAAGGAAATTTATTTAGTATTAGAATTCAATAACATTTTCTAAATTTGAATTGTAATTAAAAATTAATTGCTTATTTATAATAGTAAATAAAATGTAGTAATTAGTATGAGAAATTAATGTCAATTTTCAAGATATGAAATTAGTAGTTAATGGTTACCAAAAAAACAAATGAAGTTAACAATGTAATATAATTGGAAATATTTTTGCTAGCCAAAATTACGTAGACCATAAATATCGTTACCTAAAAGATAATACTTGGTTATAAATTTAGAATGGTTTAGAGCGAACCTTCTAGCACTCTGATTTCTTTCACCGCACTATCCCACATGCAAGTCAATGATTTTCAGAAATTAATGTCCAAAAGTTATTTTAATGAAAATATAAATTTATGGAAAACATGAATAGTTTTTAAAAAATTAAATCTGTTGATATAAGTCGTTTTGATAAAAAAAAAATAGGATATTAATTAGTTTGAATAGATGGTATGATATATAATGGTTGATATTATAGGTTTTAAAATTGAATCGAAATTGAATTTTACTTAATTTTGAATTTTTCATTAAATAGTAATAATGGTTAGATTGATGAGTAATTACGAATTTGAAATTTTGTGCATTAATTAGCATTAAATTGATTAATTTTGAATAAAATAATTATTTTAATGAAAATGTTAATTTATTAAAAACATGAATAGTTTTTAAAGCAACATTTATGTTTTTTTTTAATGAACATTTATGTTATTTAGTCAAAATTTGATTATATTTAATTGATAATTAATTATAGTAAAGGAAATTTATTTAGTATTAGAAATCAATAACATTTTCTAAATTTGAATTGTAATTAAAATTAATTGCTTATTTATAATAGTAAATAAAATTTAGTAATTAGTATGAGAAATTAATGCCAATTTTCAAGATTTGAAATTAGTAGTTAATGGTTTCCAAGAAAAAACAAATGGAGTTAACAATGTAATATAATTGGACATATTTTTACTAGCCATAATTACGCAGACCATAAATATCATTACCTAAAAGATGATACCTGATTATCAATTTAGAATGGTTTAGAGCGAACCTTCTAGCACTCTGATTTCTTTCACCTCATTATCCCACATGCAAGTCAATGAGTTTCAGAAATTAATGTCCAAAAGTTATTTTAATGAAAATATTAATTTATTGAATACTTGAATAGTTTCTAAAAAATAAAATTTGTTGATATAAGTGGTTTTGATATAAAAAATAGGAAATTAATTAGTTTGAATTGATGGTATGATAGATAATGGTTAATTTTTTTACTTAAAAAATAGGAAATTAAAAATTGAATCAAATTGTATTTTACTTAATTTTGAATTTTTTCATTATATAGTAATAATGGTTAGATCTCCTGCACCACCATACCCCAATACAAATTGTTCTAGTTTAAATACACGCACACAAAGAATGATATGTTCTTATGTGGTTCATCATGATCACGATGAAAATGAATTATCATAAAGAAGAAGTGCTACTACTACCAGACTGGTCCAAGATGCCAACAGAGATGTTGGAGCAGGTTTGCAAGCTTCTTACGATTCCAAATCTGGCTCGATTCATTACTGTGTGCAAGAGTTGGCTTTCTGCTAACACCTCCAAGAAATCCTACCACTGGATACCTGACGCACCATGGCTTGTTGGTAACGACTCCACCAGCACTCAGTTTCAGGTAGTGAATGTTGATTTTTAAACATCAAGACTATACATACACACCACATATATCACATTTTCTCTCTATACCTCTTATCATCATACCCTGTCATATCATATATCACAAACAATAATATTATATTCTTAACTTGTATCTCATTTCTTTATCTCCTCAAAGTACCGAATCCATATAATTTTAGTATCCACGTAAGTTTATAATTATCTAATCCATGCACATCATACATATTTATCAATTGATATGCAATATTTAATTGGTGCCACGAGCGCGACAATATATTAATTATATCTATCATTTACCTCTCTTCTATTTTATTCTCTATTATTCAATTTTGGTTTAGTTGGGTGTTTACTAAATATTTTTATTTAGGTCATAAGCACCACAGACAAGCAAGCCTTCAATATTTACAAACCCTTCAACCCTTTGCAAAACACCGCAATTGTAGGGTCCTCAAAAGGGTGGTTGATCCTCAGATCCGATCAAAGTCTTTTCATCCTCAACCTCTTCTCGAAGCTTCGCCTTGACCTCCCTCCAATTAGAACGATGTCGTGTTTGCTTTGTTCCAAGGGTGATGATTGCTTTGGCATGCACACACCCGTAGCTTTCACAATTTCCATGTGTCCCAACATGAACCCCACCTTGGTCGCAGTAGCCACTTACAAGGGCGAGCTAGGGTGGTACAAGGTGGGAGACACTACATGGAAAGGTTATCACACAAGTGATAAGTTCTATACCAATGTAACTTTTCATGATAACAAGCTTTATGTCGTGGAACGAGGTGGTTTGAAGGTGAACATGTTCAAGTATGATGAAGGGGTGCTCATTCAGGTTGGTGAAGAATTTTCATCTAAATATAATATTAAGTATTAATTTATGTGTTGAAAACAAGTATGAGGCTAAATTTATTGTATTTAAGAATCGTATCCATAGAAATACATTTCAATTAAGTGTTAGTAATAACTTTATTTGATTAAAATTTAATTCTTTGATAAATAAGTTTATAGTAGATAGCTTATAACTTATCATATTTTATTTATTTTACAATTAAATAATTTCATAAAAATATCCTACTACCTTTTTTTATTAGGATTTTTTTCGCTCAACCACTAACCTGAATATAATATGTTTCAAATTAACTAAAACAATCAATTAATAATCCATTTAAAAACATTTTTATAGAAATAATATTCTTTCAATTTTTTATTATAAATGATTATTTTATATTATTTGAAACTTTACATCTATTTCAAACATAAATTTAAGTGTTTCATTCACTCCTACTTTTTTTTTTCATTACATCCTTCAATTACTTTTATGGATTTTTTTAACATTTATTCAATTTTCGCTCCCTTTACTAGTTTTGTTGGTTCCTCTTTGCAGGTTGGTAGTGTGGTATCCACTAACCCAATTGAACATATTCCTAATCTATCAGGAACCATTAGGTCCTATTGCATGACCATTTACTTGGTGGAGTGTGGAGGGAAAGTTTTTGTTGTGAAGAGATTCTCTGATGACACCAAATTTAACACACCAACTATAGACTTTATTATTTTTGTGGTGGAAGAAAACAGCACCACACCTCAGTTGGTGAAGGTGAAGAATTTGGATGATCATGTTTTGTTTGTGGCTAACCTCAACATTGAATGTCTTGATGCGAAGTACTGCCCAAAATTTCAGCGTGGCAGCGTGTATTTCACTGGCTACTCTGAGAACTCATTCACTAATGAAGTGGGAATGTTTTCAATTTCAGATAGAACTATACATAAGATCCCCCTCACTAACCCCAGATGCACTCTCCATCTCCAGTTTGGATGATGCCTAGGTTTTCATTTGAATGTGATTGTGAAGTGTGCACCTCTGCACCGTGGTATAGGCCGAGGCAATTGAGGAAAAGACATATGTTGCGTAAAACCAATGTTGTGTGAATAGTGTTTGATCTTCTAGCAGAGTGACCTTTACAATCTCATAATAATTTTTACTTGCATATTCTGGTTTACTAGAAAATAATCTTACAATATTTTGTTCACTTATACATTAGTTGCTTATCAAAAAAAAAAAAAAAAACTCATACATTACTTTAGCTCATTATATGGTTAATAATATGAATATGAATTGAAAAAAATAGGCTTAATTGCAACTTTGGTCCCTGACATTTACAAAAGCCACGATTTTGGTCCCTCACCTAATTTAATTACAAAAATCGTCCCTCACCTAACACTTCGTGAACAACGTTGGTCCAACCGTCAATTTTTTAACGGAAGAAGCTTACGTGGCGTCTGAAAGCTTATGTGGAAGTGCCACTGGCGTCAGAATCGATTCTTCCTCTCCTCTCGGCTGTTTTTTTTATCTCATAGTGAAGCTTTGCTGTTGGGAGGCCTAGTTGTTGGAACGCTGGGATTGAGGTTGTGTGCTATTCCTCTGAGTTTTTTTGTTGTTTTTTCCTCTGAGATGTAGAGGCATGTGCCTCCCTCTCTCCAGTGACACTTCCACCTAAGTTTTCAAACACCACATAAGCTTCTTCCGTTAAAAAATTGACGGTCGGACCAACTTTGTTCACAGAGTGTTAGGTGAGGGACGATTTTTCTAATTAAATTAGGTGGGGGACCAAAATCGTGGCTTTTATAAATGTCAGGGACCAAAGTTGCAATTAAGCCAAAAAAATATTAGTAGCTCAAGATGCAAATAAAAATTATAAGACTTGTCAGTAGGGATATGATATGGATCCATTAACTCAAAAACCATCAAATTCATCCACAATGAATTCCATCCAACTATAAGATGAAAATTAACTGGATAGATAAGATCCATTCACTAAGTTTATTGGATGGATAATAACTTGTCCATAAATTTTTGAACTTTATTGGACCAGGTAACATAAAAAAATGGATTAAATGGATTCTTGACCATAAACAAATGGGTTAAATATTAAATTAAATAGCTAATAAAAGTTTTAAAAATTATCTATATAATTTTTTACAAATTTTATTTTAAAAACATCTCTCCTCCTCTTTCTCTTTCTTTCTCCGTTCTCTCCTCATTAAATCCAAGTTGCATCTAACACGGTAATTACACCAAATATATTGTTAGTCAATGGAAGGAAAAGTTTCATTCTCTCTGTCATATTGAGCATTCTCAATTGTTGGAAGACTACTGCCAAATTTCCTACATGATATCTGGTGTTCATCGTTATGACAATTATATCGTCTATCTATAGCTCAAGCTTCTCCCATATCATCATTCTTTAATAAGTAGCGCATGTGTGTTTTAGTTTAACGACATCATCTTAATAAACTGAACAGATTTAACCCAAAATAAAACAAACAAAAAATATGAAACAATTCTTTCTGATTTTTTCTCTTTCTAATGAGCCAAAAACTCAATAATCTCCACCTTGGCGAATTCTCGAACTGCCTGTGAAGATATCTGCCTCAGTCTTCAGAACTTCGATTCCTTGGGATTGTACTCCTCCTCATGCTTAACACCGAGAACTTTGTAATAAGCCCAAGCCCGGCTCGAACCTGTCATTGGTGACTGGCAAGGTCCATAGTCGCACTACCTTGCAACCGAACTCCACCTTGCTCAACACCCTGTTGCTTCACTCCTCCACCTTGTCATCCATCCACTTCTCCTTCCCTGGCGTGGCCATCGCCTCTTGAAAGTAGACAGATCTCCACCTTGTTCTGTGTCTTTCAGATCTGTCGGTTTCTCCCCTCACAACGACTTCTGCAATCCTTGTTGACCTCCCTTCACAGCGGAAGATATCCAACCTTTGTTCCGTCGTTCGCACCATGGTCCAACCATGTGCTACAAGACACTCCACACGGACCACACCGTCAAGGAGACTTTCGATACAAGGAGCCATGGTCCCACGAACCATCGACTCTGATACCACTTGTAGGGGATTCAAGCACCTCGATTGCACGAAGTAGTAGAGCGAGAAATCACAGATAAAGCACACAACATCTTTGGTCACGCAGTTTGGCCAAATTGCCTACCTCTGCGGCTATAGAGTAGCTATAGCTCCTTTGTATTACTTGTGGCATGAAGCATGTGGTACCGGGTACAACTTTTAGGGTTACAAAGTTTATATATTTATAGGATACTACTAACTCTAGTAAAAAATCATAAAATCTTTTAAGCCCATACACAATCCCCTTAAATCAAATCCTAATAAATTGAACAAATTTAACCCAAAATAAAACTGAAACAAATCTGAAACAAATCTTTCTGATTTTTTCTCTTTCTAATGAGCCAAAAACCCAACATATATATATATATAAATGATGGAATAATACATGAATACACAACCTTCAAAAAAAGGGGAAATACCATCCAAAAAGATAGTAAAATCAAGGACAACCCAACAAATCAATTGCCCACCAAAACACCCACAACAAAAGATAAGACGGAACCCCCCAAAACCTATAACTATCACCACAAAAACCAAACAACAAGGCAGAATAAGACCCAGAAAGAACCAAAACCCAAAACCCAAAAAAACCTCACTACAACCTACTTCGCGCAAGAATTTGGGCCGCAATTTGATTTAAGACAACATCATCTCTACAGTCATGAACTAAGCTCCAACAAAAGAGAACTCCGCGCCCTAGTCATAACGACATCATCTTATAACCTTAATTTGCATTATCAATTATGAAGATTGTTTTCTCCTCATCCAGCGGGTACATTGGTATTTGATTAATCATATATTGAGTAAACATCCATGAATTAAAGAAACTGGAAACATAAAGAATTGTCCACTAACTTATCTATATTATGAAGTGGGAATAGATATTTGAGGAAGACTTTGCTCAAGTCCGTGTAATCTATGCACATCTGCAACTTTTTATTCACCTTTTTGACAAACACGAGATTAGAGAGCCAGGTTGCATACTAGAAGGATAATATTTTTTTATGAGCAAACCCTTAGAAGTAGTGTGCTTAGACTTCCCATATACAAAACAACAACTAGAAGGATTATCATGAGGTTTATACTGTTCTTGTTTACTAGTGTATCCTAGGCCTACTTTTTCTAAGGGTGATCTTTTGTCTTCAAGTAGATTGTTTGAGTTTTCGTGACATCTGGTAAAGTTTTCCAAATCATTAGTAAGTTCAATGATCTTCATATTTTAAGTGTTGTGAAGATCGTGACTCATGTATCTTCCGGAAGTGATCAACACTTTTCCTTAGTTTTAGACTAGTTGAATTGTCCGTGCAATGCACGGGTGATTTTTGTTATATCTAAAATTTATTTAATACTATATTTTTTAACTTTTTACAATTTTTAATTGCATAAATGTATAAATATTTGTTAGATTTTTTTGTGTGTTAAAATGCTCTCACAATTTTGACTCGAGTGTAGTGGAGATCAAAAGTTTATTTAAAAGTGTGACTCTTAATGATTGAACTTTCGACATATACGTTCAAACAACCACCTTATTAGAAAAATATATTTAAAATTATATTTTATGTAATATTTCCTATAAAGACTAAGATGCTAATGTTAATTAAAAAAAATCTTTTGGATGAAAATTGTACATAAGATATTAACATTTAAAATCATGATAATAAGGGTTAGTTTATAACAATAGCTAATGGAATAACAAAACTTACAAAGTTAAGGATACAATATGAAACACTATATAAAGTTATAAAGCCTTCTAAATAATGTTATCATATATTCCTCATTTTATAAAGTCTTCTTTGACGTATTCTAAGAAATCAATAATGATCTACTTGCTACTGGATTCATTAAGGATAACATAGTAGCATGTTGCATTTTACAGTAAAGCCTAAATATGAAGGATGAAAATGATAAGATCCTCTGCCTAGCCCAGCCGATTGATTTTGATGATTTCACTGAAACATATAGGAAGTTGGTTAAAGTCTAAACTGTGGAACATCAAATTTCCCCCTATCGTACGTCTAATTCCATGCCTTCACTATCTGAGAAATTTTGAACCCTGTAATTAGGAAAATTTATTTCTTAGTTCCCTGAAAAATAAAAAGCAATAGATAAAAATAGACATAAAGATGTTAACGTTAGCCTTATAATTACTCACATTTCATAAAGTGCAACATAAATAAGAGAAAAAAGGCAAATTATATATATTGGTAGAGAAACAAACAGTAGGTCTTCAATTGTTAGGCAATCTTGAATCAGAGGAAGAAATCACTACCATATGATATGACATCAAAGCATCAAAGATAGAAAAACATTTTTTTCTCACTGTGAAAAGAATATACCTTTCTATGAAAATCTCTTTCAAAGAGCTTCAGCAATAACAACATAGGAGAATGTGCACACTTTTAAACAGACAAATCACAAAACCTAAGAAATCACCCCTACATGATGTGATTAAGGCAAGTTGAGCTGGGTTCTTGCCCTCTTTATACCTAGATCAACTTCATCTTCATTTAGCCTAACAGGTCCCAACATCAATACTTTTAATCGCTACCAAATCTCAATCCTTAAACATGAAAAAGAGTTTTGTTGCAGTGACTTAATTCGAGACCAATATTTGGACCATGCCCTTAACTTAATCCTTGTGATTTGTGAAAAGGTAAAGCTCTTTCTTTCCCTTCTACAAACAACCTTCAACCAAAAACATTATTTTAGCAACTCTACTCCATAATTTATTCAAGGAATCAGAGCGCCTCTGACTAATTAGGATCAACTTCATATTGAACTACCACGCCATATTCCTTAAGCTGAATCTGAGCAAATGCATTATTAACCAAGTAAACTACATTTCGACTATCTAGCTCAATTGCTTCTGTATATAGACAATCTGCTTAGGCATTTTTTGGACTTGAAAAATGGGGGGAAAAGTGCAATAGTGTACTTGATCATTTTGCTTTGTATTGTTTTAGAGCGATATAGATTATACCCATATAAGACTGAATAGACTTTATAAATGGCATCAACAAAAAAAATAAATGAATTTGACCATTCTTTCAAAATTAACCAAAACAAAAAAAGAGTACGAACTTTTGTGATTATCAATTAACTCCTAAAAAAGCTGCATATGGTACATATCTTGAATTATTTTAAATTTAACATGACAAAGATGGCACCTGATTAATGAACATTGACTTGTTAAATCAAACATAATCAAAATTGCCACATAATGTGTTAAAGAAGTAGCAAAGTAAGGATAAAACGTTTCTGATATTTCCTCAACAATGGTGTGCAAAAGTGCTACTAATCATATTGAGTGAGTCAGCTTTGTTGAAAAATAGCTAGGAAGAGAAAAAAAAAAGAATATAAGAGTTTAGGAAATTCACTTACTTAATTCTCCCGAAATTGATGGCCACAGTGGGTGCATGTGTAGAAAGTAGTTTTCCCTTCATCTGTTGATCTCATCTGAAATTAGAAAGATTCAACTACATATGTTAAAGTACTCATGGAGCTACAAATAAAATTGGCAAATCGATAACATAAAGTCCTCATTGTACCTCTGGTCACTTTTAATATGAAGCCTCTGAATCAATACATGTTTATTCACCCATAAGGATGCCTAAACAATAAAAACAATTCAGTTCAACCAAACAACAAACAAAGAAACACACATATATATTAATCCAAATTAAAAGAAAACACCAATTTATATATCACTTGTGAACGAAATAACATAACAATGAAGAAAGAAAATACCAGCATTGTAGTGGTAGCCTCCTCAAACACATGGTAGTCCTACCCCACGAAGTAAGTCCCAACCTGAACCAACTCATAAAATACAAATTACAAAGAAATCAGATAGATTTGAGTATTTTACAAAAGCAAGAGAGAATGAAAAGGTTCAGAACAGGGGCAACACCAATTTCAATGAAATTAATGTCAAAAGGTGAGGACTTAGATCTCTGATGGCAACAGTTAGATAAGAAGGGAACCTAAAGGCAAGGGCACTTAGTTAAACTTGGCGGTGAAGGGTTCTTTATGATGCGGCTAATGTTGGCCATAGGGAGGTACCTCAGATGTTGGAGCGAGGGTTGTGGTTGGTGCTCTCTTGGCTACCGTCGCCTGGAACTAACTGAGAAAGGAAGAAATGAAAAACAATGGTGAAATTGAAGAAACAACAAAACCCTACTCCTTAAAGAACTTACCTTGTAAGAGTGAAACTATGTCGCAGTCATCTCGATGTCTAAGTTATGATTGAAGTTCTCCCATGGTGGTGGGGGAAGCCTTGAGGTCGCGGTGGTCGCTTCTATTGATTCACCTGAGTTGGTCGGGATATCGCCCATAACGTGAAATTTAGGCCAAAGGGAAGGTTATAAAAGCCAACACGCACAGTGATCAAAAGGAAAAGAAGAAGGTGAAGATGGGAAGCCAAAAAGTGAGAGAACAAAAGTTCAATGTAAGGAAAGCGAGAAGGTCAAGTTGGGGGAAGTCGAAAGGTGAGAGAATTCCAGTAACTAATCAAATGCACGGTCAAGATTCAAATAAACGTACGGTGAAGATTAAATCTCTAACTATTTTACTCATATTTATTGAATTACCCATGAAAAAAATTTGATTCATGTACAATTGGTTTTAAAATGACCGGTTTGCCCTCAAAGCTGTAGAAACTCTTCCTTTATATATATTATTATAGATATAGATAGATAGATTATAGATTATAGATTATAGATAGATTATAGATTATAGATTATAGATAGATAGATAGATAGATAGATAGATAGATAGATAGATAGATAGATAGATAGATAGATAGATAGATAGATAGATAGATAGATAGATAGATAGATAGATAGATAGATAGATAGATA